>NW_004443950.1:4254529-4293064 GCF_000243295.1 Trichechus manatus latirostris
CTCTCAGGTGACATCTAGGTCAAGTGGCGTAACAAAGTTTATTAAGAAAATGTTCTGCATCCTACTTTGGTGTGTGGTGTCTGGGGTCTTAAAAGCTTGCAAGCGGCCATCTAAGATGCATCAATTGGTCCCAACCACCTGGAGTAAAAGAGAATGAAGAACACCAGAGACACAAGGAAAGTATTAGCCCAAGAGACAGGAAGGGCCACATACACCAGAGATTTCATCAGCCTGAGACCAGAAGAACTATATGGTGCCTGGCTACCACCAATGACCGCCCTGACAGGGAACACAACAGAGAGTCCCAGATGGAGCAGGAGAAAGGTGGGGTGCAGAACTAAAGTTCTACTAAGAAGACCAGACTTAATGGTCTGACTGAGACTGGAGGAACCCCAGAAAGCATGGCTCCCGGATTCTCTATCAGCCCAGAACTAAAACAATTTTGAAGGCCAACTGGTCAGACAGAGATTGGGCTAGACTGTGGGACATAAAATGATACTCGTGAGAAGTGTGCCTCTTAGCTCAAGTAAATACAAGAGACTAAATGGGCAGCTTCTGTCTGGAGGTGAGATGGAAAGGCAGAGAGGGTTAGGAGTTGGTTGAGTGGACATGGGGAAGCAGGGGTGTAAAGGAGGAGTGTGCTGTCACACTATGGGGAGAGCAATTAGGCTCACATAACAACGTATGTATAAATTTTTGAATGGGAAAAAAAAAAAAAAGAAATGGGAAATCCTGGTGGCGTAGTGGTTAAGAGCTATGGCTTCTAACCAAAAAGTCGGCAGTTCAAATCCACCAGGCACTCCTTGGAAATCCTATGGGGCAATTCTACTCTGTCCTACAGGGTCGGTATGAGTTGGAATTGACTCATTAGCAATGGGTTTTTATGTTTTTTTTTTTTTTTTAAAGAATGCTTTGTTAGGTGTTTTTTGTTTTTGTTTTGATATACAATGACTATTCAAATCTGAGTATTTAAATATAGTGTAAAGAGCTAGTCCATTATCTGCTTCCTTTCTTCCTTTATTTCTTGACTGCTTCCTATTACTTTTTCTCAAATCAGAACATCTACACCAACGTCTCCTGAAGGATTTATTTAAAGGTAGAGTTCTGTGTCCCTTCTATGTTCTATGAAATCAGAATTTCAGGATTGGCCCAGAGAACCTGTATTTCTAACAAGCTCTCAAGGTAATTCTTACATGTTTTTTTACTTTGAAAACTGACACAATATGCCATATGCTGAGGAGCTGAGATGCAAAGTCTCACAACATAAGCTTCTACCTACCATCCAGGAGCTCACAGTGCGAGCAATGGACAATGATTTGATGAGCACTACAGAGCAGTGGACCCACAGAGGCTGAGGAAGGGTGAGCCAATGAAAAAGGAAGTAGCAACATTCCCAGAAGGACAGAGTTGTGCTTTTTCTGGCAGATGGGCTGGATTGAGAGTACTTGTAAGGAAATGCAGCAATCAAAGAAAAGAGTATGTCTATCCCATGTCTACTGGTAAAAATTATGAGTCTAGATATATCTCGTCATTCAAAAGGAGTGAACAAAAGGACAAAAGCCAACAAACAAAACCAGGAAAACCAGGGAAAAGAAAATTGATACTCAGAAGACGGACATGCTTTTGTAACTGGTATACTAGGAAACCAAAGAATACTTTAGAAACATGTTTGTCACTTTTAGGAGAATGCAAGAATTTCATGAAATGATAATACAATGTTATAAAGGTATAATATCCCAGAAGAAAAGACAACATGATATTTCAGATCAAGACGAGGGAGAATTAGTGATGCCTGATAGATCTTTTCTCAACTTCCACTGACATATTCATGCAGTACAGGTGAAAAACAATGCACAGAAGTAGCACTGGAAGTTAGGAATACAGCCAAATTGCTAAATGTATCCTTACAAAAAGATGGTGAGCCCGGGGAGAAAAATGTAAGAGCTGCATGCGTATCTTGACAGTGTACTGCACGCATAGAGACTTAAGTAAAGTTCTAACTTGAAGGAGGAAAACTATGACCCACTTTGAAGAATTTGCTTACCAGTTCAAATAGTCATAGCTGTTGAGTCATCGTGACCCTATAGGACAGAGTAGAAGTGCCCCATGGGACCTTCAAGGCTGTAGTCTTTATGGATGCAGACTGCCACATCTTTCTCGCGGAGGGCAACTTGGAGGTTTGGACTGCCGACTTTTCAGTTAGCACCCGAGCACTTAAACACTGTGCCACCAGGGCTCCTTCCAGGTCAAACAGGCTCATTTCATATCCAGGTTATGAAGGTCCAACTTAGGTAGAACGTGTAGTTAAGAACCAAACCCAGTAAAGCCTATTATATTAAAAATTCGAGGTACGTACAATGGTGTGTAATAACAAATGGGTGCTACTTTGTGACACTCATGAGAACATTGTTATTATTATTATTACAGTATTATTATGTTAAAGATGTTTTAGTGTATCTGAAAGTGTTCCTTTAATGTTTTTATGCATAGAAAGGTATACTATATACTATATACTAAGACAAACATTTGACTAACTGATGTTAGATACAAACTGTACCTAACTGTTCCAACTTAAAGTACACATTCGACTTAAAGATAGATTTAGGAATGGAACTCGTTCGTAATCCGGGGACTGCCTGTACATATCCTTGTTGCTTTATGAAATGTGAAGGCAAATGTAGGATGAGCCTGACATAGAACATTCCTGAGAATGGGGCTCTTTAGTGGTTGTAGCTTTTGGGCACTGTCTGGGCAAAAGAAGTCATCCAGGTGGATTCATATTATTCACAAATAAAGTCCCCGTGCACAGTCAATAGATCATCCAGAGGCCATAGAAAATGCTTCCTTGATCTAGGAGAGCTACATGTTAGAGATGACAACTTTAAACTAGATTTTCTCCATATGGAGAGGGAGGAAGATTCTAACAGAGACCTAGTGTAATCTAAGAGAAAGCCAGGAAGCCGGGCCGTTCCACCCAGTCCATTTAATGGCCTCCTTAGGATTTTTTTTTTTTTTTTACCAGTTGTTGTGGAGTCTATTCTTACTCGTGGTGACCACATTTGTGTTAGAATGGAACTGTGCTGCAAGGGATTTTCAATGGCCGATTTTTTTGGAAGTCGATCGCCAGGCCTTCCTTCCAAGGCACCCCTGGTGAACTCAAACTTCCAACTTTAAATTCCTTCAATATAAGGACTTTTTGGCTAGCAGTAGAGTGCATTAACCATTTGCACCACACAAGGACTCCCTTTTAGGAGAAGTATACACTTTATTAAAGGTAAATAGTAAGATGTGGGAAGTCAAGGACTGGCAGGATAGCATGAGACTTATAACAAGCTTCTACAATATAAAAGAAAGGAGTCTTTGAATTCATAAAGAAGAGAAATGGCACACTTTTGAAGAAAATTTACTACACAATCAGGAATAAGTTGTAGAAAGCAAATTATTATCATAGAGCAAAATATTATCATTGAATATTTTAATGATGCAATATTAGCATGTACTGGGGACTGCTGGAGCATAAATGCCTTGGATTTTTCTGGAAAGAGCACTGAAACCAATTAAATATGTTACCTTTAACTAATTTGTTTTCAGCGGAAGTCCATATTAACCCAATTCACAGGCTAACCATTTTATTAAGGTTCTGCCACATGAAATTGAGCCCATGGAATATTAAAATTCATATAATAATGTTCATTCAACACACCTTTATTGATTATTTACTCTAGGCCAGAAGGTAGTAGGCACTGATGAATCAACAATCAACAGGATACAGTGCCTATGAGAGGTAGTGTGGCATAGCGCTAAAATGTAGAATGTAGGAGTACAAGTGTACCTACTGGCTCTGCTATTTCCTCTGCCATTGTGACTTTGGAGAAATTATTTAACCTTTCTATCCTTATTTTCCCCTTTGTAAAAACAGAAGTAATTTTATTTATATTTATATATTTATCTACATGTATGATTATCCATATATACATGATTATTCATATATATGATTATCTAATCATTTGTAAGATGGGGCAAATTTTACATATATGACCAGTTGCCATTGAGTTGACTCTGACTCATGGTGACCCCATTTGTGTCAGGGTGGAACTGTGCTCCATAGAGTTTTCAACGGCTGATTTTTTGAAAGTAGATCACCAGACCTTTCTTCTGAGGTGCCTTTGCATGGACTCCAACTTCCAACATTTCCCAGTTAGCAGCCAAGCACTTTAACCATCTGCATCACCCAGGGACTATTTACGTATATATGTATATATAATTATGTATATAACTACCCATATGTATGTGTATGTATGTGCGTATATTTGTGCTTGTGTGGATAAATATATTTTTCTTCCTCTCTTTGTATGTGTGCAAATGCATATATTTACATACACAAATATATATGCATTTGCACAAATACACACACACATACATAGAAAGGAGGCAAAAGAGAGAGAGAGGGAGCAGTAGGCCTGCATGTGCCATGAAAGTATGTAAAAATCACCATCATTATTAAAGGTCTTACTAGCTTAAAAGATGGGTGGGGTGGGATGTATAAATATTTTCAATATAAGGAATTTGGATTGCAGTGGATGCAAATAATTGTGGGGGCTCATATGCTACCACTTTGTTGGGGAAGTATGAAGTGGTTTCACAGAAAAGGAAGTGTTTGATCTCACTGATCATTCTTTCAATATTCTAAATAGGAAAGAGGAGTGAGAACATTGTTGAATAAAGAATGGGTGTGGGATATTCAAGGAATGATGATGAGCTCATTAGGACTCATGATAAGACATCCAGAAGAGAAGCACTGGATGAGTCCATGCTGTGATATTAGCGGCAAATTGTAAATGGTATGATTTCCCTTTTGAAGTAGTTTGAGGTTTCTTGTTCCACTCTGCAGAGTGATTAGAAGATTTGATGAGTCAAGTATCAGTTAGCTGTGGTTGAGCATACTGCCAGGTTGATCTGACAACATTTTTCTTACCTGGAAACAAATTCGTGCTGAATTTTAAAAGATATGGTTAACATTTCTCCTTACTTTTAAGACTGCATAGACACATAGAAGTTTATTTCTGGAAAGATCATCAGGTACTACCGAGGTTTCTCAAACAGTGTCTTTTTCAATGCTAGGAACATATTTTAGTTGTATTTCTATTTTCAGCATCTAAAACAATATAATATTCACTTATTAAATATAAGTTGAATTAATTAAAGGTGTTAAGTACTTGCTATGTAAAAGCCCTGAGCTAATATTTTACATGGGTCCTTTCAACGAATCATGGGAGAGAGAGAGAGGTGTTATTATTACTCCCATTATTCAGATGAGGCAATTGAGGCTTAGAATAGTTGAATAACATGCACAAGGTCATACAGATGATATTGTCTTCTCTGGAGTCCCTGGGTGGTACAAACAGTTAACACACTTGGCTACTAACCAAAGGTTGGTGGTTCAAGTCCATCCAGAGATGCTTCAGAAGAAAGACCTGATGATCTGCTTCTGAAAAATCAGCTATTGAAAACCCTATGGAGCACAGTTCTACTCTGACACACGAGGTCACCATGAGTTGCAATCGACTTGACGGCAACTGATTATTACTTATTTATCATCTTTTCCTGTACCTTACTTTTCTTCCCTGTATTGAAATACACTTTTAATCCAAATAGCAAATTTTCAAAATCAATAAAGCAATTTTGTTTTCTTCTCCACCACCTCTTGCCTCCACAGCCAAATCTCAGTGGTGAATTATCCACTTGTATCACTGTTTACAGTTAGTGCCAAATCTTCCAGCCTCCAACGCTGTGGTCGGCATGCTCTTTTCTTTGGGGGATTGCTGGACAACAGGAAATGTCTACTTCTGTTGCCAGTAGCTGGGATGAACATGATGATAAATGTGAGATGCTGAAGGAGTGTGCTGGGATCAGAAAGAGCAATGAATTTTTGAGGGAGATGTTTAGGACTTACTAGCGTCCATTCATTTCCCAAGTGGATAACCCATTTTTTTGAATCCATCATTTTTTCTCCCTCCATCTATTCTCCCTCACTTCCCCTTCCTCTTGCTCAAATTCCTCAAACATTTGTACATCCCTACTAAATAGCCAGGGCTGTATTGGATGTGGGGGATAATGATATGTACGCTGTCTATAATGGACAAGGTGGACAGAGGCATACAAATGAGTTTCCCAGTAACAATGTAATAAATTCAATAACAGTGGCTTCCACCTTCTTACCTTGCAGATCTGTGAACTTTCTCCAAGATTACATATTCTAAGCTTCTCTTTGAAGCGCTGTTATCACATCAGCCACTGAAATTATACTTGAAACGTCTGTATTCTGCCTAATTACTACTACGATCCTTCTTAATGGGAGTTGTTTTCTGGGGCCATCAAGTAAGAATATTGGGATTTTATTAAATCCAGTTTTAACAGTCTAGTACTCCATTCCTCCTGAAATGTAGCATCTCAGTTCAGGTTTTACTGTTATCTCCTGAGCAACATTATCCAGTGCTACTGGATTGTAATAAGGGACCCTAGTGACGCAGTGGTTAAAGCGCTCGGCTGCTAACCAAAACATCAGGCGTCTGAACCTAGCAGCCGCTCTACAGGAGGAAGATGTGGCAGTCTGCATCCCTAAAGATTACAGCCTTAGAAGCCCTATGGGGCAGTTCTATTCTGTCCTGTAGGGTTGCTTAAGTCACAATCGACTCAACCGTAACTGGTTAACAAGGTGATGAAATGGTTAAGCTCTCAGCTGCTAACTGAAAATCAGTGGTTCGAACCCACCCAGTACTCAGCAAGAGAAAAGACCTGGCGATCTGCTCCCATACAGCCTAGAAAATCCTACGGGGCAGTTCTACCCTGTCTTATTGGGTCACTATGAGTTGGAATCGACCTGACGACACACAGCAACATTGGATTATAATATATAAGGTTAAGACAAGAAATAGAATGAAGAAAACAGGACATGAATTATTAGGATAATTTGAGTTATTGTTAGCTCTATGTTTATCCTTGGGCAGGTCAGGCCATGTCCCTGCATCTCTTTTTTTGTCTCATCTGTAAAATGGGAGTATCAGATGCTTTTCCTGTCTCTCCAAAGGATCTCCATTGAGAAAAGCTGGTGAAAGCTTTATTCTACAAGAGCATCCCCAGTGTCTAGCATGATGGTAGTTATTACATATATGGTCAATAAATTTAAGTTGCATAAATGAGTGGAAAAAGACTGAAAATTCTAAAATGCTAAACAATACTCATCTAAGGGATTATCACTATTTATTTTCTAGAGTGTGTGCACTTAGGGGTGTTTGGAATAGCTGGAACAATGATTTCTCATACCCTCCCTTACTTGCTGGTAAAACGGATATTAAATCAGTTCAAGGGTAAGAACACCATTATGCAATGAGGACTGAAGCTCTGGGATCTGATATTCATGCATGGAGGCTCCCACACTAGCCAGGGGCATGGCACCTTCATGCATCAAAATAATGGAACAATGCTGACAATAATGAAGACGAATGGCATGGTTTTAGGCATTGATAGACTAGTATTCTCAACCGTGAAAGTGTAGGTGATCCAAAGCGTAGGCCAATGCAGCCTGGAAATTGCTCGATAATTACACATCCAATTATATAGGAAACAACTGTATACACTTATTCAGTCATATTAAATGTTTTCCAAATGAATTATAGGTATCACTATCACCTTATGTAGTATTAATAACTAACTGAGCAAGATTATCTTCGGTGTTCATGATATTTCATTTCTAATTTGCTTTTTTGGATTTTAAGAAAATTAAATCCAATCATTAACATCCTCAAAAGTAACCAATTGATTTGAATCATCAAATACTTGAAGCTTAAAACAACAATCTTATCAACTCTTAGTCCCCTAAAGAGGGATCTGATAATGGACTGTTCTGGTTAAAGATACCTGTTGGCCCAATATGAATTATGCAGGGAGAATTCAAATGTCAACATAGCTTAGAACATTCTTCACATGTTGACCTCAGCTTGACTCCTTAGTTATACTATCTGGGTTAACCATTTTGAGACAAAGTAAACATCTCACACATTCTCATAATTCAGTTATATATCCCTAGTGACTAGAAGGGTTCCTGGCAGAGAGAACACACTCTTTACATAATTGCTGAATAAATGAATGCTTTAATGACTTCATCATTCCCAGTACCTGGAATGCTCAATATCCCTTCCCTGACCACAGTCATCCATCTTTCAAGAACTGGCTCAAATATTTCTTTCCCTGTGAAAACCCCCTAAGTCCTTTGAGACAAGTCTTGTGCAGTAAGAACTGGTGCTCATAGTGATAACTGAGAAGCTGTGCCTATAAGGAAATTAATTCCAAAGATCAGTAGATACCCCCTTCTTCCCATCCTAGCTGCCACTCATGTATTTTATGATTTTGGGCAAGTCACAACCTAGTTTACTATCTTTGTCCTGGGTGGGGAAGAGGAAAGAAAAAAGTAACATTTATTGATAACCTCCTACATGTGACAAATGATCCTTGAAACACTTTGAACAGTAATATTCTCATCCCTTTACACATAAGAACCAGCATCTCAGTGATTGTGAGCACCATGTGCATGTGTAAGCAGTAAAACTGGTTTAAAACGATGTATTTTTGACCTTGAAACAGGTGCTTCTTTGCACCATAAACTGCTGTGTCCCTACCCACAAGTCATAGCATCTTTGCACAGGGTTGATGCGAAGTTTGAATGTGATTACATATGTGATCATAACTAACAGTGCTTGGCTCTTAGTGGATAATTAATACATATTTGACAAATGAAAAAAATGTGTCTTCCATGGCATAATTTGTATATCATAAGCACAGTTTGCTATGGCACACTCTGCCTACATCAAGGGTTTATTCATCATAGACATTGCACAAAGAGAGATCAGTTTCTTCCTCTGTAATGCTCATAAAAACTAATTTACATCTTTCCATAAGAACACTTGGCCCAAAGTCTGAATCGCTGAAGACATATAGGGTAACTTGGCGGGGGGGTGGGGGAGATAAAAAACCTTGCATAGCTAAGACATTGTTTCATACAACTAGTAATTAAGATCTACGAGCTGTTGAGATGAAATAAACTTGAAATACATTTTTGGCTCTGTGTACCACAAAAGCAACATTTTATGACTGATCCTAAAAACATGCATGGACATAGAAGTTCCAGTTATTAAATGAATAAACAATGTGGCAAGTGCACAGAAAAAAATAACAATTTGAATAATAAACAGGAGTTGTTTGGGTATTTCAATGATTTATTTATAATGATAACAGTTTAAATTAGATACTGGGATATTCATAATCATTGTGCAAACTTTGGCTGAGTATTTCAGCTCTCTGCACTTAATATACTATGCATTTTCAATGTAAGCCAATTTGTCTAATAAAATGAAGAAAAAAAAAATCCACCAGTTCAATGAAGCAGCTTTATAAAGACTGTAATTTAAAGACATTAGAGTATTAAGCAATCATTTCATGCTGTTTCCTGCCTGCATGTTGAACAGTGTACACACAAACCTAACAATTCTGATGCTTCAGAACAGCTCCAAAAAAAAATTAAAATCAAACTGAAACTTCTTTCACCCAAACAGAATACTCCCCAGGTACAAAAGTCAGAACAATATGAAAGTCTGATTTACGTCTCTCTAATCAGACACGAAATAGCCCTGGTGACATATAGTTAAGCACTTGGCTGCTAACAGAAGGGTTAGTGGTTTGAACCCAACAGCTGCTCTGGAGGAGAAAGATGTGCAGTCTGCTTCTGTGAAGATTACAGCCTTGGAAATCCTATGAAGCAGTTCTACTCTGTCCTATAGGGTCGCTATGAGTCAGAATCGCCTCAATGGCAACAGGTTAATCAGACATGAGGAGCCATGGTGGACCAATGGTTAAGCTCTTGGCTGCTCACTGAAAGGTTGGCAGTTCAAAACCACCAGCTGCTCAATAGGTGAAAGATGTAGCAGTCTGCTTCCATAAAGATTTACAGTCTTTGAAACCCTATAGGCAGTTCTATTCCATCCTACGGGTCACTATGAGTTACAATTGAGTCTACGGCAATGGGTTTGGTTTTTGGTGAGTTAGACATGCATTCAGAAGGGCAATTAATCTGATGTTGAATTAAACCTGAATGGCTATGGGTTTGTTAATATGTTCAGGTTGAGTGGGTTTTTTTTTTCCTTATAATTTATTTATTCTTTTGTTAGTGTGAAAAAACTTTAGCTATATTGCTTCACATTTTTTTCAAATTCCAATTTACATTTCAGCCCATGAAGTTTAGTGTTTGAGTTTCTAAAGTTGGGCCATTTTGGCATTTTTATTAGGCAATGGGGAAAAATACTTTTGTCTTAGAAAAGTGGTTTGTGTAAACGAGAACTTTTCCTGAGCAGGGTTTTGTGATCATTAAGGTTGTGTGTCAACTTGGCTGGGCCATGATTCTCAGTGGTTTAGCAGTTCTGATGTAGTTTGGCAGTCAAAGAATGATGTAATCACCTTCATGATGCTATCTGATATAATGTAATCACTTCCATGATGAGATCTGCTATAAGCTGCCAATCAGTTGAAAGGGAGTTTCCTTCGGGGTGTGGCTTGCATCCAATATATGTGAACTTTCTGGCAAAGATCATTGACTTTTGCTCTGCTCTGGATCCTGCATTCAGTTCGTCAGCATCTGACCTCCAGTTCTTGAGACTTGGAACAGCAGCATGCCATCTTACTTGCTGTCTTACTTGCCGATCTTGGATTCATCAGCCTTTGCAGCCATGAGCCAGCAGTCAGCTGTCTGACCTGTGAATCTTGGGTTTGTCAGCCCCCGCAGCTACATGAGTCAGGAGAAGCCTCTAGCCTGATGCCTGACCCATGGACTTGGGATTCGCCCACCTCTAAAAACACCTCTATCCTGAAGTACAACACTATCAGTGATAGGATAATATCCATATGCCTACAATGAAGACCAGTTAATATGACTATTATTCAAACTTATGCACCAACCACTAAGGCAAAAGATGGAGAAATTGAAGATTTTTACAATTTCTGCAGTCTGAAATTCATCAAAATGCAATCAAGGTGCACTGACAAATACTGGTCATTGGAATGTGAAAGTTGGAAACAAAGAAGAAGGATCGGTAGTTGGAAAATACAGCCTTGGTGACAGAAACAACACCAGAGATCACGTGACAGAATTTGGCAAGATCAACAATTTCTTCATTGCAAATACCTTTTTTTCAACAACATAAATGGGTGACTATACACATGGACCTGGCCAGATGGAATACATAGGAATCAAATTGATTAATTGCAAAGAGACAGTGGATAAGCTCAATAACATCAGTCAGAACAGGACCAGGGCCAAATGTGGAACAGACCATCAGTTGCTCATATGTAAGTTTAAGTTCAAGTTGAAGAAAATTAAAACAAGTCCACGAGAGCCAAAGTATGATCTTGAGTATATCCCACCTGAATTTAGAGACCATCTCAAGAACAGATTTGACTCATTGAACACTAATGAACAAAGACCAGACGAGTTGCACAATGACATCAAGGACATCATACATGAAGATAACAAGAGGTCATTAAAGAGACAGGAAAGAAAGAAAATACCAAAGTGGATGTCAGAAGAGACTCTGAAAGTTCCTCTTGAACATAGAGTAGCTAAAGCAAAAGGAAGAAATGATGAAGTAAAAGAGCTGAATAGAGGATTTCAAAGGGCAGCTAGAGAAGACAAAGTAAAGTATTACAATGAAATGTGCAAAGACCTGGAGATAGCAAACCAAAAAGGGAAGAACATGCTCGGCATTTCTAAAGCTGAAAGAACTGAAGAAAAAATTCAAGCCTCAAGTTACAATATTGAAGGATTCTACAGGAAAATATTAAACAACTCAGAAAGCATCAGAAGAAGATGGAAATAATACACAGAGTTACTGTACAGAAAAGAATTGGTCAACCGTCAACCATTTCAGGAGGTAGCATATTATCAAGAACCAGTGGTATTGAAGGAAGTCCAAGCTGCAATGAAGGCACCAGTGAAAAGTAAGGCCCCAGGAATTAATGGGATATCAATTGAGATGTTTCAACAAACAGATGCAGTGCTGGAGATGCTCCATCATCTATGCCAAGAAATTTGGAAGATAGCTACCTGGCCAACTGACTGGAAAAGATCCATATTTGTGCCTATTCCAAAGAAAGGTGATCCAACAGAAGGCAGAAATTATCGAACAGTATCATTAATATCACATGCAAGTAAAATTTTGCTAAAGATAATTCAAAAGTGGTTGCAGCAGTACATTGACAGGGAACTGCCAGAAATTCAAGCCAGATTCAGAAGAGGATGTGGAACCAGGGATATCATTGCTGATGTTAGATGGATCATGGAAGAAAGCAGAGAATACCAGAAAGATGTTTACCTGTGTTTTGTTGATGATACAAAGGCATTCCACTGTGTGGATCATACCAAATTATAGATAACATTGTGAAGAATGGGAATTCCAAAACACTTACTTGTGCTCATGAGGAAACTGTACTTAGACCAAGAGGCAGTTGTTTAAACAGAACAAGGGAATACTGCTTGTTTTAAAGTTAAGAAAGGTGTGAGTCAGGGTTGTATCCTTTCGCCACACTTATTCAGTCTGTATGCTGAGCAAATAATCTGAGAAACTGGACTATATGAAGAAGAATGGGGCATCAGGACTAGTGGAAGATTCCTTAACAACCCGTGATACACAGATGACACAATTTTGCTTGCTGAAAGTGAAGAGGACTTGAAGCACTTACTGATGAAGATCAAAGACTGCAGCCTTCAGTATGAATTACACCTCAACTTAAAGAAAACAAATAGCTAAACATAAGACCAATAAGCAACATCATGATAAATGGAGAAAAGTTTGAAGTTTTCACGGATATCATTTTATTTGGATCCATAATCAATGCCTATGGAAGCAGCAGTCAAGAAATCAAATGAGAATGCATTGCATTTGGCAAATCTGCTGCAAAAGACCCCTTTAAAGTGTTAAAAATCAAAGAAGTAACTTTAAGGACTAATGTGCACCTGACCCAAGCTATGGTGCTTTTGACTGCCTCATATGCATGTGAAAGCTGGACAATGAATAAGGAAGAAAAAAGAATAACTGATGCCTTTGAAATATTGTGTTGGCAAAGAATATTGAATATACCACGGATTGCCAGAAGAACAAACATTTGATACTGAGAGGGGTTCTTGAGAATCAAAATTGTAAGAATGAGTTTTCTGAATTGGTTTTCAAGTCGTTAGTCTTAAAGATGTTGATGACTCTATTTCCAGCAATAAAGAAGGTACTGCTAATCCATGGTGTGAGGTGGCAATAGAAATACACAAAATGTCACCACCAAAAGATCAGATATGGAGCCCTGGTGGTGTAGTGGTTAACAGCTTGGCTGCTAACCAAAAGGTCGGCAGTTAAAATCCACCGGCTGCTTCTTGAAAACCCTACAGGGCAGTTCTTCTCTGTCCTATAGGGTCACTATAAGTAGGAACCAACTCAATGGCACGGAAAAACAACAGATCAGATATTGGTGAGAGGTGAGGCTCTGGATGATCACATGTTTGATTCCTTTCTACAATTTTGTCAGAATGAGAAGCATAATAAAGCTGGTTGGTTGGTCCTACTTTCACTAAACAAAGTGGTGAAAGAAAGAGAGGAGCTCAGGGCTTCATAGTTAAGTGTCATATAAATGGCCTCAAAGTTGCCACTTGTTCACTGAACGAAAGCCTTGTTTCTTGTAGTAACAGCCAATAGTGCCAAAAACCAAACCCACAGTCTTATCATGAGAGTGGCTGAATTACAATGTCAATTAAATTGCAAACCTCTAATGGTGTCTGAAGTTAAAGTGAGGGCATTGATTGGGAAGAAATGGGATCCTGAAACTTGAGATCGGGACATATGGGCAGATAATCAGGAAGCTAGGGACACTGAACCCCTAAATTCCATTGAATTGCTACTGCTAACAAAACCATTAGTCCCTCTACCCCCTCTGATGAGATTAACCCAGCTGTGTTTAAAGAGACTTTGTCTGAGATATTGCCTTGGGCAGTGTCTGAGTCATTCCCTGAAGAGGAGGCTGAGTCATTGCCTGGGGCATCACCTGAGACAAATGCCTTACAAGACAATGCTGAATGTTCTCAAAACATATCCCCACCACCCATTTTCATTTCTAGACATATAACTAGACTTAAGTCCCAGCAACCCCTAAAAGGTGAAGTACAAAGTGCAACCCAGGAGGAGGTATGCTACACTCCAAAAGAACTGCTTGACTTTTCTAACATGTACAAACAGAAACATGGAGAATATGGATGGGAATGGCTATTAAGATTGGGGGATAATGGTTCAAGGAACATAAAGATGGATCAGTCTGTGTTTCTTGATATAGGCCCACTAAGCACAGATTCTTCAGTGTTTCAGCTTGAGACGTTAGCAAAGGATCTATAATAATTTATTTGGTTAGGTTGCTGAAGTATGGAGTATGCGGTGGCCTACACTAAATCAAGTTGAAGTACCAAAACTGCCTTGGTATATTATAGAAGAAGGTATCAAAAGGCTTAGGGAAATCGGCATGTTAGAGTGGATTTATCACGTTAGACTCACACAGCCATACTTGGAGTGCCCAGAGACACAACTTTTTACCACAATGGCGAGGAACAAATTTGTGAAGGGAGCACCAGCATCCTTAAAGACTGCTGTGATTGCTATTTTATGTAAATCAAATTTGACAGTGGGAACTGCCCTAACTTAATTAAGACACCTAACTACAATGGGGTTGATTGGACCTTGTGGTGGTAGGGGCCAAATGGAGGTACCCAAGTGACAAAGGTGGGTGTGGTTACTGTAATGGACAGTAGAGTCAAAGCAATAATCAGAATAGTCTGATTCATATGGACTTATAGCATTGGCTACTTAGTCATGGTGTCCTCAGGAGTGAAATAGACAGGAAATCTACTAAATATTTACTTCATTTGTGCAAGGAAGAATTCTAGGTTAAGTGAATAGCAGTCTAACTCGAACTGTCAGAATAGAGAGCATGGCCCCTCAATCAATTCTCATACTTGAGCGAGTTTACATACTCACAGCCCCTTGAATGAAGGGGAGGCTGAGTTCCTTCGAAGAAGGACCCCACTACACTGCCAAAAATTCATACTATTAACCTTTCTCCCAGCCTTCCCCAAAGGGATCTATGGCCTTTTACGAGAGTGATTATTCACTGAGGAAAACGAAATAATCAAACTTTTCAGGGATTAGTGGGTACTGGCTCTGAACTAACACTAATTCCAGGAGACCCAAAATGTCACTGTGGTCCACCAGTCAGAGTGGGGACATATGGAGGTCAGGTTATTACTGGAGTCTTAGCTCATGTCCCTCTCACAGTAGATCCAGTGGGCCCCCAAACACATCCTGTAGTAATTTCCCCAGTTCCAGAATGTATAATTGGAATAGATATACTTAGCAACTGGCAGAATTCAACTCGCCTATTTGGCCTGTGCATAAAACTGATAGATCTTGGGAATGACAGTGGATTATCGAAAATTTAACCAGGTGGTTGCTCAATTGCAGCTGCTGTTCCAGATGTGGTTTCATTGCTTGAGCAAATTAATACAGCTCCTGGCACCTGGTATGCAGCTGTTGATCTGGCTAATGCCTTTTTCTCCATACCTGTTTTGAAGGACCCTGAGAAGCCATTTGCCTTCAGCTGGCAAGTCCAGCAATATACCTTCACTCTCCCACCTCACGGGTATATAAACTCTCCAACCCTATGTCACAATTTAGTCCACAGGGACCTCGATCACCTTTCCATTCCACAAGACTCCACACTGGTCCATTACATTGATGACATTATGCTGATTGGACCTAGTAAGGAAGAAGTGTCAATGACTCTGGACTTACTGGTAAAACACTTGGGTGCTAGAGGGTGGGAAATTAATCCAACAAAAATTCAGTCACCTTCCACCTCAGTGAAATTTCTAGGGGTCCAGTGGTGTGGGGCATGTCGAGCTATTCCTTCTAAAGTGAAGGATAAATGATTGCATCTGGCTCCACCCACAACTAAAAAGGAAGCACAATGCCTAGTGGGTCTCTTCGGATTTTGGAGGCTACATATCCCTCATTTGGGTGTGCCACTCCAGCCTATTTACCAAAAAGCTGCTAGTTTTGAGTGAAGCCCAGACCAAGAGAAGAATCTGCAACAGGTTTAGGCTGCCATGCAAGCGGCTCTGCTCCTTGGGAGATACGATCCAGCTGATCCAATGGTGCTTGTAAGTGTCAGTGGCAGATAGCAATGCTGGTTGGAGTCTTCGGCAGGCCCCCATTGGTGAATCACAGCACAGACCCTTAGGATTTTGGAGCAAAGACCTGCCATCCTCTGAAGATAACTACTCTCCTTTTGAGAAACAGCTTTTGGCCTGTTACGGGCCTTAGTAGAGACTGAATGGTTAACTATGAGCCACCAAGTCACCAGGTGACCTGAGCTGCCCATCATGAACTGGGTGTTTTCTGACTCGCAGAGCCATAAATTTGGACATGCACAGCAGCACTCCATCATTAAATGGAAGTGGTATATACAAGGTCGTCCTGAGCAGGACCTGAAGGGTCAAGTATGTTGCATGAGTAAGCAGCTCAAATATCCATGGTCTCCATTTCTGTCACATTATCTTCCATCTCCCAACCTGCATCTATGGCTTCAGTTGACTGAGGAAGAGAAAACTCATGCCTGGTTTACAGATGGTTCTGTGTAATATGCAGGCACCACTGGAAAATGGACAACAGTAGCGCTACAGTCCCTTTCTGGGGCCTCCCTGAAGGACAGTGGTGAAAGGAAATCCTCCCAATGGACAGAACTGTGAGCAGTGCACCTGATTGTTCATTTTGCTTGGAAGGAGAAAAGGCCAGATGTGAGACTGTATACTGATTCATTGGCTGTGAGCAATGGTCTGGCTGGATGATCAGGGACTTGGAAGGAACATGATTAGAAAATTGGAGACAAGGATGTAGGGGAAGAGTATGTGGATAGACTTCTCTGAATGGGCCAAAGAAGTGAAGACACTTGTGTCACATGTGAATGCTCACCAAAGAGTGACCTCAGCAGAGGAGGATTTTAACAATCAAGTGAACAGGATGACACATTCTGTGGAAACCAGTCATCTTCTTTCCCTAGCCACTCCTGTCATTACCCAGTGGGCTTATGAACAAAGTGGCCATGGTGGCAGGGATGGAGGTTATGCATGAGATCAACAACATGGACTTCTACTCACCAACGCTGACTTGGCTATAGCCAGTGCTGAGTGCTCAATCTGTCAGCAGCACAGACCAGTGCTGAGTCCCCAGTATGGCAACATCTTTCAAGGTGATCAGCCAGCAACCTGGTGGCAGGTTGACTACATTGGACCACTTCCATCATGGAAAGGACAGTTGTCTTAGATCTCTAGTGCTGTTATAACAGAAATACCCCAAGTGGATTGCTTTAACAAACAAGTTTATTCTCTCACACTCTAGTAGGCTAAAAGTCCCAATTCAGGGCACCAGCTCCAGGGGAAGGCTTCCTCTCTCTGTAGGCTCTGGGGGAAAGTTCTTGTTATCAATCTTCCCTTAGTCTGGGAGCTTCTCAGTGCAGGAACTTTAGGTCCAAAGGATGCACTTTGCTCCCGGCACTGCTTTCTTGGTGGTATGAGGTCCCCTGTCTCTCTGCTTGCTGCTCTCTTTTATATCCCAAAAAGAGATTGGCTCAAGATACAATCTAATCTTGCAGATTGAGTCTTGCCTCATTAACACAACTGCCACTAATCCCAACTCATCAACATTGTAGAGATAGGATTTATAACACATAGGAAAATCACATCAAATGACAAAATGGTGGACAATCACACAATACTGGGAAACATGGCCTAGCCAAACTGATACACATAAGTTTTGGGGACATAATTCAATCCATGACAACAGTGTTTTGTTCTTATTGGAATAGACATTTACTCTGGATATGTCTTTGCCTTCCCTGCACACAATGCTTCTGCCAAAACTACCATCTGTGGACTTACAGAATGCCTTATCCACCATCATGGTATCCCACACAACATTGCCTCACATCAAGGAACTCACTTCACAGCAAATGAAGTGCGGCAATGGGCCCATGCTCATGGAATTCACTGGTCTTACCATGTTCCCCATCATCCTGAGGCAGCTGGCTTCATATAACAATGGAATAGCCTTTTAAAGACACAATTACAGTGCCAGATAGTTGTCAATACCTTGCAGGGTTGGGGTAATGTTCTCCAGGAGGCTGTATATGCTCTAAACCAGTGTCCAATATATGGTGCAATTTCTCCCATAGCCCCGATTCATGGGTCCAGGAATCAAGGAGTGGAAATGGGAGTGGCACCACTTGTTATTACCCATACTGACCCACTTGCAAAATTTTTGCTGCCTGTGCCCATGATTCTATGCTCTGTGGGTCTGGAGGTCTCAGTCCCAAAGAGATGAGTGCTCCCACTTGGAGACACATCACTGATCCTATTGAACTGGAAGTTAAGAATGCCACCTGGCCACTTTGTGCTCCTCATGCCTCTGGATCAACAGGCAAATAAGGGAGTTACAATATTGACTGGTGTGACTGATCCTGATTACCAAGAGGAAATCAAATTGATATTAAATAATGGAGGTAAAGAAGAGTATGTCTGGAATGTAGGAGAATCCTTACGGGGTCCTTAGTACTACCATACCTTGTGATTGAAGTCAATGGAAAACTACTGAAACTCAATTTCGACATGACTACTAATGGCTCAGACCCTTCAGGAATGAAGGTTTGTGTCACCCCTCCAGGCAAAGAACCATGACTAGCTGAGGTGCTTGCTAAGGGCAAAGGGAACATGGAATAGGTGGTGGAAGAAGGTAGTTCTAAATACCAGTTACAACCACACAAACAGGTGCAGAAATGAGGACTGTAATTGTTATGAGTATTTCTTCCTTGTATGTGTGCATCAAACATTTTTGTTTTCTTCACTTATAAAATATAAGATGTAAACAGGGCTAGTGCATTTTTGGTTGTATGCATGTTAGTTGTAACATGTTAGGTGCAAGTATGACTTTGTAATTGTCTTTATTCAGAGATTATGTATGGTTTAAGGAGATGTGGACAGGTACCAAGTTGACAAGGGGTGGACTGTGATCATTAAGGTTGTATGTCAACTTGGCTGGGCCATGATTCTCAGTGGTTTGGCAGTTATGTTGTAGTTTGGCAGTCATATAATGATGTAATCACCTCCATGATGAGATCTGCTATGAGTAGTCAATCAGTTGAAAGGGCATTTCCTTGGGTGTGTGGCCTGTATCCAATATATATGGACCTTCTGGCAAAGCTCACTGACTTTTGCTCTCCTCTGAATTCTACATTAGGCTTGTCAGCATCTGACCTCTAGTTCTTGTGACTTGGGCAAACAGCCTGCCATCTTAACTGCTGATCTTGGGATTTGTCAGCCTTCACACCTGTGAGCCAGCAGCCTGCCATCTGACCTCTGGATCTTGGATTTGTCAGCCTCTGCAGCTATGTGAGTCAGGAGAAGCCTGACGCCTGATGCCTGACCTATGGACTTGGGACTTGCCAGCTTCTACAAATGCATGAGCCATTTCCTTGAGATAAATCTCTCTCTCTCTCTCTCTCTCTATATATATATATATATGTAATTGTTGTTGTGTGCTGTCGAGTTGATAGCATCTCATAGCGACCCTATAGGCCAGAGTAGAACTGCCCCATAGGGTTTCCAAGGAGCAGCTGGTAGATTCGAACTGCTGACCTTTTGGTTAGCAGCCTGAGCTCTTAACCACTTTGCCACCAGGTCTCCATATATATATATATATATACACACACACTTCACTGGTTTTGCTTCTTTAGAAAAGCTAGCCTAAGACAAGTTTATAATATGGAAGATCTCTAATCTCACTAAAAGTTTACAAGGGAAATGAGGAGAAAAAATCAGTAAAGTAAAGAAAGTCTGTGCTCTCCAAGCCTAAAATGACTTATCTGTATTGGGGCTAGTACCCTTGGATATAAGAACAATAATACTCTTAGGCAAATAAATTTAAGATCTGGTTGTTTTAGTTTTGATAATGTTTCTCTGAAACACCGAGGGAAGAGGGTGGACAAGACAATCCAAATAAAACTTGCAGGAATGAAAATCTGAAAACTCAAGTATGAATAGAATGCAATTGTGTTTATTAAATTTCCTACACATAATTATATGCTATGCATTAGCTCAGGAAGGAAATGAATGACTATTTATAATTATTTTCAGAATGACTTTAACTCAAGGTCTGGTTTAGGAGAACTGGAATATAATTGGGTGGAGGGCAATGAGTCATCAAAAACTGCCTTTTTTACAGATAGAGAGACACAGCCAGTAAGATTTGTAGCAATATTTTTAAATCTAATTCAATTCAACTAATATTTTTAGCACTCTCTCTATATATATGGAAACTCTAGTGGTGTGGTGGTTAAGTGCTACAACTGCTAACCCAAAGGTCGACAGTTCGAGTCCACCAGGTGCTCCTTGGAAACTCTATGGGGCAGTTCTACTTTGTCCTATAGGGTCGCTATGAGTCAGAATCGACTCGACGGCAAGGGGTTATATATATACATATAGAAGGAGCCCTGGTGGCACAGTGTTTAAGCCCTTGGCTGCTAACAGAAAGGTCAGAGTTTTGAAACACCAGCTGCTCCGCAAGAGAAAGATATAGCAGTCTGCTTCGGTAATGATTTACAGCTTTGGAAAGCCTATGGGTCAGTTCTACTCTGTCCCAGAGGTCACTATGAGGCAAACTCGACTCTGCAGCAGCAGGTTTGGTTTTACATATATATATATATATATATATATATATATATATGCCCTTTGATGAGGCAATGTTTCTTCCCTTAAAACCAAAAAAAACTCAAACTCCTTGCCGTCGAGTCGATTCTGATTCAAAGCGACCCTATAGGACAGAGTAGAATTGCCCCATAAGGTTTCCAGGGAGTACCTGGTGGATTCAAACTGCCAGCCTTTTGGTTAGCAGCCATAGCTCTTAACCACGATGCCACGAGGGCTTCCTTTCTTCCCTTAGGTTTCTTATGATCTAATGGATGATTTCTGTTGTTAGATGTTCTTGACTCAGCTTTGATTGACAGAGACCTTGTGTATAACAGAATGAAATGGTGCCTGTTCCTGTGCCATCTTTATGATTTTTGGTATGTTGGAGTCCATTGTTTTGGTCACTGTGTCAATCCAACTCATTGAGGAGAGGGTTTCCCTCATTTTCGCTGACCCTCTACTTTACCAACCATGATTTCCTTTTCCCAGTAATTGGTTTTTCTTGATGACATGTCCAAAGCAAGCCAGCCAAATTCTCTCCATCCTCGCTTCTAACAGGCATTCTGGTTTTATTTCTTCTACGACTGATTTGTTTATTCTTCTGGCAGTCCATGGTATGTTCAATATGATTTGCCAACAATACAGTTTGAAAGCATCAATTCTCCTTCTTCTTCCTTTTTCATTGTTCAGCTTTTGCCTGCATTTGAGGACATTGAAAACGCCACGCCTTTGTTCAGGCACACCTTGGTTCAGTCAGTGAAAGTGACATCTTCTCTTTCTAAAACTTTAAAGAAGTCTTTGAAGCAGAATTGTCCAATGCAATATATTGTTTGATTTCTTGACTGCTGCTTCCATGGATATTGACTGTTGATCCAAGCAGAGTGAAATCCTTGAAAACTTCAATTTTTTCTTCACTTATCATGATATTATTTATTTATTATTGGTCCCTTTGTGATGATTTTTATTTTCTTCAATCAGGTGTACTTTATATTGCAGGCTGCAGTCTTTGACCTTCATTAGTGTGTGCTTAAAGTCTTCTTCGTTTTTGGCATGAAAGGTTGTGTCATCTGCATATTGCAGGTTGTTGATTCCTGCTGTTGTTAGTTGTCGTCAAGTCGATTTCTGGCCACAGCAACCCCGTGTGGGAAGATTAGAACTACTCCATAGGGTATTCAAGGCTGTGACCTTTCGGAAGCAGATTGCCAGGTTTTACTTCAGAGACACCTCTGGATGGGTTTGAACCGCCAAGCTTTTGGTAAGTAGTACGGCGATTAACTGTTTGGCCCACACAGGGACTTCTTTATTGCTAGAGGACTGGACATCAAATATCACTGGCCTTCCACTTAGTCCAGTGTTGCATTCACTATACCACTTTACTTCTGAACAAAGAACTCTGAGGCAGGTATACTGAGCAATGTCAAACACAGTTTCAGGACACTCAAATGAGATGCATTTCCTAAATATTCGTTGTGTGAATGTGTCTGGAGTTGTGGCTTTCAATACTAATGTAAGTGACAATTTGAAGGAAATTGCCTTCGTATGCAAATATCCAGTTTAAACATATGAACAAAATTTAAAACATTCTAAGTTATTGGGAAATAAAAAGAAGTTGATTGTTAAAGAGTCTGGTATGTGAATGAATGTAGTAGAGTTGATGGAGTTCATTTGCCTAAGAGGTACCTAAATTTATACACCCTAATTTGAATTGTTCTCTTCAATAATCTGTAAGAAATTAATGAACAATCTCAGTCCCTGGGTGGTGCAAACAGTTAACACACTTGGTTGCTAACTGAAAGGCTGGAGGTTCAAGTCCATCCAGAGGCAACTCAGAAAGTCCTGGTGATCTACTTCTGAAAAATCAGCCACTGAAAACCCCATGAAGCACAGTTTTTGCGACACACATGGGGTTGCCATGATTCAGATTTATTTTTTTAATGAATAATCAGTTCTATCTGGAACTTTCACCTATTAGCACAATTCCTAATGCAGGGTAGGCACTCAAATATGTTAAGAAAGAAAGAAAAAAAATACATGCAAGGGTATCTGGCTCATGGATGAAGCTATTGCTTAAGATAATTAGAGGTATTTTGGGTAAGCTAATTTTAGGACATATGAACTATAATTATCCTCACTACTGACAAAAATTTATTACCTGACTGAGGATTTCGTATTTCTAAAATCCACATATAGTAGATAAGAAGCAATAGAAACAAAAATCACAAAGGGGCAGGTAATTGACACAAGAGGCTAGCTCTGAATGGTAGTTCCTACAACCAGGTAGGAATCTGAGAGAGGGCACAGGAAACTACATTTGAGGGAAGCTCACGGACTAATGGAGTAGTGACTTCCATGTTACTTTTGCTCAGAAGATACTTCTCAGCTCTACTGTCCCTTTCTCCTTACCCCACTCAAGAAGGCAGGTCATCAGGAGCTCCCCGATCTGAACTTTTTTTTTTTATTGTACTTTCGATGAAAGTTTATAGAATAGCTTCTCATTAAACAGTTAGTACACATATTGTTTTATGACAGTGGTTAACAAACTCACGACACGTCAACACCTTCCCTTCTCAACCTTGGGTTCCCTGTTACCAGCTTTCCTGTCCCCTCCTGCCTTCTAGTCCTTGTCCCTGGACTGTTGTGTTGCATTAGTCTCCTTTTGTTTATGGGGCTGTCTAATCATTGGCTGAAGGGTGAACCTCGGGAGTGACCTCATTACTGAGCTAAAAGGGTGTCCAGGGGCCATACTCTCGGGGTTTCTCCAGTCTCTGTCAGATCAGTATGTCTGGTCCTTTTTTGTGAGTGAGAATTTTGTTCTACATTTTCTCCAGCTCTGTCCAGGACCCTCTGTTGTGAACACTGTCAGAGCAGTCAGTGGTAGTAGCTGGGCACCATCTAGTTATACTGGACTCAGTCTGGCGGCGGCCTTTGGACTAATCTTTCCCTTGTATCTTGGCCCACCTGAAGCTTTTGGCAGTGGCATATGCAAAGCTTCTTTCCCCCTGAGAGTTTGCATGAACTGTCCACTGAGTAGCATATCCTGTGTCCTAAAAACTGCAGTAGCACAGAAGAATGATGATAGTTGGGGCAATAGAAAAATAGTTGTAAATGTTGTATGCCCTTCATACAGAAATATAAAATATCTCTCTAAGTTAAATACTAAACTTAGGGGTGTAGCTGGCAAAGAAAATACGATCTCTGCAATTATTTAGTTTGCTTCAACTCAGATTCCTGGAAGCATCCAATCTGTCTTTGAGGGTAGAGTAACATCTGGCAGAGAAACAGACCAAGGTTGGAAAAATAAGAAAGTGGCTGCAGACAGCAAACAGGACAGAAAATGACAGTGGCACTAGAATATGGGGGAAGCTACTTGAGGGCAAGGAGTCTGTTCCATTCATCTCTGTATCCACAGATCCCAGAGCCTGAGACACAGTAAACTGTTTTTTTAAATACTGATGACTCAGTTACAATGCCCCTCCTAGAAAAGGAATTCTACAGTATTATCCTAGTTACAAAATACAGATAGTTCACAACAGACCTCCCTCTATGTAGTCCTGCTTTGCTTTATTTGTAATTTGAATAAATATTTATTCATTAGTTTACAGTACAGTAAACTAAACATAGCTCTCTCTGCAGGGTGTGGTAACCTCTCAACAAATCCTTTGACTGTCATTAAACATTGAATTAAATATATTTCATTCATTGAACGTCAAATATTTACTGAGAACCAAACAATATGCCAGGTACTTTCTAAACACTAAACCGCTGCTGTCAAGTCGATTCTGACTCATGGTGACCCCGTGTGTTACAGAGTAGAACTGCTCCATAGGGTTTTCTTGGCTGTAATCGTTACAGACACAGATTGTGGGCTTTTCTTCAGTGGAGCTGCTGAGTGGGTTCAAATGGACAATCTTTAGGTTAGGAGCTGAGTGCTCAGACCATTTGTGCCACCTAGGGAGCCCTGGTGGCTCAGTGGTTAAAGCGATCGACTGCTAACTGAAAGATCGGTGGTTCAAAAATACCAGCAGCTCCGTGGGAGAAAGACGTGGCAGTCTGCTTTGGTAAGGATTTACAGCCTTGGAATCCCTATGAGGTCACTACGAGTCTGAATTGACTCTACAGCCGTGTTTTTTCTTTCTTTTTTTAGGGACCTTTCTAGACACGAAGGGATACAAAAATAAATAAGAAAACACAAGCCCTTCTCTTAAAGAGCCTAAAGTCTAGAATTATTATTATCATCATTTTCTTCTTTTGAAGAAAAGTACTTCAAATGGAGTATTCCTAGCGGCTTTTGAAAATCGTTCTTTTGGTATGTGGAGTGGGAACAGTAAAGAGTAACCCATTTTACACAATGGTGCCTGAACAATTACGGAAGGGTGCAACACCCCTTACATTTGTGAACATTTAAAAGTTATTCAGAGCTGAAGCTGGTGAATTAGATTTGTTGTCAAGCTAATGTGCGGTCCCAATCCAGCGTGAATACAAAATAGTGAGACAGAATTTCTTGTATCTCATAAACTGTCTGTGAGCTCAATAACCAGAAAGGAGTCCCCAGATATACTGAGTCATAGCCGCTTTCCTCAAATACATGTAAATTTTACTGAGGGAATGCCTGGGAAGAATTCTGCCCTTTGCATGCACAGATTCCGGTATGTATACCAGAAACATTAGTTTCTTTGTGTCCTATACATAAAAATATTTTTCTTCTTTTTCCCTGTGTTTATAACCAAGAAACTTAAAATTTACTGTGTGTCCCAAAAGACTGTGGAGAGAGAGAATTTTAACTGCCCTCTTTGTCCTTTTTATAGTCATAAAATACCATTTGAGTAATTTTACCTTTGTGTCTTGAATGTATTAGCTCAAATAATATCTCTGGAGGCCTTTCTTGAACAGCTTAGTGGATGCTGTCCTCTATTCTTCACCTTCCATTCACTTTCACTCACTTGACCTGGCTTAGTTTCTATTTTAACAACAGCTTATACATAATAAAATAATTTCCAAACAGTGTTATTAGTTCACCTGTTTATCTTTCCCACAACTAAAATATGAGCTTCATGAAAGCAGAAATTTTACCTGTCTTTCCACTGTCTTCTAATTTGTGCTACTCTCAGACCCTAAAACAGTGCTTGGCACATGGAAGTTTCTTAATAAATATTTGTTGAATGAATAATTGAGTAAATACAATTTTCCTATGCACCAATGTTCCTTTCCGTCATAGTCTAAATTTATTGGGAATTATTGCATGAATAACTGTAAAATCAAATCAGTGGAGTTCAATTGCATCAGTGGGGTTCTTTCCATTTTGAATAAAGCCATTTTAAAACTCAAGTCAATGTCTAAGTAGGGCAGCAGAAATAATATTTTAAAAGGTGTATTTCCATAAACACTAACACCTATCAAAAATAACACAAAAGTAGAACACCGCAGTCCACACATTTTTACACATCAAACAGAAAATATATGCTATTAGACTGAGCCCAGTAACATATTAATAGAGTAATGCACCATGACCAATTGTAAGAATGATACAATGTTAGCAAAGTTTATAATGCAGTCATCTCATAGGCAATAGGGGGCATTTAATAAAATCCAGAGGTGAACAGTCTGCCTCTGAAATGTTGAAACACTTCCATTATAGTCAAAATGAAGATGTGGTTGTTCATTATTTTAAGAGTATTAGACAATAACATTAGAGAAGAGAATAAAATAAGAGTGATACATTTTGGAAAACAATGCACATTTATAACCATTTTGAAACTATTGATGTATTATTTCTATGTCTGTGGGTAACAAATGAAAAAATAAGTTTAAATTAGAGAATCCATTGATGTTTTTGACCAATAAATGTGTGATAGAAATCAATACTTTTTATACACAAATAATGGCCTGTTAAAAATAAAAATCCAGGAAAGAAAGAATAAAGCAAAATGGATGTCTGAAGAGACTCTAAAACTTGCCCTTGAACACAGAGCAGCTAAAGTGAATGGAAGAAATGATGAAGTAAAACAGTTGAACAGAAAACTTCACAGGGTGGCTCGAGAAGACAAAGTAAAGTATTATAATGACATAAAATGGACCTGGAGTTAGAAATCAAAAGTAAAGAACACGCTTGGCATTTCTCAAGTTGAAAGAACTGAGGAAAAAATTCAAGCCTCAAGTTGCCATTTTGAAGGATTCGTGGGCAAAATATTGAACTACTCAGGAAGTATCAAAAGAAGATGGAAGGAATACACAGGCACTGTACCAAAAAGAACAGGTTGATATTCAGCCATTTCAGGAGGTAGCATATTATCAAGAACGACTCGTACTGAAGGAAGAAACCCCAGCTGTACTGAAGGCATTGGCGAAAAACAAAGCTCCAGGAATTGACGGAATACCAACTTAGATGTTTCAACAAATGGATCCAATGTTGGAAGCATTCACACGTCTATGCAAAGAAATTTGGAAGACAGCTACCTGGCCAACAAACTGGAAGAGATCCATATTTGTGCCCATTCCAAAGAAAGGTGATCCAACAGAATACAGAAATTATTGAACAATATCATTAATATCACACACAAGTAAAATCTTTAGGAAGATCATTCAAAAATGGATGCAGCAGTACATCGACAGGGAACTGTCAGAAATTCGAGCCAGATTCAGAAGAGAATGTGCAATGAGGGATATCACTGCTGATGTCATATGGATCTTGGCTGAAAGCAGAGAATACCAGAAAGAATTTATCTGTATTTTATTGACTATGCAAAGGCATTCCAGTGTGTGGATCATAACAAACTATGGATAACATTGTGAAGAATGGGAATTCCAGAACACTTAATTGTGTTCATGAGAAACCAGTACATAGACCAAGAGGCAATCATTCAAACAGAACGAAGGGATACTGCATGGTTTAAAATCAGAAATGGTATGGGTCAGGGTTGTATCCTTTTGCCATACCTATTCAATCTGTACACTGAGCAAATAATCCAAGAAGCTGGACTATATGAAGAAGAACACGGCATCAGGATTGGAGGGAGACTCATTAACAACCTGCGATATGCAGATGACACAACCTTTCTTACTGAAGGTGAAGAGGATTGGAAGCACTTACTGATGAAGATCAGTAAATGTCGTTATGACTCAGGGTCACTCTGAGTCAGAACCAACTCGATGACACCTAACAACAAAAATATAAAAGAGGAAATAAAATCTTTATAATAGCAAAGTCCATTAAATATTAATGATTAACTTATTAAGAACTGTCTAGGACTTTTATTAAATAAAGGACATAAAGGACAATTTGAATAAATAAAGAGACTAAATTTTTTTAATTTATAAGAATATTCAACCTATAAATTCATAAATTGATATGTAAATTAAATGAGATTCCCAAGAACATCCTAAAGATATTAAGGGAAAACATGAAAGTTTTAATCTAAAAGTTAACCTAAAAGACCAGAAACTAGCCAGAAAATAAATAAATAGGATGATAGAAGAGATTAACCAGATGGTACCTGGTCTTCTAAATATCCATACAAATCTATATCAGTTGGAATTGACTCAACAGCGACAAGTATATAACGGGTATATCAAAACTACATGTTAATGACACACAAATAGAAAGATCAATAAAAGATAATAAGGTCCAGAAATACAGCCAGTATATGTGCAAATGCAGTATGTGAAAAAGTGACAACGTAAATAAGAAGGGGAAGATATGGATTATTTAATAATGCTGTTGTACCCCTAAGCCCTGAAGGAGGAGCTAAATAGCTATGCCACCAATCCATCAAAATAAATTTCAGAGGCATTAGATATTTAAACAAATAAGTGGTAAAGGCTTAGATGAATTATTTCATTTTTTCTCTTTTTCTAAATGATATGTTCTTCTACATGTATCATGAAACCAGAGAAACATAAAGATCAAAATTGATAAATCTGATGACACTAAAATCATTAAATTTTCAAAAAATGAACAATATGTCACGTACATGTCTTTAAACCCCTTTTTCCATGAAATGAGATATAGAAAAACAAAACATATGTAATAATCATGGTCTCGAGGGACATCTAGCTAAACTGGCATAACACAGTTTATAAAGAAAATGTTCTACATCCTGCTTTGGTGAGTAACGTCTGGGGTCTTAAAAGCTTGTGAGCGGCAATCTAAGACACTCCACTGGTCCGACCCCATCTGGAGCAAGGGAGAATGAAGAAAACCAAAGACACAAGGGAAAGATTAGTCTAAAAGACTAAGGGACCACAACTACCATAGCCTCCACAAGACTGAGTCTAGCACGACTAGATGGTGCCTGGTTACCACCACCCACTGATCTGACAGGAGTCACAATAGAGGGTCCCAAACAGAGCTGGAGATAAATGTAGAACAAAATTCTAGCTCACAAAAAAAGACCAGACTTACTGATCTCACAGAAACTGGAGAAACCCCAAGAGTATGGTCCCTGTATACCCTTTTAAGTCGGTACTGAAGTCACTCCTGAAGTTGACCCTTCAGCGAAAGATTAACTAAAACCAAACCAAACCTGTTGCTGTTGAGTTGATTCTGACTCATAGATTAGACAGGTCCACAAAACAAAATGAGACTAAATGGGCACACCAGCCCAGGGGCACGGACAAGCAGGCAGGAAGGGACAGAAAACCTGGTAACAGGGAACCCAAGGTTGAGAAGGGGAGAATGTTGACATCTCATAGGCTTGGCAATCAATGTCACAAAACAATATGTATATTAATTGTTAAATGAGAAACGAATTTGCACTGTAAACCTTCCTTCATCTAAAGTACAATTTTTAAAAAATGAAAGAAAAAACTATATGTAACAAAGGAAGTTTTACTATTCTTGATATAGGAAATGCCCCCTCAAATACATAAAACAACAACAACAGAAAAAAGTCAATAGAAAAAATAATGGATCGACGACATGGTCAGTACAATTAAAAAACATTTATGGATTTACAGTCAGGAAAACAGTGTAAATTCAGATTTTGATTCCCCTGCACTAAACACATCATAAAAATTATATGTAATATGTGAAAAAGAAGTCTGAATAAACATTCAAAACCAAACATTTCCACAGAGCAGACTAGAACAGAAAGGCAAAGAAGTAAGCATGGCTGTAGGAGGGATTCTGATGGGTTCCTGGTTCTGAAACAAAGTCATGGCTGGAATTGTTGGCTCCTGTCAACCAGTGGGGAATAAAGTGACCCACACATGGCTGAGGCTGGAGCCAGACTTATGGCTGGAGAGGAGAGGCTAGACTGGTCCATTTCTGACCCTTAACAGACGCTGACAAAGCCTGTGATTTGCTGCAACTTTGGCTTATGTGAAATAGAAAACAGTGAGAGAATAGAAGACACGCAAGCAACCTCACAGCCAGGAGCTGAGTCAACTCACTAACTGGCAGAGTGAAAGAAGATGTCAGATCCCCATTTTCAAAGATGCGTAGGGATGCTGTGCTTCTGAAATAAAAGCAGGACTGTCCTGAAGTGAGCAGAGGGTAGCAGAAAGGAATCAGAGACAAAACCCCTAGGAGACAATGAAGAGTGAGGAGGAGACAGAGAGAGAGAGAGATTCTCAATCCAGACAAGGAAAAAAGCAAAGCATATCAATGTAAAGAATCACAGACTTTAAGTAAGTCAGGAGACAAAACAAAATCCTCCAAAAAATTGAAACAAATAAAATAATATAATTTAAAATTAATGAAGTTCAAGATCCTTAGAGAAATAAGGGAAGAGGGAAAACAGATTTAAAAAAACATAAAACAAGATATTAGAAAATGAGAAAAATAGGAGAATATGAAAAAGACCCAAATAACAGACTATACATGTTGAATACAGTAACTGAAATTAAACAATAAAACAATGTCCATATTGTACACAGTTGAGGATAGAATTAGTGAACTGAAAAGAAAGTACAAATAACTCACTGTGCAGCACTGAAATTAAGGAAACATGGAAGAGAGATTGATAGGTTCCCATAGAATTCAATTAATTTTTCTAGAAGAGAGGAAATTAAAAGGTATGATATTTGAAAAGCTGATTGTATATTATTTCTTCAGTAATGAAGAAAGAAATCATGATCAAATTGAAAATGCACTCTGAGTTCAAGGAGAATGGATGCAGTTTAATGTGCAATAAAAGCTTAATAATAAAACTGTAGAATACAAGGATAAAGTTAAAATGTAAAGAACAGAAAACGAAGGTGAAAGTGGACATTTCTGAAAAGAAAGAAGGAGGAAGAGATGAAAGAGGCAGATAAAGATGAAGAGGAAGGAAGAGGAAGAGGAGAAAGAAAAAATAGAATTTACCATCCATGAGTTCTTACCTTAAAAAACCAAGGATAAAAGTTGCCAACATTATTTGGTAATTTTAATTACTAACTGACTCTTACAACTGTTGTAGGCATACACACACACACACACACACACACACAAACACACATATATTTATCAAAAGCACAACTAAAATTGTAGATGTAAATAACCAAAAAACATAACAAAAGAATGACTGATATGCTTAGAGAGTAGTCAAAACAAATTAATGTTGTTTATAAGTGCCATTGAGTCGATTCCAACTCATAAGTAACTGTATGTACAACAAAATGAAACGCTGCCTAGTCCTGCACCATCTTCACAATCATTGCTATGTTTGAGCCCATTGCTGCAGCCACTGCATCAATCCATCTCATTGAGTGTTGTCTTAGTCATCTAGTGCTGCTGTAACAGAAATATCACAAATGGATGGCTTCAACAAACAGAAGTTTATTCTCTCACAGTCTAGTAAGCTAGAAGTCCAAATTCAGGGTGTCAGCTCCAGGGGAAAGCTCTGTCAGCTCTGCAGAAAGGTCCTTGTCATCAGTTTTCCCCTGGACTAGGAGCTTCACAGGCTCAGGGACCCTGAGTCCAAAGGACATGCTCTGCTCCTGATGCTGCTTTCTTGGTGGTATGAAGTCCCCTACTCTCTGCTTACTTCCCTTTCCTTTTATCTCTTGTAAGATAAAAGGTGGTGCAGGCCACACCCCAGGGAAACTCCCTTTACATTGGATCAGAGATGTGACCTGAGCAAGGGTGTTACATCCCACCTTAATCCTCTTCAACATTAATCTAATCTTGCCTCATTAACCACAGGCAGAATTTAGGATTTACAACAGGTAGGAAAATTATATCAGTCACAAAATGGAGGACAACCACACAATACTGGGAATCATGGCCTAACCAAGTCGACACATATTTTTGTGGGACAAAATTCAATCCACGACACTCCACCCTTCGGCACTCCAAAATTCACGTCCTTGCCACATGTAAAACACATTCACCCCCTCATATCATAGCAAAAGTCTTAAATCAACTCCAAGTCCAAAATCCAAAAATTCTTCCTCATGAGCAATTGGAGGGAAAGAAGGCATAACAGGCACCAAGCAAGTCAGCATAACACATTACATTAGCCCTCAAGGCTTTGAAAATAATCCTCTGTTCTCTGAGACCATTTAGACACTAGGTATTGGCCACACCCTCTGGATTTTGAGTGGAGGCCCTTTGGCCCTGGGCTTCAGCTCCACCTTCCAGGCCCACTGGGACAGCAACTCTGCCCCCTCGGCTTTAGGTGCACCATTCTCCTAGTCCATCTGAGTGGTGACTCCACCCTTAGAAATACCAGAGGCCATGGCTCCACCCTTTGAAATCCCAGAGGTCATGGCCATACCCTTTGAGACTGAGGCAGCTCAGCTTCCTGTGTTCCTTGTCTTTTTGGCTTCTGCTTCCTGGTTCCTTGGCCTCTCAGCCCCTTGGGCCTCTCCACTGTCATCTGCCCTGCTGGGGCAAGTGTTCCAAAACTCTGTAGCTCCACCAATAAGAGCCCGGAGGCACCCTACTCCACCAGGAAGCCTCCTGCACACAGGCACTCAGCTCTTTCACTCCGTGGGTTGGCTCCAGCGCTGTCTGGTGCTGGTCTCCTGGTTCTGCTGCTGTTGGTTCTCTGCTGGGGCTGATCATCTGCTTCGGCTGGTTCTCTGCTGCTGCTTCTTGCCATCTGCGCCACCTTTGCTATTAACAGTTTTCCTCACTTCCTTCTGAGTCCTCTATCCATTCACAGTTTCAAAACCACTTCTACATTTTAGGTAACTGTCAGAGCAGCACCCTACTCTCTTGGTACCAAATTCTGTCTTAGTTACCTAGTGCTGCTATAATAGAAATACCACGAGTAGATGGCTTTAACAAACAGAAGTTTATTCTGTCACAGTCTAGTAGGCTAGAAGTCCAAATTCAGGGCATCGGCTCTAGAGGAAGGCCTTCTCTGTCAGCACTGGAGGAAGGTCCTTGTCATCAATCTTCTCCTGGTCGAGGAGCTTCGCAGATGCAGGGACCCAGGGTCCAAAGGACATGCTCTACTCCCAGTGCTGCTTTCTTGGTGGTACGCAGTCCCCCACTCTCTGCTTGCTTCCTTTTCCTTTTATCTCTTGTAAGATAAAAGGTGGTGAAGGCCATACCCCAGGGAAACTCCCTTTACATTGTATCAGGGATGTGACCTGAGCAAGGGTGTTACATCCCACCCTAATCCTCTTTAACATAATCTAATCATGTCTCATTAACCACAGGCAGAGATTAGGATTTACAACAGGTAGGAAAATTATATCAGTCACAAAATTGAGGACAACCACACAATACTGGGAATCATGGCCTAAGCAAGTTGACATGTACTTTGGGGGGAAATAATTCAATCCGTGACAAGGGTCTTATGCTTTTTCACTGACCCCCTACTTTACCAAGCATGATGTCCTTCTCCAGGGACTGGTCCCTCTGGATAACACGTCCAAAGTACATGAGATGAAGTCTCACCATCTTCGCTTCTAAGGAGCATTCTGGCTGTACTTATTCCAATACAGATTTGGTCATTCTTCTGGCAGTCCGTGGTATATTCAATATTCTTCACCAACACCATAATTCAGAGGCATCAGTTCTTCAGTTTTCTTTATTCATTGTCCAGCTTTCACATGCATATGAAGTGATTGCAAACATCACTGCTTGGGTCAGGTGTACCTTAGTCCTCAAAGTGACATCTTTGCTTTTTAACACTTTAAAGAGGTCTTTTGCTGCAGATCTGCTCAATGCAATGCATCATTTGATTTCTTGACTGCTACTTCCATGAGCGTTCCTTGTGGATCCAAGTAAAATGAAATCCTTGAAAACTTCAATTTTTTTCTCCATTTATCATGACCTTGCTTATCAGGGCATGTGTTATGTTCGAAAGGGGATAGTTGTTGAATGACCTTAAACATCTTTGAAAATACAGTTAATAATAGGTGATAAAATTAAAATTATCATACAACAAAATTACAAGAAAAAATCAACCACAAGAGAAAAAGAAAAAAAAAAGAGGGTGAAAATAAAAGAAAAACGAAGATTAAAAAATAAATAAAATCAAGTGCAAATATTGCTGTGATCCACTAAATGAAAATTAACTCTCATTCTGTAAGAGAGTTAAGAGAGGGAGGCTATCAGATGAAATGACCAACTTCTCTGACCCCAAAGCAATTTCCTAGAAAGTGATAATAATAAAGTAGTTTTCAAACTTTCCTAATAAACATTAAATCACACAATGAAACTAATAAAATATTTAAATGGAAACAAGACATTATTATTTATCAAAACATGCAGAAGGTAGCTAAAATGGGAGTTTACAGATATTTATAGCGCTAATCACATTTAGTGGAGCCCTGGTGGCATAGTGGTTAAGAACTCAGGCTGCTAACCAAAAGGTTTGCAGTTCCAGCACAACTGGACTAAACCAAAGCTAAGACGTTTCCTCAATACAATCAAATACTTTGAGAGACAGAGTAGTAGGGATGCGGGGTCTGGGGACCATGCTTTGAGGGGACATCCATGTCAATTGGCATAACAAGCCTTATTAAGAAACTGTTCTGCATCCTACTTTGGTGAGTGGCGTCTGGGGTCTTAAAAGCTTGCAAGCGGCCATCTAAGATGCATCAATTTGTCCCAACCACTTGGAGAAAAGGAGAATGAAGAACACCAAAGACACAAGGAAAGTATTGGCCCAGGAGACAGAATGGGCCACATAAACCAGAGACTTCATCAGCCTGAGACCAGAGGAACTAGATGGTGCCCAGCTACCACCAATGAACGTCCTGACAGGGATGTAGAACTCAAATTGTAGTAAGAAGACCAGACTTAATGGTCTAAGACTGGAAGTGCCCCCAAAGGCATGGCCCCTGGTCTCTCCATCACCCCAGAACTAAAACGATTTCCGAGGCCAACTCTTCAGACAGGGATTGGACTGGACTGCGGGACATAAAGTGATACTTGTGAAGAATGTGCCTCTTAGACAAGTAGATACAAGAGACCAAAGGGGTGGCTTCTGTCCAGTGGTGAGATGGGAAGGCAGAGAGTTAGGAGCTGGTTGAATGTTCATGGGGAATCAGGGGCGGAGGGAAGGAGTGTGCTGTCGCAGAATGGGGTGAGCAGTTGGGGTCTGATAACAATGTATGTAAAAAAAAAAAAAAATTCTGTATGGGAGACTAACTTGAAATGTAAACTTCATTTAATTACAACAATTAAAAAAAAGGTTGGCAGTTCAAATCCACTAGGCCACCCTTGGAAATCCTATGGGGCAGTTCTGCTTTGTCATATAGGGTCTCTATGAGTTGGAATCGACTCGATGGCACACAACAACAACAAAAACAATCACGTTTATTAAAATGAAAATGATTGAAAATAAAGTAAATGTTCAACTAAAAATTATTCAAGATCAAAATAGTATAGCTGAAGAAATGATACTGATGAAAATAATAAATATATGAGCAAAATTTTACACAGAGACAATAGAAGATCAACAACACAAAAGACAGTTCAATGAGTAATCAAATAAAATATAAACCTTTAGCAAGATTAATTAAGACAAAAAAGGAAGAAAAAGTAAAATTAAATAATACAAGAAACAAAGTAGCTCTAGATCAATATATACAATATAATAGAAATGTTCTAAATTTAAAAAACTCTTAATAAAACACTATAATAAATTAATTTGAAAATTTAGATAAAATGCCTATTTTTAATAAAAAACACATTACCAAAATTCACTCAAAATAATACAGAAAATAAAACTTTTTTAAAAATAGAAATACAACCAGTAGTTTTACAACACATACACACACACTTGACTCAAATTATAGGTAATTTCTGCAAAATATTCAAGGAATAAGTGGTTCCTGCAGTTCTATTCTGACACACATTAGATTGCCATGAGTCAGAGTCTACTTGATGGAAATTGAGATGCTATATGAAGTATTTCAGAAAACAAAAAACAAAAGGAAGATATTGGTGACGAACATTGACTATACCATGGACTGCCAAAAGAATGAACAAATCTGTCTTGGAAGAAGTACAACCAGAATGCTCCTTAGAAGCAAGGATGGCAAGACTATGTCTCACACACTTTGGGCACATTATCAGGAGGGATCAGTCCCTGGAGAAGAACATCATGCTTGGTAAAGTAGAGGGTCAAGGAAAAAGAGGAAGACTTCCAACAAGATGGATTGACACAGTGGCTGCAACAACGGGCTCAAGCACAGCAAGGACCATGGGGATGGTGCAGGACCACGTGGTGTTTCGTTCTGTTGTACATGGGGTTGCTATGAGTCGGAACCGACTCGATGGCATCTAACAACAGCAACAGTATAATTTTGATATTCAAATCAAGAAAAGGACAATACAAAACTAAAAAAAAAAAATTACATATCCATCCCCCACAGATTAGTAGCTTTTAAATGAGGAAATAAAATGGTATTTTGAATTCATCAGTGTAAAAATAATTTCTGAATTATGGACATATAAAGTTTATCCCAGGAAGAAGAATGGCTAAACATCTTAAAATATTCTGATGCAATGCATCACATTAATTGAAAAAGAAGAAAAAATTTCAAATACATGCAACAGATTATTTCATTGATACAAAAAAATTCATTCAATAAAATTCAACATTATTAATGTTTAAAAACAGCAGACTGAGAAGAGATGAGTATTTCCTTGACATGTTAAAAATATATTTTAAAAAACCTACAACAAATTTCATACTCATAATAAAACTTTAGAAATATTTTCATTAATGTCAAAAACAAGATTTTTATTGAAGTTTGCATAGGTGACTCTATAAAAAGCCATACAACAAATCAATAAATAAAATAAAATAAAAGGAAGAAGATGAAAAGAGAAAAATGTTATTATTTGCATACTACATAATTTCTAGATAAAATCAAGAGAATCTACATAAAATCTTGTAACTAATTGAAACACTTCAATGTCATAATATATATCAATATTGTTAAAAAATCAACTGTTTCTATAGACGAATCCTGCTCAAAAGGGGGAAAATGTAGAACAGAATTTAAAATTTTCATGGAATCCAGATATTGTGGAACCTTGGAGGCTAGATGAAATCCTGAAACTATTGCCCTAAAATATTCATTAAACCTTAAACCAAAAATGTCCCTTGAAGTCTTCTTAAAACCAAACAATATTTTAGCTTAAATTTAAAGTAAAAAAATGTCTGCCTTGAGCATTATGCTCTCTATACGAAATCAAATTGACAGCAGCAACTCAAAAGATTAGACAGGAACCTTAGAGGGCTATGAGTTTATGTTGATGGAGGAGGAACAACTCAGAAAAAGGGGATGAGAATGGTTGAACAACCTGAAGAATGTAATCAATGTCACTGAATTGTACATGTAGAAAGAAGCTTGAATTACTGTACGTTTTTGCTGTACTGTCAACAACAAAAATATAAATAAAATAAATTATTAAAAAATCATTGTGTTCCTATATACAACTAGGCAACCAACTAGAAAATGTAGATTAATATTTTACTTTGGTAATATAAAACTAAGAAACAGGTAAATATAAACGAGCAAGTTTTTATTGAGAAAAGTCTAAAATATTATTGAAAGTCATTACAGAACATACAAATTAGAAAAGCAGCATATTCATAGATGGGAAACTTCATTGTTATAATGGAAATTGTCCCCCAAATTAATCTAATGATGCAACACAATTTCAATCAAAATTCCAACAGAGTTTTTCCTGAAGATGGGAGGTTGTAAACGAAGTGTAGGTGAAACAGGGAAGCACAAATCACACTGACATAAATTTTTAAGAAAAATGATTTGTGTGTGTGTGTGTGTGTGTGTGTTCTGCGTGCTTGCCCAACCATGTGCCAAGATTTTTTACAAAGCCATAGACTACTTGTAGTACAAGATAAAAAATAACACAAAGTAGATCTAGACATCTGCAATAGTGGAGTCCAGACAAGGACCAAACATGTATAGAAGATGACTGTCTAACAAGTAGGTATTACAAGTCTGTGGGGAAAGATGGATTTTTCAATAAATGACACAGGAAGAAAGTGGCTACCCATATGGAATAAAAAAACAAAATTAGATCCTTACCCCATCCATCACCCAAAATTAATAAATAGTGGATTCAACACCTACCTTTGAAAATCAAATCGTTAAAATCATTAGACAGGAGTTCGGGCAAAATGGCACTCTAGGCAGAAGCACCATGCCGTCCCTCCACAGCGAAGATCCAAAAAACTAAGCCAAACAGAGAATACAACAATCCTGAAACCCTAAAACATCAAATGAAGAGATAAAGAACTCAGCGAAGC
>NW_004443950.1:4300731-4310476 GCF_000243295.1 Trichechus manatus latirostris
GTTGAGAAGTTAGAGGGTTGACATGTTGTGGGGTTGTTAACCAATGTCATAAAACAATATGTGTACTACTGTTTCATCAGAAACTATTTGTTCTGTAAGCCTTCACCTGAAGTACAATAAAAAAAAAAATCATTAAACATAAGAGAATGTGGTACAGAAGGATTTCTTAAAATACACACAGAGATACAAACACTAAATATAAAGAAATGAAAAACTAAAACTGTATTAAAATCAAAATCTTTTAGTCATTGAAAGATCCTGTGATCAAAATGAAAAGACAAGTCACACAGGACAAAATATACTTCAATAAATGGAACTGAAAAAAGAATTAGCACTCCAATGCCAAAGTAATATGACCAGTCTTTTATAATTAGAGTTAATTAGAACAGACTGGTGGAATAAAATCATTGGGTTAAATATCGGTTAATACTGTTTGGTAAGTAAATCAAATACCTCCAATGAACATGAATGGATAAATACAAATTATCCACAACCAATAGTCTTTTTTGTTTTCTGAAGTCAGCATGTCAAAACACAATTTCTTGAGAAAAGGAAAAATAAAAAAACAGCCAAGACTCTGTTTTATGATAAAATCCAGAATATGTGTAAATCTGAACAGGAAAGACTTTCTAACAATGACTGTGTTCACTTGACTAGTAAATATTCTTCAGCTTTCTTCCTGATCTGTAACACGTTATTAAAGGCCGGTCTTGGGTTTTGAATTCTCAAGCATTTGCATCAACAGCTCTAACTTCCTCATTCTCTCAAGGCTCTTATTATTGGAGTGCTTGGCCTCAGATTCTAAATTAATTTTAATTAAGGATGAATTTAATTTATTTGAGAATTATAATCATTTAATTTCCACCATATAAACAGAACACCCACAGAAGATGAAAAATTAATAGCAATATATACGAAAAGATGCCCAACTCCACTAATCACCAGCAAAATGCTTATTCAAACTACAGTAAAAGGCAATGCCACGTATAGCAGGATGAGATATCCAGGAACTACCAATAATCTGTTTTTATTTGATTATATAAAATGTCTGAAATACATGGAAGAATGTTTTCCCTGGATAAAACTTTGTGTTGTGCAGATGTTCATTATATCCTCTACAACTTTCTATGTATAATGTTGGTTATACGTTTTTCTTAAAAATTTGCATTTGTTAAATTTCTAATGATTACTTATATAGAAATAATATTTTAAAATATATCCACAAGTAGTGTTGAGTAGAAAACACAAGTTGCTAGAAATATGTCTAATATAAATTTATTTATACTTGCCCATGTAAATGTGCACATATTTGGAAGAAAAGGCATAAAGAGGCATGCGGCAATGAGAGAGAGAGAAATCGAGAGGGAGAGAGGCAGGGACTGGCAGTCAGGTAGATAAGACACAGAGAGAGACAGAGTCAGACAGACATCAGAGGGGAATACGGTAGAGTGTCAGATAATCACAAAGTGACAGGAAGAGACAGATCAACCAGAGAGACCAATGATTTCTGGGCACCGCTCCAATTTGTGTACAGTGTTTATCCTGGGGGATTTAGCTGTAATACTTTCGCTTCTACTTTTTATTTTTTTATATCAAGTAATTTTAGACTAAACTCGCACTGTTTTAGAACATTAAGGATTTTATAAAAATGAAAATAAAAGCACAAGTACAGTATCTTTGTACAAACAACGTGCGCATTCTTCGTTTGCCAGCCAGGCGCCCACTACCCCCAGGTATTTTCCTAAGCTTGCTATGCTAATTGTTTTTATAGCAACAAGTAAAAAAATGAGTATATTGGTACTTATGAAAATACCTTACAGGGTGAGGGAGCGGTCGGCAAACAAATGTGGAAGGCCACACATTATTTGCGAAAAATACGGAACTTACGTTTTTATTTTGATTTTTTACAAAATGTAAAAATACAGTACTGAGTCTATTCATGGCAACGTCACTTTTTAGAATATATCCTGAAATCCTGAACACTTCCCATCTCATGATAAGGAAAATAATCATTTTAGAACAACGTTAAGTTTTATAATAAAAGTAATAAAAAACACACAGCTAATGAATCTATTCACACCATGTCTCTCTTTGGAGTATGCAGTGAAACTCCTGAACACATCTCACCCCTTGATAAATAAAATGATTTTTCTTTTCATTTCATATTTTTAAAGTCTTCATTGGTCTTTTTTTTTTTTAAAGAAAAATAAAGAACATGCAACAATTTAATAATTTCATCTTTTTTGAGCTGTGACTGATGAGCTATCGAAAATCTTCAGTCTAATTAACCATACTAAGTATGTATCTATGTAAACTCATGCATATTTGCATTAACGTCGGTCATTTATTTATCCAGGCATTACCTGGTCACAGTAAACATGAAGGATGCTACTCAGTGCTGACTAGCTTACTGCTATAAATAAGTCTATGGCTCTTTTACAATATTTTTCACTAAGCATAGAGCGTACATCATGAAGCACAGCCCTCTGAGTTTCAGCTACTTCACCAGAATTGAAGGTGTGAGGTTGCAGATGGTAGTAACGGCTGTGTTTAACCTTAGCTGCAATTTACTATAGAGCCCAACAGCAGTTTCCAACAATAACTCTAATTATTGAGAACTTGTCTCAACAATCTCACTTCATACTGATCTTTCTGTACTTCACCTAGACGGTTCACTAGTCATAGCATTCATTTACCCCAAGCATTGAGCCAGTTTCCCAAAACTACAAAGTTACACTGTTTATACACTAAAGAAACTTCAAACATACACTTCATGACTTAAAGTTTTCTTCCCAGAAGTGGATGTTTTTACTTACCGTAAATGTGGAAGTAGAAATACATCCAAAGAAGCCCTGGTGAAACAACCGTTAAGTGCTTGGCTGCTAACTGAGAGGTTGGCCATTCAATCCACCCAGTGGTTACATGGGAGAAAGACCTGGTGATCCGCTCCCATACAGATTACAGCCAAAAAACCCCATGGGGCAGTTCTACTCTGTCACATGGAGCAGCTATGAGTTGGAATTGACTTGACGACACCCAATAACAGAGCTACATTCGAGAGACCCTTGGACACTGGCTTGCTCTTCCTTACACAAGACACGGCCTGTAGATGCTGAACGTGGTTTGATAACCCAGAGGCACCCTAATTCTTTCCCAGGAAATGATTCTCGTACAATTGCTTCCTGGATGACAATGAAAGTCCCAACTTGGACCTTGGCAAAGCAAGAAATGGAACATTAGATCCAACAGCATCCTATTGCCAGTGTCACTGGGAGCACGCTAGTTTAGGAAGTGGGAACCAACAAAATTAACATTAGGTACACAGTATCTGCTACTGTGCTAGAAGACCCCCTCACTTCCCCTAATTTCTGAAATCCTCATTAAGGAATTCTGTAACTTAATCTAACCTTACTGTGTGTGTCCGCACGTGTGCATATGTACGTCTCTTGCCACCATTCTGTAGCCCTCCTGTCTAACAAAAACAGATGCTGAAAGATGCTGTTACTTCCAAATTTATGTACATGGAGACCCGATACTCTGAGAAATGATGTGACTTATCCAAAGGCAAAGAAATAATGACAGTTTATATAAACAACTGCAGAAAATATGTAGAAACATAGATAAATATTCTGCATTAGCATTGCTCAGTAATTCAAAGAACACTCACAGAGAAAAACAATTAGCTTTGCTATAGTCTTAAAATAATTCTCAGACAGATTCTGTTATATATGAGAATGCCTGGGACAAAGGTGGAGAGAAGTCAGGGATCACAGTGAAATTTTAAGTTAAAGATCATCCTCCCCCAAAACATATTTAAAAGAAATTAGATAACCCAATTAAAGTGTATACATATTCTAATTTAATGATGTTAATTAATTTCCTAAGAAGTTTACCCATTTAACATCCTGTGATTTGAATCCTATTAAAAAGTATCTTAAAATAAAATGAAATATTGTAGAAATCATTTTAGTGACAGAAGAATATTTTAGACACAGCTAATTGAGAGAACAAATCATCCCATTTAAAACTGTGTTAAGTATAATGAAATTGTATATTAAATTGAGAAAGGATCTGGGCTTTTTTGATTATTGTTCTCCAAGGAAGAAAGTTAAAGTTAGAAAAACATTTAAAAAGATATATACTTTGAAGAGAATGTTATGGAAAAAACATCAGCTGTAAGGTCAGAGCCTGAGGGGAACCCATAATTTTAAAATCTGATAGAAAAGAAAAAGACAGCCATCATCAGCTTTCCCCAGTGTTGAAAAGCAAAGACGTCACTTTGAGGACTAACGTACACCTGACTCAAGCAAGCCAGGATACTTTCAATCACCTTATGTGCATGTGAAAGCTGGACAATGAATCAAGAAGGCCGAAGAAGAATCGATGCCTTCGAATTATGGTGTCGGCAAAGAATATTGACTATATCATGGACTGCCAGAAAAGCAAACAAGTCAGCCTTGGAAGAAGCGCAGCCAGAGTGCTCCTTGGAAGTGAGGATGACCATACTTTGTTTCACATACTTTGGACACGTTATCAGGAGGGACCAATCCCTGGAGAAGGACATGACGCTTGGTAAAGAGTCAATGAAAAAGAGGAAGGCTGTCGATGAGATGGACTGACAGTGGCTGCCACAGTGGGCTCAAGCATAACAACAATTGTGAGGATGGCGCAGGACTGGACAGTGTTTCTCTCTGTTGTACATAGGGTTGCCAGGAGTCGGAACTGACTCGATGGCACCTAACAACAACAACAGCAACATGGAAAAAACAAAAGGATACTTGAAAGATGGACTTTTCTCATGGTAAAATTTTCTTGATGCAAGCCCGCTGAAAATTAGACAATGTAGGTGGTTGGACATTAATAACAGAAATTTTAATAATACAGGTATTTGCCTCTTCTCTTATCCAGGGTTCTCTGGAAGCAAACCCTGCCCGATACATATGCTGTATTGGGTGGCAAGCACTCTAAGAGAGGGGCCGAAACTGCACCTCTTGCCTGTAATTCATGCTCAGGGCCCAGGTGTGTCCAAGGTTTATTAGCAGCATTGGCAACTTCTCCTACCTTGAAGGTAGCTGAAGAAGGATATGGAGACGTAGGGCCATCCTGGGGAAGGTTGATGACGGCTATCTTTTTCTTTTCTACCAGACTTTAAAATTATGGGGTCCCCTTAGGTTCTGACCTTACTGCTGATGTTTTAATTCTTTTTTTATTTATCCATGATATAATTGTGCTTTTAGATTTATTTTTATTTATTTCAAATTGCTTTTGAAAATATGCAGGCCATAAATACACAAATGCATAAATACATAAATGCTTAAACACATGAATAAATCAGTAATGTAATAATAAATGCATGTGGATTTTACATTTGATACAATTTCTATAACACACTGCGGCCCTCCCCAATAGGGAAAAATGTAGATGGCTATTTAAGGATCTAACCTTCGCACACCCAATATGAAGTGTTGTTTGATGCTCTCAATACTAATACATATTCCAAAAACCAAAACCACTGCCGTCGAGTCGATTCCGACTCATAGCAACCCTGTAGGACAGAGTAGAACTGCCCCATAGGGTTTCCAAGGCTGTAATCTTTACAGAAGCAGATGCCACATCCTTCTCCCAGGGAGTGTTGGCCATTTAGTGAGTAGCCAAGTGCTTAACCACTGCATCACCATCTAGAGATAATGACTTCATTCACATTTGTCTAAAGGTGTGAGCATACACTTAATTCAGACATTTTTGCCAATTAGGAATATCACCTGCACTCAATACAGCTCATAGTCTACACATGACCGTGGTTGAGCAAGCGCATTAAGTTCATCCCACAGCTCCTTCCCAATGCTTCTGGGTAAGGATGTGTTCACACACTTTAGTCCATGGAAATCAAGACTGCCATATGCTGTTTAGTGCACATACCTCTGACATTATGGAATGTGCCCTTACCCTTGTAATTCCCTAGCTCTAGCAATTGTTAGGGGTGGTGTTTTTTGATCTATAAGCCTATGACCACAGTTGGCTGCAGGTGGATTCCAGCATGAGCTCACCTATAAATTTGATTCCTAGACAATTTCTCCATTTTTATCTCTAAAAGAAGCCCCCCCCGCCCCCATTTTTTCTTGATTTCTCTTTAAATTCTGCTTTAGGATTCAGGTTATGTATGGTATGTACATAGTGCTAGAGATGACTCAATCAAAACTGAAACACATGGTCTTACTAATATGGGAACAAAGAGAAAGAACATTTGAAATCAGAGCTGTACCAAGAGATTTGCCATATATGATTGCCTTGGCTATGCACCATCAAGGTGTAGATTGGAAACATCTTTAAAACCACGGAAGTAAAACAGAATGCAGTGATACTAGCTAATTTTGTCGTCATCAGAAGACACTCGAGATGTGACTTTCTGTCACTCTTGTCAGTTGCTAGATGAGATGTCAATCACAATACCCAAATCAGAAGCACTCAGGCACCACTGAATAAAATGTTATCTCTGGGGGTAAGGAGAATTTTCTTGAACTGAGAAACTGCCAGGGTTATAATATTAACATGAGAAATTCTCATTTGCATTCAATTTGATGCCTTTTTCCCTGACCCTTAAATCTTGACAGTAAATATGTTTTCTTTAAATTGTCTCATGTTACTTATCAATCCAGCCTAACGCCTACTATATGCAAAGCACTCTATTAGGGCTGGGAATATAAAGATTAAGAAAAGAGTTTGAATTAAAATCAGAAGGACAAATATTAATAAGATAAATTCTATGTCATTTTTTAAAGTTAAAATAAAGATTCTCTGATATGAGAATACTCTAATGAAGAACTGTAGTTGAAACGGGTTTCAGTAAAACAATCTCAAGTGTTCATATAAACATTCCAACTTCAGATAGTCGACTGGAAATCATAATTGAATCTGAACTGTAGATTTAGCTAAAGACAAAGTTTATGATGCACATATATTGTCAGACATTAAAAATGTATGCATTATAAAAGATCAAAAACATAAAGTCTTACTTGACAAATGTTCATTCACAAGCATATGTTTTCAATATTGTGAACTTTTTGCAGAGAAGTATATGCTAATCATGTTTCTTTATAGAATTTAAAATAGTTCAACAGCATTTTGAAACAAATGTCTTATACAGAAATCTGTTGTTACCATGTCTAAATTACCTCATTTAAAAAAAAATAGTTCAAGTATCCTGGATGGTCTTTTTCTTCTGTTGAAATATGGCAATTAAGGACATTTCCCTTGGTATTTGTTATATGTAAGTGGGGAAAATAATGGTACATATTTCTCTGGAGAGTTGTGAGAAGTAATTAATACATGTGAGGCATGTACCACAAAGCCTAGAATATGGAAAGTCCTTCATAAATGCTAACTGCTCTTTCATCATTGTTTTATTTTTCAGTATCTGAAATGTTATCTTCTAAAGTTAATTTCTTTCGAAGTTCCACCCACCCTCCTTTTTAGCAGGAAAGTCTGTGCATGGTGCCCATGTGCGCATGTGCATACGTGTGACTCGTGTGACTGCAGAGACGTTGTTTCATTAAAGTAAAAGGCCGCGCGGGTTTGATACAAACTAATATGTTGGAGTTATAATAACTGTTTTCTACCTCAAACAACAAACTTCACTAGGTTGAGTCAATAAGAATTCAAAAGAATTAAAAATGTAGATTTTTAAGTACAGTCAAGAAAAAAAACACTAAATGGAGAATGAGCCAGCATCATCCAAGGAAATGGAAAGATATCAAGAGTTCAGGGCAAGAGTGATGATTTAAAGTAAAAATAAATCCAAATCATTTAGAGTGGCTCTGAGATTTGAACATATCTTAGGTTTGTTCTATCAGGAAATAAACACGGAGATTGAGATTTCCAGTCTGAAGTTTGTTAGGAAGCCTCCTGAGATAGGGCAGTAAAGGGCCTAGAACTGGGAAGAAGGAGGAGTTGAGCTAATGCAGCAGAAACAAAGGCCTCCACCATTGCCATAGGTCAAACAGCCCTTCAGACTTGGCCAACCTTAAGAGAAGCAGGAAGGCCCTTTATACTCCCTACACTGACCAGTCATTAGATGCAGCCTGCCCCTCAGGAGGAGACATGACCTCGCACTAGGCAACTCTCTCCAGCTGAGGGAAATTTCAGGCAAGGCTGGTTGCACAGTGGTTAATTAAGCCCTTGGCTGTACGGGAGAAAGACCTGGTAATATGCTTCTGAAAAGATTACAGCCAAAAGAATCCTATAGGGAAGTTCTACTCTGTCACATGAGGTTGCTATGAATCGAAAAATTGACTCGAAGGCACCTCACAACAACAACAACCAACACACCTAACAGCTAGGACAACGTGCTCTCAGTCCTGAAGGGGAGCCCTGGGTGCATACTGCAACATCCATTACACAATTAAACCATATTTGAAGCTTGATTTTATCGGCCTGCGGCTTTGAGAAAAGAGGGGGATTTCAGCAAGAAGTTAGGAAAAGGGTTGGGGGCATCAGATGAAATCATCTTCAAAATATCTCAAGTTTTTTTTTTTTTTTTTTTTAAGGAAAGGAAAAGTTGAGCAGATAATCTGGAAAAGGCCAGGGTTCAGAAATCCCCTTTTTGATTGTAAAATCACACACACACAATAATATCAGTGTTTATGAGTAGAATTTGTCAATGAGGATGTATTAATTAAACTCCTTTGAATTAGATTGCTTGTGTGCACAGCTGTTTCCAATTACATGATTACAGTTTACAAAGCCAACAATTGAAGTCATGTTTTTTGCCATCTATGAGAGAAAGCAGCAAACGTGTAACTATAAAAATAAGCCCTCATCCTGCAAGAGCATGAAAAGCAGAATGAGGCTCTCACACTCCAGCCACGGAGGGAATTCATGCAGAAATATGCCCTCTGGCGTGATGCTTCTTCTAAATAACACGGCTCCTCCAGGAGCTCTTTTTGTCAAGCAGATCTGTAAATTAACAATGGGTCAACTTCAGAAGTTGTCAGTTAGGGGATCACTGATGTACAGATGGGCTTCTTTATTATGTTGACCCATAGCCTTCAAATAAGGTGTCCTAAGTTCACCACAAAGAGCCCTGGTGGTACAGTGGTTAAGCTCTCTGCTGCTAACTGGAAGGTCAGTGGTTCAAACTCACCAGCTGCTCTGCGGGAGAAAGATGTGGCAGTCTGCTTTGAAAACCATATGGGGCAGTTACAGTCTTGTCCTCTAGTGTTGCTATGAGTTGGGATTGACTCCATGGCAATGTTTTTTTTTGTTGTTGTTATTAAGTTCACTACTAATGTCACATAAATAGGTTGGTGGGGTCTATCACCCTTGATTTGAACCACTCTTCCTATGTCTTGTGGTTTAGAGACAAGTAGAGTCACTCTGAAGCCCTGGTAGTGAAGCAGTTAAGAGCTCAGGCTGCTAACCAAAAGGTCTGCAGTTTGAATCCACTAGCGGCTCCTTGGAAACCCTTTGAGGCAGTTCTACTCTGTCTTATCGGGCCACTATGAGTCAGAATCAACTCCACGGCAAAGGTTTGGTTAGAGTCACCCTGGAGCCCTGGTTGCTCAGTGGTTAAACACTTGGCTGCTAACTGCAAGGTCAGCAGTTTGAACTCACCATCCGCTCTGCAGTCTGCAATGAGACTGGGGGAGCCCCGGAAAGCATGGCCCCTGGATTCTCTATCAGCCCAGAACTAAAACAATTTCCGAGGCCAACTCTTCAGACAGGGATTGGACTGGACTGTGGGACATAA
>NW_004443950.1:4310576-4318782 GCF_000243295.1 Trichechus manatus latirostris
AGAACTCAAATTCCAGTAAGAACCCCAGACTTCATGGTCTGACTGAGACTGGAGGAACACTGGAAAGCATGGCCCCTGGATTCCCTGTCAGCCCAGACTAAAAGAATTTCTGAAGCCAACTCTTCAGACAGGGATTGGACTGGACTGTGGGACATAAAGTGATACTCGTGAGGAGTGTGCCTCTTAGCTCAAGTAGATACAAGAGAGTAAATAGGCAGCTTCTGTCCAGAGGTGAGATGGGAAGGCAGAGAGGGTTGGGAGCTGGTTGAATGGACATGGGGAATCGGGTAGAAAGGAGGAGTATGCTGTCACAGTACAGGGAAAGCAATTAGGGTCACATAGCAATGTATATATAAATTTTTGTATGGGAGACTAACTTGAAATGTAAGCTTCATTTAAACTACAACAATAAAGAAACAAAAAAAGATTTGCAGCCTTGGAAACCCTATGGGACAGTTCTACTCTGTACTACAGGGTCGCTGTGAGTCAGAATCAACTCAACAGCAATGAATTTGTTTGTATGTGTTTTTTTTGGTTGTTTTTTTTTTAGAGTAACTCATGTGGCCCCAAAACCAAAAACCAAACCCATTGCTGTCAAGCTGATTGCAACTCATAGTGATCCTGTAGCAACCAAGCAGCCAAAAAAGTTCAAGGGTTTAGGCCCTAGGCTCTGTGATTCGCGGGAGCTGGATTTGAATCCCACTTCTTCCACACTCTTATTTATAACAATTTAGTTAAGGAGTTTATGTTTTATCCTGGTACCAGGGTTCAGTTCCATATATTATCGTGGCCAAACCACTTCATTTGTTTTCGCTTCTTCATTTGTAAATTGAAGAGCTTGAATTTAGCAGCCAATGCATGGGCCTCTTCAAAAGGGAATATCAAAGACATTTTCAAATCACACATATGTATTGCCCCTAAAACCAGCTGGAGGAATGAATGATCTGGTCTTTCAGTCAGTTTCCTAAACCTCAGTCATCTGCGTAACAAATTCATGATTTTTTCTACACCTACCTGTACTCTTTTTTACATATTTTTTCTTTATGTTGGACTGTAATTATACTTAAATGTCTTTAAAATAAAATTAATTTTCAATCAGTGTTAATAAAATACAAAGTAAAACATGACTTAAACAGACATGTAACCATAAAACCATAAATTCATCAAAAGCAAAATAATTATTGTCAAACTCGATCACTTGCTAAGGAATCTAAGCCTAAAATTTTTCTTTTCTTGTTGAAATGTAAAATTTGTAAATATTTAAGTAAGCAGTTAAAGATTTACTAGCAATATATTAAGACTTTCTCCTTGGCCAATTCATGGAGAATTAAAAAAAAAAAGAAAATAGCTGAATTTTATTAGCATCATCATAGAGGAAAAGATTACCTATTAATGTGTTTTGAAATTTTTTATATCACGAACCTTAAAATATTAGTTTCTCCAGCATACTTTATTACACTAAAAGGCAAAATTAAAAGCAATGTCTTAATCAAAAAAAAAGAAAAAACAATGTTTTTCACTATGTGATTAAATTTCTTTTAACAGGGTCTGTTAAATCTCACACTAAAAACAAACTCAGGCCTAGGTGATATGCTAGCAAATGTAGGAAAATAATACATTATCCAGGAAACATTTGCCAAGTGTTCTGCCAGACAACAAGAGAAAACTCACTTGAATCAAAGCGGAGCCATGCTTTCCAGCAACTTTGGTTTGAAGAAGGAGGGGAGAGAAACATGTATATAAATAAACACAGAGCAAGGATGAAACCGTTTCCATTGGCGCAAAAGAGTAAAATTTCCACCCAAACTAGATTCAGTTTTTCTTGCATACACCAGGGTGCCATAGACCACTAAAGTATCTATGCCCCTTTCTGAAAGCACACTACAATAAGTTATTTTCAGAAAGTCAGCCTTTCTTTCATACCAGATTCATTTTAAATGCTTTCCCTTCTGAATGGCCTTTTCTGATCAAATTGCCACTAGCTCCTCCTTCACCACTCCCTTCTTTCCATCCCATCATCTTCATAGAAATGATCACTATCTGCTATTTTCGTGCTTATTTATTCAACTGTGTGCTTATTTTCTTTTTCTCTGGGTTAGAATGCACATTCCACAAGCTAAAGGCCATGTCTGTTTTGTTCACAGCTGAGTCAATGGTGTGCCTGAGCCGGCTTATAGTAGCTCTGAGAAAGGATTGCCAAACTTCCAGGAATGTGTGAGCTAGTTATATTATGCCATTAGTTTAAAATTGGTCATAGTAGGGTTTTTATATCACAAAAATCAGCAAAAGTTACAAATCATGAGTTTTGTTTTTTTTTTTTTTCTGGGAAACTAGTGGTTAAACATTTACCAACACCAAGCAGAGGGCTGTGGGGACCATGATCTTGCAGAACATCTAGCTTAATTGGCATAACACAGTTAATAAAGAAAATGTTCTACATTCTACCTTGGTGAGGTGCTTCTGGGGTCTTAAAAGCCTATCAGCAGCCATCAAAGATACTTCGCTGGTCTTACCCCTTCGGGAGCAAGGGAGAATGAAGAAAACAAGATACAAGGAAAAGATTAATTCAAAGAACTAATGGACCACAACTACCACGGCCTCCACCAGACTGAGTCCAGCACAACTAGATGGTGCCTGGCTACCACCACTGACTGCTCTGACTGGGATCACAACAGAGGGTCCCAGACAGAGCTGGAGAAAAATGTAGAACAAAATTCTAACTCTCAAAAAAGACAAGACTTAGTAATCTGACAGAGACCAGAAAAACCCCAAGAGTCTGGCCCCCGAACACCCTTTTAGCTTAGTAATGAAGTCACTCCCAAGGTTCACCATTTAGCCAAAGATTAGACAGTCCCATAAAACAAAATGAGACTAATGGGGCACAACAGTCCAGGGACAAGGACTAGAAGGCAGGAGAGGACAGGAAAGCTGGTAATACGGAACCCAAGATTGAGAAGGGACAGTGTTGACATGTCGTGGGGTTGTTAACCATTGTCATAAAATAAAATGTGTACTATTTAATGAGAAACTATTTGTTCTGTAAGTACAACATAAATAAATAAGAAAAAGACATTTACCAACATACCACTAGCTGTGTCCCAATACCTAGAAACGTGCCTAAAACAGAAGAGGCCTAATCAATGTTTGTTGAATAAATAAAATGAATGAATGCATGAATAGTTTTGTCTGGGACTGTGTTAAGCTGCCTTATACTCTCAGAGCCTGGATGGTCATTTCTCTAAGGAGAGGGCAACAGGCTGATTACCTATTTATCTACCTATCTATCTATCTGTCGGTCTATCTATCCATTCATCCATATTTTAATGTGCAGGGACTATTAAGCAACCAATTATCCTAAAGGCTCAAGTGGGCGATATCACTGGGCAATGCTGTGATGGTGTTCCATAATTGTTCTTCATTATACTGGCTAGTTGTTACTGAGGGGAAGACTGTCAAATGCACTTGCATATTAAAAAGATCAGTTGGGGGCATTCACCAGCCCTAGTGAATTAGGGAGGAATCTCTGGGTGGCAGAAATAGTTAAGTGCTCAGCTACTAACTGAAAGGTTGAAGTTTGAATCTATCAAGGGAAATTTTGGAAGAAAGCCCTGGTGATCTATTTCTGACAAATGAGCCACTGAAATCCCTATGGAGCACAGCTCTACTCTGAAACACATAAGACCGTCATGAGTCAGAATAGACTTGGTGGTAACTGGTTTAGTGGATTAGGGTGTGTGTGTGTGTGTGTGTGTGTGTGTGTGTGTGTGTGTGTGTGTGTGTGTGTTTAATCTCTACTTGTCTATAAACAGCATATGATCAATTGCTACTCAGATGGGCCTTAGAATTTGAAAGAAAGAAAAATTCTGGAAACAGTTTGAGTGTATATATGTAGTAAATAGAATCTACCAAGTTAACCTTAATATATAGATCACTGAATTAATGCCTGCATTTTTTTTTCTGTGCATACACATTAGGCAACAGATTAAATTACTGCATTTACTCTATTCATCCTCACTCCTCTGCCCTTGAGGTGAGACCTATTCAAAAGAATTTTTGCCACTTTGCAGGTAAAAGGGAAACATCCATATATATGCTCCGTTTTATAGAAACCTAGCTTAATGATTAACAGCCAATAGCACTTGTGTCCTTGGGTATGAGTTAAAAATCTTAGCCATCACTGATCTATGTGGGTTGGGATAAATTACTTAAAATTTCAATTTCAGATTTCTCATTTATAAATTTGGAAATACTATATATCTCACTGCTAACTTTAAAAATTAAAGAAATAAGTGTTTATAAAGTGTTTGGCCAAGTGTTTATAATATATTAAATACCCAATATATGTTGCCACTATAATAATTATCACTATTATTATAATTGTTAATATTCAGTACCAAGCATTGTGCTAGGCATTTTCACATACAATGTTTCAATTATTAAATCTAAAAGAGCCCTCTCAGTATCTTATTATATTATCTTTAGCATTAATAATAATAAAAAAATCTAAAGCGAATCTATCACTGAACTCTATGTTTTTCTGCTTTGTTGCATGTAGTATGTATGGCCTTAAGGAGCTGTTTGTTGAATGCACTTTGGGAAAATCTAAGGCAGAACTCATGAGCCTTATTTAGGGAGAAAGAGTGGCACATCTGTTATTGGAGAAAAGCATGCATTTATTTTAGCAAATGCTATTTGCATTAATTTTTCTTCCATCTTTCCTCTACAAAGTCCATGGGTTAAGGCTTATTTTTCAAACAGTTAGAGGTCATTGTATAAAAATGACCTCTGAATGCAAGAACAGCAATATAGTTAAAAGTTCATGGTTTGGACAGTCAGCGTTAACAGAGGTTGGAGAGGTAATTTGGCAACCTCTTCCCCTTCCTCTAGGTAGCTTGATGAATGCTCATTTCCTTTATTCTGTGTTCAGAAGTTTTATGGGCCACGGAGCGTGCAAGATCAGAGTTATTTGTGCCTCAAATGAAAAGAAGTATTACCCAGCCACACCCAAGTAACTGTGGTAAAAGATCTGAACAAAACATTTCCAGATACCAAAAAGTCCACTTCTGAGAGAAATTTTGATAGTGTTTGCAAATAAATAAGAGGAAAAACTACCTTTGTGATTTCAAATTAAGGCCAAAGCTCCTGGCACTGCAAAAAATATATATACATATATTAGAAATTTGTATTCATTCAGAGCTAACTTGAGTTAAAGTAAAGAATATGCAAGACTGACTAACTGAAGCTTAATTGAATTTGGGGGAATTTCTAGATATTTACAAGGATCATTTGGAACATTGAGATCACCATCAGTTTTGATTAAAACAAATACAAATTTGATATATTCCAGCATTATTGAAGAAACATACAATAGGGAATGGAAAAGGGAAAAGAGCCTAAGGTTTATGTCTGAGTCTCAAAATTTCTATTCACCATATTTTAGATATTCTTTTGGTTTCCTCCCATAATTAGACTACATATCCTAAAAATGAGTTCATTATCTCAATACTCTGATTTTAACAACTGTCCTTACTCATGGCTCCCCAGTGAAAGGGGTTACCTTGATTCCTCTCTCCCAACACTTGTCTTAGAAACATATGTGTATATATTTTTTGTCATCTGTCATTCTTTCCATCTCCTACGTTCAACAAATTCTTGAATACTCTTGACTTTGCCTCTTACGTTTCTCTTGCATCCACACACTTCACTTCATCTCCACTACAACAACCTCCCAAGCGTAGGCCCCCTCTAAACTTTCATCTGAATCATTTCCAAAACCTTTTCCTGAATAGTTCTCCCCACAGGGCACCAAAGAATGATCTGTCTGATCTACCTAAGAAGTCATCTGGCCTAGTCAGTACACTGATTGAAACCTTCTATGTGTATTCTATAGCTGTCGGTATAAAGCCCAAGCTTCTAAAGCTGTCTTATAAGGTCTTCCTGAGATGGCCAGTGCTTCACTCTATAATCACTTGCCACTCCTTGCATTCCAGTTTACTCTCTAGTCATAAAAAAAACTGTTGCCATCCTAAAAAAGCAGCTCACATTCTCTTCTTTGTTGAACTTAACAAAACTGATCACCTAAAATCCAGTCCACCCCCTACCCACCCAGCCCACCACCTGCTTTTCACTTGGCAAAAAGCCACCAACCCTCTGATCCCATATGAGTTGCCACGTCCTTTCCTGACATCCCATGAATCATTCATGTGCCTTTCTTCTACGTCCTCAACATACATATCACATCGTAACTCCCAGTGTATTGAACATCCTTGAACAGCCCATTTCTTTAGCTGTCTTCCCAATCAGTCCTTCAGGACAGACTGTAACAGATTCATCATTGTAACTTAAGTCTTTAGCACAGGTTCTGGGCATAGAAATGTCTCAATAACTCTTTGTGGACGGAAGAGAAAGGAGTTTCGCTATAGAGAACAAGACAGACTGATTTCTCTCTCTCTTTCTCTCTCTCTCTCTATACTCTCCTACTTGGGATCTCAATGAACCCTGCACTTTATTCCTTTCTCCTTTTCCATTATTGCAGCCTTGGAGGTAGAGTAAAAGGAGAAGGAGAGGAAGAGAAGAAGCAGGAGAAGGAAAAGATGGAAGAGTAGCAGGAGAAGATTTAACATTCATCAAACACTTACTATACAGTGGACACTCTACCAAGTACCTCAGGGACATCAATGGTTATATCCTTCCATCAGCAGTATGTGAGAGACAAAGCCATCATCTCCATTTTACAGAGAAGAAAACTGGCACAGTAAGGGGCAAATCAGGAATTGAACCTAGGCTAGTCTACTTGACTCCTGAAGGCAAATTCTCCCTCACTATATATTAAACAGCTGCTCATGCCATTAGATGTATACAGATGTGTGCAGTTCATCTGCCTTGAGTGAAACCTTTGGTCTATCTAGTCTATTAAGTCAGAACTCAAGGTTTGGAGATATTTTCATTGATGTATATGTATCTGGAAGTACTGGAATGTATTAAATTATGTTTGTCTTCTCTATCCATATACATATTTCTTCCATGCTGTACTGGCATTTTCCTCAGTGACCCTACAGCAGCAATACAATGACAAGGAAGTGCAAAAAACTTTTTGCCCCAGAGGCACATCCCAACCCTGGCTCAGACCAGAGCACATGCTAAGGTTAAACTTCTGGGTCCATCAAACCCTTCCCATACCACAGGAGTCTCCTGATTCTGCTCCGTTCAGCATTGAGCGTTTCTCAAGACTCTCCAGGAGACTTTCCCTGACAGAGTCATTACATCGCTAGCCATTGAGAGAAGGAAGCCACTGTTAGTGCATCTGGGGCCTTCCCTCTCCAAGACCTGCATTGATTTGTGGTCCCACATGGTAATTCCTTTGTCAGATGTTGCGTGGGGATGGTGCTCACCCATTTATTTATACAGGGGCTATTTCTGGAGTGTTTGGACTTTACTTTCTGCTCCTCAGAGAACTGCACAGTCATATGTTCAGTAAATATTAAGTACTCATTGAAAGAGTGTAAGAATCAATGTAACTTTTTATGACTCTTGAGGAAGGAAACCATTGGTCATCCCTCTTCAGGTTCCTCAAACGCACTCAGCTCTTTCTTCCTTGTATTTACTTCTTTTTCTGAATGGATTAGCTTTCCTCCTCCTTTTGAGTTTGACTTGGTTCTACATAAATTTTTGTTTTAATTGTACTTCAGGTGAAGGTTTACAGAACAAATAGTTTCTCCTGAAACAGCAGTACACATATTGTTTTATGACATTGGTTAACAACCCCACAACATGTCAACCCTCTAACTTCTCAACCTTTTCTTTTGTTGAAAATACACATAGCCAAAGATACATCATTTCAAAAATCTCCACATGCACAGTTCACTAACATTGACTACGCTCTTCCAATTGTGCTGTTATTCTCACTTAAGAAGAAGGCTTAGAGAACAAAATAGTTTCTCATTTAACAGTTACTACAAATGTTGCCCTATGACAATGGTTAACAATCTCACAACATATCAACAATATCCTTATTCAACCTTGGGTTCCCTATCACCAGCTTCCTTGTCCACTTCGGCCTTCTGGCCCTTGTCACTGGACTACTGCGCCTCGTTAGTCTCATTTGGTTTTACAGGGCTGTCCACTCCCAGGCTGAACTGTGAACCTCACAGATAACTTCACCACTGAGCTAAAAGGGTGTCTGGGGGCCATACTCTCGGGGTTTCTC
>NW_004443950.1:4324605-4384104 GCF_000243295.1 Trichechus manatus latirostris
GTTCTTTGTTGTTTGCTCACCTGTGGGCACAATACTTTTCACCTCCTTCTCCAGTTGGAAGGGTCCGTCACTCAGATATAGTACGGCAGGGCAGTTCTAGCTGAAGAGGAGTTACTGGGACGGGTTGTTTGTGGCACTTTCTACAGCCACCAGAGCGGGTCGGTAATCAGTGCAGGGCAGGTTCCAGTAGGCTGTGCCTGTGCTGCTTGGTGGTGTGATGTCAAGCGCACGGAGCAGGTAGCCAGGATGCAGTGGGGAGATTGTTATGTGTGGAGCTAAGATGGATATGGGAGAGAGGAGAGAGGAACAGGAGCCAAAAACATACAAACAAAAAAGAATGCTAGGGGAGCTTGCCGTTGGAGTGGAGAGATGAGAAACGGTTGTTTCGTCTCCCACTGGACGCTGTGTGAGGCTGCTTTCTCGTACCCTGTTTGCTGGTCTCCGATAGGAGTCCAAGATGGTGGATCCACGCTGCGTTAGCTGGTAAGGGACCTCTGCATGAATCTCTCCTCGCTCTCTGTTCTCTTCAGTTTTCTCACTCCATTTGGTGCTTGGCTGAGTTCTTTATCACTTCATTTGATGTTTTAGGGTTTCAGGATTGTTGTATTCTCTGTTAGGCTTAGTTTTTCAGATGTTTGCTGTGGAGGGACGGCGTGGTGCTTCTGCCTAGAGCGCCATTTTGCCGGAACTCCACCGGTTCTACATAAATTTTGAGATTCAGCTCTGGACATCTCTTCTTCTATGAAACCAGATTAAGTCCATGTGCCTCTATCTTTTACAACCCTGTTTGCACTGGACTCTGATGACACATTTACTCACACATGTGTGTGGTGTCTTTAGCTTCTGAGCCTCTCAAAGTCAGGGGCTGTGGGCCCTCCATTTCTAATATCTTGCCTTCCTTTTGGGACCAAGACTTGACTCAATACGTTTTCGTTGAGCAAATGACTAAGTCTTCTAAAATTTTCATGAAGTTCAAAATACAGCCATGTGTCGCTTAACACCCACAATACATTCTGTTAAATAGGATGTTATGTGATTTGGGCGTTGTGCAAAACCAAATTATATACAGGCTGTCTCCGGGTTACCAACATCAGACTTACATGCAACTGGTAGTTACGAACAAACCTAGTAAAGTCTATTATATCAAGGCCTTATGGGAGCTCACTTTTGGTGGTGCTTATCACCACCACCGCGAGAGGAAGAAAGCGTGAAGGGAGGGGAGCGCGCCCAGCCCCACCCGCTGTTCCACCTGGGGATCACTCGCAGCTGCCACCCACCTGCCCACCGGACAAAGCCCAAGAATCTGTGCTCAGAGCCATGTCCTCATCTGCGGGTAGCAGTCACCAGCACATCCAGAGCCCTACCATCCCACCCACACCGTGCTCATCAGTATTGCAAGAGTCTGGGTTTGGAGGTCTTTGAAACCATTAGGGGAAAATAATAAACAAAAGGAGAGCTGCTTTCCCTTAAGAAAAAAAAAGAAAAAACTTATGGGGCCACTGACCTACGTGTGGATGAACGTTGCCCCAACGGACGTTATGTGGTACATAACTGTAGTCATACTAATTTAATCATACTGAAATCTAATAATTGGAGCAAGGTATTCACAACATCTAGTTGTGTACTATCCAATTAGGCTCTTAGTTATTCTAAAGAACCAAAGTCTGATCACCTTTTACAGTTTGCCATATTCACCAGAGTTTCTTTTACAATTGGCACTTTGATCCACACAGAGAAAAAGACATTTAAAAGATCCTGAATCATGGCTCTCAAAGTTTTTATGATCGTCCCTAAGGAATATTAAAGCTAAGGATGGTTTTCAGAACTTCAAACATCAAATCAGTATAATATCTATCCCTCCATGTTATCTCTTTTTTTCTTCTCTTTTTTCGCTAACAAGATAACATGGAGGGGTAGATATTATACAGATTTGACGTTTGAAGTTCTGAAAACAGTCCTTAGCTTTGATATTTCTTAGGGACCATCATATAAATTTGACAGTCAGGATTTCCTCATCCCTAAAATAAAAATTACACCTTCTCCTTACTTATCTACTATCTCATTATCTGGCATTTCATATTTATAATAAAGTAAAAAATCTACTATCTGACTATTTTGCATATTAATGATGTACATCTGACAGTAACAAATACCAAGATGCAAGGTGAGAGTAATGCTGGCTTTGATGGTTAAGTTTATGTGTCAACTTGGCTGGGCCATGATTCTGAGTGGTTTGGCAGTTATGTAACGATGTAGTAGTCATCCTCCATTTTGTGATCTGATGTGGTCATATTCCATTTTCGCATAATGCAGATTTTGCATAATGACCTGGTCTTTGGAACCTAACCATGTTGAAAAGTGAGGATAGGGTGTATAATACCTTCCTTTTATATTTTAAAGAGTTGTTGTAAAAACCAAAGCATAATAGTTATTATTCATATTTACGCTCCCTGGGTGATACTCAAAGGAACATAACTTCTTCTAATACTGTATAGAAGAATTCCAGTATCTATCTGTCTCTAACTATCTATCTATCTATCTATCTATCTGTCTACTTAAGTTGCATTTCTCAAATAACTACAATTTATTTCTGGTTATTAGCCATCTAAACACAAGCTACTCAACTTTTATTTATAATTTCCCCTGGGTATATGTTTTTATTTAGACAAATTTATAAGCCATTCTCGTGAAATGTAAAACTTACTTCTTCAACTTAAAGTTAACTTAATTGGCTTACTCACTGAAATACAAATAGAGGGCATTGTAGTAGCACTGAATTACAATGTTGTAAAACAATGGTTTGTAAATACTAGACAAGGTTTAACTCATTCCTTTAATGTTTGTTTTCCTTCTACTGACCAGAACGTTTAACTCTGCATTCCTTACAGAAGATGCTAAATAATTTTAAAATTTTTTTGGGTTAGCTCATGGAAGATACAGCTACCAACAAGTATGTTTACAATGTGGATCCATCCATCCATCCATCCGTCCATCCATATTCATCATTTATGTGCAACTACCACGTTCCTGGCTTAAGGCTAGACCTTGGAGATGCACGGATGATGAATTTAGGGTACAGCTCTCTTAAGTTCAAAGTTTAGCATTTTAAAGTAAGTAAAAAAATGAAGTACTTTAAGAAATGGGCTTAAATAGTAGTAAACAATGATAATAGGAAGTTTTTTAAATAGTGGCAATTTACACTACTCTCAGCTGAGCTTTAGAGAAAAGACAAGTGAACCTTATAGTAAATAGAGGCTGGACATTCAGTGCAAAACTGGAACAAACGCACAGAGTTAAAAATTAGTAAACAACAACAAAAAAATGAGTTTGGGGCAAAATGTCTGTTTTTACAAAAGTGGAGGCCAAATTTATGTGCTAGCATTAAAGGGGGTGTTTTACTGGATGGAGCATGGATTTGTAGGGGGAGTCCCAAATCTCAAATGTCTGAGGTCCCCCAGGAGATTTAAAACTAATAACAGATTGGTATCATTGGGAGAAGTGATGGGGACTTGTGAACCAACAGAACATGCTCCACTTGAAGAAAAGAAGTCCCTAATCTGCACAAACCATTTTGCAATGATATTTTAAGAGCAGATTTAAATCTGTTGTTTTATGTGAAATCTCCTATTTTTAAATATTGATGACAAATTCAAAATATGTAAAAAATGTATAGGCCAAATTAACCACAGGTCTCCAATGTATAACCTCTAAGATAAAGTTTAGTTTGCCAGTTTTTACCCTGAAGGGTTTGGGATGGATGGAATCAGGATTAAGTGGAGAGGTGTTCATCAGTTTTGCATCTTGAAGACCATTCCAGCAGAGCTGGAAGTATTGCTCGTAGTATGGTCCCTTGGGTCCATGCATCCAAACCCCCCGGAGGTGCTTGTTAAAAATGCATGTTCCTGGGCCTCCTCCTAGATTTACAGAACCAAAGTAGCTGAAGAGTGAACAGGAAGATTGAGCCACTGTGTAAAACAAAAGGAACCCTGGTGGTGCTAACCGAAAGGTCAATGGTTGGAACCCACCAGCCACTCCGTGAGAGAAAGATGTGACTGTCTGCTTCCATAAAGATTACAGCCTTGGAAACCCTATGGGGAATTTCTACGCTGTCCTATAAGTTGCTATGAGTCGGAATCTACTCTATGGCAATGGGTTTTACGGGTGTGAAGGGACGCCCAGTAAGACAAAAACCGCCTAATATGCTCTGATCTCATTAGAAGTAAAGATGATTTTGTGATGCATTATTCAACATTATGAAATCAATTTTCCTCTCTACCTGCTGTATAAAGTGAGATATGCCTCCCCATAAGGGGATAACGGCAGTCTGTGAAATATTGCAGACCATACGTGTTGACCTGCTGCTCTGTGCCTATGCTACTCATTTGTAAATTAGAGATTTACTTATTGACTTAACAACTCTTTGGTAATCACTGCCCATGGCATCCAGTAAACAGACACCTCTGATTAGTTCATTGTTGACGTTGGGGATGATGGGTTTATCCTTTAGCCAAGGCTGGGGCAAGTTTCCAATGTGCTTACTCCAACAATCTCCATACTTATTAGCACATTATTCTCATTAAAATTAATGACTGTTATGCTCACGCACAAAAGGGAGAGTCCTCACTTACTCTGCAGCTCCAAGAACTATCATTAGATAATTTTGATTGGCTGTATTAATACATAAGCACTTACTTTCCCATTTACAAAGTTAATAAAATTATCAAATCCTAATTTAAATCCTCTTACTGTCATTCACAGAGCTTCCCTTTTGTGACCTATTTCATCCTTCCGCTCTACTTACCTACTAATATAAATGTCACCACAGATGGCATGATGTTAGACCCCAAGGCATGTAAAATGTTTACACAGGATCCTAGAGTTCCAAGACCTTGATATTAGGCAGGTATGGGCTGAAGATTTTATTTTTCTCTGGTGAAATGTTGGCAAGTTCAACATTATTATTGAACCAAAATTGGCCTCAGTTAATGGTGAGGCTGAGAGAAAGTAAGTGTCTCACTCAAAAATACAATATCTGGAAAGTCCTACACTGGGAAAATAGGAATGCAGAACCCTGGGTCATGTGTGTCCAAGTCCTATACTTCAGATACTAGTACCAGTCACTGTTGAGTGGATTCTGACTCACGGCAACACACTGAGTGTCAGGGTAGAACTGTGCTCCATTAGGTTTTCAATGGCTGTTTGTTTTTTTTTTTTTTGAAGTAGATCTGTAGGCCTTTCTTCCTAGGCACATCTGGGTGGACTTCAACCACCAACCTGTCGGTTAGCAGCCGAATGCGTTAACTGCACCACTACCGAGGGACTCCATACTTTGGATAGCAACTAATATACAGGCTGAAAATACTTTTACCAGAATTAACAAAGGCCACAAAACACTTCTGCAAAATCAAAAGAGTCGTCAATGCCTGTTAAAGCAGAATGGGTTCTCCAGTGTCAAACATTTTGACTCTCTGCCAACTTAGAGGAAACTGCCTAAACTTGCTTAAAATGAGAGACATTTATTAATTTAGGGATAGTGCCAGTTTACAATTTCTTATTTACAAAGATCATATGAAAAAAGCTCTAACACTGAAAATACAAAGAAAGCATGCATGGTATAGAAAGAGCATGGTGGTTAGGAGACAGCCTGAGTTTCCAGTTTTATTTTCAACCAGGTGTCTGATCATCATAACTGTGAATTTCCTTCCACGTGGTGAACCCATTCCCAACCCCAAGAATTGATCTCATGAATACTATAGGCTCCACACTGAGAATGTTAAGGAAAAGGAAAATACCAAAAAGTCAAAGCCAACTGTATTAATTCATTCAGTATTAATTAAAGGCTTTACGAACTCTTCCTTAATGCTCTTAAAGAAAAAAAAAATCTAGAAAACATTAGGAATATTTCACCCTGTCATTTGGTTTAAGTATTCCCCAGTGATTTAAATAAAATTGTTGAAGATGCCTTTTCATGCCGGAATCCTTGAAAGTGCATTAAAGAATTTGAAGTGTGCATAATGAGTAAAATATTTTAATATAGGTTAACTAAGTATCAGAAGTTTTATCTCAGATGCATGGTTCAGGATTTCTGCATTTTTGGCAACATGATCCATAAAAATTCAAAGCACAAAAAACAAAACAAAAGCTTGGATTGTTCATTCATTCAACACTGATAGATTAGCACCTTCTGTGTCAGAGATGCTGTTAAGAACTAGTATTTTAGTTGTGAGAAAACGTAGTTCTGGCCTTCCGAAAGCCTATGGCCTATTGTGAGTAAGCCTGGGTGGTGCAAATGGTTAAGCACACCACTATTAACGGAAAGGTTGGTCTTTCGACCCCACGCATGGGAGTCTTGGAAAACAGGCCTGGTGATGTGCTTCTGAAAGGTCACAGTCTTGAAAACCCTATGGGGCAGTTCTAGTCTGCACACATGGAGTCACCATGAGTTGGAATCAACTTGAGAGGAACTAAGAACAACAACATGGCCTACTGGAAAATGGCTGACCAGGCCATTCACACTCTCTAGGCCTTGGGTTACTTATATTTACTTTGAAAGGGCTGGATATAATTTTCTTTTCCGACATAAAGATACAAAGCGCTGAACAGAAGCTTTAGCTTACAAACTGAATATACAGATGTTTAAGGAGTATTTTCAGGCAAGGCGAACATGCAAATTAATTTCATATCCTTGTTAGCAATGAACAGATCTTGCCTTTCCAGTCTTTCCATCAGTGCAGGGTTATAACTTGTATTTAATTCACTTGATATTCATCATCATTTTCACTCCTATGGACTCACTCATACCAATGATCATGAAGACAGGGCAAGATCCAGTAATGTTTCATTCTATTAAGCACAAGGTCACTGTGAGTCGGAGCCGACTCTATGGCAACTAACGACAACAACCATCTTTGTACAGGCAGCAGACTAGGGGCCTTAAATGCATCTGCTACTCTGTAAATCTATCTTGGAAGAAGTACAGCCAGAATGCTCCTTAAAAGCAAGGATGGCAAAACTTCATCTCACTTGCTTTTGGACATCAGGAGGGACCCATTCCTGGAGAAGGACATCGTGCTTGGCAAAGTAGAGGGCCAGCAAAAAAGAGGAAGACCCTCAATGAGATGGATTGACACAGCGGCTGCAACAATGGGCTCAAACATAGCAATGACTGTGAGGATGGCGTGATCAATACTGATAAAGGAGTTAGTGTGCCTGCTTTGTGCTTGAGTAGTTTCATATTTGCTTGTCTTTCCCACTAGATTTTGATCTCCTAAAAGAACTGTTTATGCTTTTCTCGTCTTTATAGTCCCAGTCCCTAGCACAGTGCCTAACGTATGACAAATACAGGAATACATGTTGAATAATTAAATAAATGGCCACATGAGCGAATGAATGCAACACCACTCATTCTGCCTTGCTGACTATAATTAAGCCATATAATTTTACTGGGTCCTGAGAAATTATGCTTAGGAATGGGTGAAGTAACTAGGAAAATATTTCACTCAAGTTTTATTGGCCTTCAAGAAGTTCCAATTAATGAAGAAGAAAAAGAAAAAAAAAAAAAAATGACAGGAGGGGAAGTCTACAGCCAAGGTAACCTTTGCTGTAGAAAATGTTTTGTGGGAAATGGTATAGAGCAGTGTTTCTCAAACTGGGGTCCTGAAGCAGCAGCATCTGCACTACTGGAAAATTATTAGATTCAGGAATAGTAGGGATACAGTACAGCAATCTGAAGTTTGAAAACCCTTGGGATAATTATTCACAGCTCCTCAGTACTACTTGGGGACATAAAAGAGTAAATCTCTTGCATCAGCCTTTTTTGTCACATTTATTTTATTTTAAATTGTGCAAATGGGTTGGGAGAGAGGAATGTTGCTATTTTTAGTAAGGTCCCTTTGAAGCACAATCTGAGAGAACTTTCGTAGACCCATATGTGTGAACCAGTACAATAGCACAATGAGGCATTGGTGGTACAGCGGTAGAATTCTTGCCTTCTATGCAGGAGACCCAGGTTCAATTCCCAGCCAATGCACCTCATGCACGGCCACCACCTGTCTGTCAGTGGTGGTTTGCATGTTGCTATGATGCTGAACAGGTTTCCACAGAGCTTTCGGACTAAGATAGACTAGGAAGAAAGGCCTGGTGATCTACTTCTGAAAATCAGTCAATGAAAATCCTATGGATTACAGTGGAACACTGTCTGATCCACAACTGATCATGGAGATGGCACAGGACTGGGCAGTGAGAATGGGATCAACATGAATAGGGGCCAACATGATGACAGCTAACGACAACAACAGAAGCTCAAAGTGACCATATTAACAGAATGCTGCTGGGCACCCCCACCTGAGTACACAGTAAGCACTCAATATATGCCATTGACTGATTTAACAGATGACCTGGATTGAGAATGCAGATCATTTCAAGGAGTTTATCTTTGGCTAATGGGTTTGTGCATGTTAAAATAATATCCTGTCAGACTAGCAAATGCCACGTTTGAACCCTCAGATTCTAATGATGGACTCTGTACGAGTCTGTCCTCTCTTTCCTCATGCAACTGTATAATCTCTCTCCGGTTGCTTTCAGTGAAATTCATTTATAATTATCTATTGGTTATTACTGAGAGAGCAAACCCTTGTACCTCTTGTTTTCTTTATTACTGTGTCATTTTCTCACAGAAACAAACTAGAAAACAACCCCAAAGCACAGAAGGCAGCATCTGGAAGATGTTCTTTGTCGATGGAGTGCACTGCTCTCATGTTTGCGGCAAGCTTTATTGTGTCTTGCTGCAATGACTTTGGGGAGCACAAACTCTTTATCTGCACAAGTGGGAGCTTTTATTTTCCTGTCTTCCTCAGGGAGAAGATGGTACAATCATGGTTCACCAGTGCGAGTCCGGGGGAGGAGGCAGAGGCGGGGAAGAGCAGCGTGAACAAAGCTGCTATTTGACAAGGACTCTCTTTCCCTCTGCCTCTTTGTCAGACTTAATAAAACCAACACACCTGACCACTGATACAAACCACCTCGGCCTTTGTGTAGATCATCCAGTTCAGGGAACAAGGTGAGTTTGAGCTTGGAACAGCTGCCACTGGAATGAAGCCAATTTTCAGGAAACATTCAACTATCCACAGGATGCAACTCACGGCTGTTGGAAACATTAACTCACAGGTGTTAAGACATTCTGGTGACAGATAACACTCAATTCTGCTTCAGAGATCAACATTGTAAATGGCCACTCTCAATGTAAAACTAGTTCATATGGGTTTAATTTCTTTTTTTTCTTTCGGAGCGGGGGGTGCTTATGCTGGCGAAGCCCTGGTGGCACAGTGGGTTAAGAGCTCGGCTGCTAACCAAAAGGTCAGTAGTTCGAATCCACCAGCCGCTCACTGGAAACCCCATGGGGAAGTTCTACTCTGTCCTGTAGGGGTCTCTATGAGTCAGAATTGACACGATGGCAAGGGGTTTGGTTTTTTGTTTTTTGCATACTTTTACTGTGGTGATAATATATACAACAAAACATTGACCAACTCAACAATTTCTACATTATAATTCAGTGACACTGATTATATTCTTCATGTTATGCAGCCATTATCACTATCTTTTTTAAATTTCTTTTAATGACACTGTACACTGTTGATTTTTTTTTTTTTTCTCCTTCAAGGAAATGAAGGAAACGTACCAACGAGTCCTTGGGCAACTGATAGATCTTAACAAGTGCCTCTATTTCCTTAACTGTATTAGGTAGAGACCAGACTAGAAGCTTATGGCATGCCTTATTTATTTAGTAATCAAGTATTTACTATACAGTATATATCCAACTGTGAGTAAAGAATAAGGGTGCAGAGGAGCAGGAGGGTAGCCTAGTGAATAGAATGGAGGAAGATGCAAAGGTGAGCTGTTCAGCGTCTAATGGGTAAAACATCCAGTAAGCACATACTTAAAAGGTTTGTAAGTGTCACAAGAGATGCATGTTCCAGGTGCTGGGCCAGCACAGAGAAAGTAATAAATAACTCAGCTGGAGGGTCTGAGAGACGAGTCACAAAAGAGATGGCAATTTAGCTATTGACTGGGAGAGCACTGAAGAGTGGGTTGCAAAAGGAGGAAGAGTGAGTGCTTTGTAAGAAGAGGAACAGCGCGTTTAAAAGCACGAAAGCAAAAGACCATTCATGCAGAACTCTGTGCTGCATAAGGCAGAGTGACAGCAAACACGCCTGAAAGTGTTATAACTCTGGTCTGGTTTACCAACAACAGCAAAAACATGCAAACAGAACGGTTAGAAAGAAATGCGCCAAAAATGTTAACAATGATTCTCTCTGTGTGGTAGGATTATAAGCTGCTTTCATTTTAAACTTCATACTATTTGGTATTTTCCAAAATTTCTGTAATGTACGTGTACTGATTTACAATCAGAACAAAACAGATGTCATAATATATTTTATATATCACATGATACCATGGTGAGGATTTAATGGCATTTTGCATTCATTAACCTAACAGGCATTTGCATGCATACTATAGACCATGAAAACAACAGTTGCCGATGATTCTGACTCACGGCAAAGCCATGTGGGTTAGGGTAGAACTGTGCTCCATAGGATTTTTAATGGCTGTGATCTTTCTGAAGTAGATGCCCAGGCCTTTCTTCTGAGGTGCCTCTGAGTGAACTCTAATCACCTAATTTCAAGGCATATGGAGGCAAAAGACACTTTGCTTAGTCTCTCGAAACTTACAATTTTTATAAGGAATGCAGAAACACAACCAGACCAAAGAAGAAGTTAGGTTAACATGAAAGCACTGAAGAAGGTCTGTTACTTCACAACAGTTTGTGGGAAAAGTTTACCTGAGGAGGATAACTGATTTAGACTGGCTTTTGAAGGACAGATAAGAAAGGCAGGCCCCGGCAGAAAAGGCAGCACTTGTAGAGGCAGGACCATGTTTGGAAAATCACAAGTAATTCTGCAGTATCACAGGGTGTGGAGAACGAGCAGTCTCCATTGGAGGGACTCATATAAAATGCTCAAGGAACAGCCAGATTTCATTTAAAGCAGAAATAGTTGGAGAAATAGTCTTTTGAAAGGGCTGAAGGATGAAGAGTTGGTTTGCCATGGAACAAGGTTCTAGATAGCCTAGAGGAAAATTTCTTCTGAGAGAGAGGCAGGTGAGCTTTAGTACAGGCAGTCCCCAGGTATGAGAACCGTCTCTAACTGTGTCTTTAGGTCGAATTTGTAGGTAAGTCAGAGCAGGTGCACACAGTTCTTACTTAGCCTTAGCTTAGTGCAAGAAGGAGCCCTGGTGGCACAATGGTGAAGAGCTCAGCTGCTCACCAAAAGGTTGGTAGTTCAAATCCACAAGCCACTCCTTAGAAACCCTATGGGGCAGTTCTACTCTGTCCTATAGCGTCACTATGTGTTGGAATTGACTCAAAGGCAATGGGTTATTTTTTTTTTGGTAGGGGTTGGTTCAATCATCTCAAAGTGAGGACAAATTTGCATAACATTAATGGGCAAGTACAAGTTGTCCATTAGTTGGATGTTCGTAACCCGGAGACCGCCTGTACACAAGAGCTGAAGACCAGATATAAGGACATGAGCACACAGGAGATGTGAAATGGCAGGTGAGGTTACTCTTGGGGCTGGTTGGGATTTTACTTGTGAGTAAGTTAAAAGTAGTGCTTAATGGCTATCTTCTGTCTTCAAATCTGCCCTGAATTTTTCCTTTCGGGAATTTCCCTTCCACTACCTCATGTGATTCTGGTGTGGCAATCAGTCTTATAACCCACTCCCCAAAAGGTAGGGCTTTACTAATCATTCTATCCCACTGGAAAAATGATTCATCCACAGGTGGCCACATAATATAATGACAAACAAGGAGAATCCTTTCTAGAAATGCTTACGAACACTAGGGGTGAAAAGACTGGCTGGAAGCATGCAGTAAGCCTGGAGTTGGTGGAAGTACCATTGAACTGAATAGGAAGTATTCGCTTGACAATGAAGACAACAGAGATGAAGGTGAAGCTGAGTTGGGGGTAGTATGTTACAGAGAGCCAGATAAATAAGGAGAAGAAGGAACAGTTGGAAAAGAAGAAGAGAACAAGGGGGAGGAAGGGGAGGAAGAAGACACAGGACAATGAGGCCTGATAGCATGATTTAATAACTTGGAACCAAGTGTGTCTGACAACAGCCCCGCCAACTGGATTTCCCTATTGGCAGAGTCAATACATTCCTTTCTTTTTTTCTTAATTTGTATATGGTATATATTGGAGCCATGGTGGCCCAGTGGTTAAGAGCTCAGCTGTTAACCAAAAGGTCAGCAGTTCGAATCCACCAGCTGCTCCTTGGAAACCCTATGGAGCCATTCTACTCTGTCCTGTAGGGTCGCTATGAGTCGGAATCAACTTAAGGACAACTGGTACTGGTTGGTACTGGTAATCATATATTGGGCATATAGTATATATGGAATCTCATATGAAGAATGGAGTTGGGAAGGAGCAAGAGAAGAGGTGTTAGAACAGAATGAGGGAAGAGGCAAAGATGAGGTGCTCAGTGTCTAGTGGGTAAAACAAGGTGAAGCAGGAATACAACCAGACAAAGAAGTTGAGTTGGGCTGTATGGGGGCCCAGAAGGGTGTGACTGCAGAATGAGGTTTCTCAGGAAGGTTTTCCAAAGGAGAGGATACCTGACTCAGACTGAGCTTTGAAATACAGGTAAGAAAGGGCAGTCTAGGAAAAGAAAGCTGATCAAATTTCTGCTGGTAGTCCCCCTTCTTGGCTCTGTTGTTCTATCTGCAGCCTTCTATTCTTCTATGAGTTTGCCCTGCCATATGTAGAGAACACCGTCTTCTTATTTTAGTGCTAAAGAATATCACTTATCTATTTATCAAAACATATTCTGACTTTAAGCACTTACAGAAACAAGCATACAACACAGAGGCCTCATAGAAGAGGGGAAAGAAGAGAGTAGCTTAGAGAATAACTGAGCAGCTATAGTGTGTCAGAGGTCCAGATCCTCTCATTTGACTCATTAACTCCCTAATTTTCTATGAGGTTGGTGGTAGTATCCTATTTTTTCCAGAATTATAGTTTGCTTGTTTGTTTTTTAATTTAGAGAAGAACCACTCCTATTCTTTGAAATAAGTTGAACACATGTATTAATTCCAGTTGTGCAATACACAAGACTTCTCAGGCTTAGTTAATGTATTTATAAACTACTGTAAATATAGTCTCACAGTATTTTGAGAAGGCAAACTGTGCATTTAGCACAGAGCTTGGCACATAGTAAATTCCCAATAAAAACTAGCTTGTATTATTTCTGACCTAAAGCCATATGGTTAGTAAGGGAAAAATTCAGATATGGAACCTAATCTTGTGTGACTGTGTTCTTTCTACTACATGTATCCCTAATAAACCTTAACAAAACAAAACAAAACCCATTGCCGTCGAGTCAATTCTGACTCACGACAACCCTATAGGAGAAAATAGAACCGCCCCATGGAGTTTCCAAGGAGCGGCTGGTGGATTCCAACTGCCCACATTTTGGTTAACAGCCAAGCTCTTAAGCACTGCACCACCAAGGCTCCTAATAAACCTTAGAGATGGTTTAATCCATCTCTAATTTAGGAGTGAAAAAAGGGAGGCAGAGAAAGTAATTAGTCACAACATTAGTATCTGAACGCAGATTACCTGACTTTGGGGCAGTGGTTCTCAAACTCTGTGCATTCATCAGAATCAGCAGGAGGACCTGCCAAAACAAAGAGTTCTGAGCCCCACCCCTAAAGTCTCTGATTCAGTAGGTTTGAAGTGAGGCTTGAGGATTTGAATTTCTCACAAGTTCCCATGTGATGCTGATGCTGCTGGTTCAAGGACTACACTCTGAGAACCTCTGATCTAGGGCATTCGAACATTCAAACCCTAGCATTGCACTCCACCTGTTGTACAAATATGAAATGGCTGCCATTCTATGCATCCCACTAAAACTTTGAGCAGATGTGGCATGTGATTGTTTCATATTTAGGCTGCTATGCAGAACTGGAAACCCTGGCGGCGTAGTGCTTAAGAGTTCAGCTGCTAACCAAAAAGTCGGCAGTTCAAATCCACCAGGCGCTCCTTGGAAACTCTATGGGGAAGTTCTACTCCGTCCTATAGGGTCGCTATGAGTTGTAATCGATTCGACGGCAATGGGTTTTATGCAGAACTATTTTTGTTCATGAGAGAATGTTCCAGGCTAGGAGTATAAAATTGCCTTACTATACTGCCAGTGGTGGATCTTGCTCTTATGTAAAGGTATGCAAACTCAGTAAACTCTTATTAAAGATGTGCTGCGCTGTTTCTCTATCTCCCCTAAAGAAGCAAGTGGCCAATAAAAATCATGTGAGTAAAACCTACCTAATGTCAATTTTAATTTGCTTACATAGAAGAATTCAATAGAAACTGGGTCTAATTTGCAGAAAAATTAATTTCTTAGATCTCTCCAGAAAGCCAGCCAGATGTACTTTATTGTGTTTGGCTTTCATTCGACATGCTGCTGCGAGAATTCCAAGTGTTTCCTTTGACACCCAACTGGTGCTCCAGACAGTCCTCCATGACACACTAACACATCACACACACGAAATGCATATACACACTGAGTATCTTAATGCTTCATTTTTCATTAGCACATGCTTATTTTCCTTATAATATAACTACTGCCTGGCAATGCTTCCCAAAGACTCTGATCTGAGAGAGGAAATCTTTATACAATATTAAAAAAATACTGCCATGTAAAACACTTCATTCTGAGTCCACAAAACAGTTTTTTTTGCGACGCTACATGTAGAAGCTACGTATCCTGACGATCAATTGTAAAGTCAGGAGTTCTTTCCGAGGGAAATTGCTGTTGGATTTTTGAGCAATTATAAAACATTCTTTTCTGTGAAATAGTTTCTATATTCTTAAAGGGAGCAAACAGAAAGATTGCTACCATATACTGGTATATGAATTTAGGGTAAGGATTTCTACCATACTATCTTTTTATTGAATAAATATATAGTACACTTTTATTTCTGTCAGGAAAAGTGGTAGAGATAGAGATGGAGATGCATGGATAGATATAGAAAGTCTTTTTAAATAAAGACTATATTTAAAATATATTTATGTCTGCCTTATTTACCGTTGTAGACTCAGGTCACATCACAGTGCCGGAAAGTAATGGTATAATGGTGATAAATGAATAACATGTTAAACATAATTAATGTCACAGAATTGTACATATGAAGACTATTGAAATGACAAAATGTTTTGTTACTTACATATTTAACAAAATAAAAAAAAAGAAATACTTGTTAAAAAAATGAATGAATAAATGAAAGATTTTAGAATTGGAGATGAACAATTCTCCATATATTTTGAAAAACACAGTGTATATCTTTCTTGTTTTTTCAAAAAAATATGTTTTTCCCATTACATTCCTCCTTGTAATATTTATTGCGCACCCACTACGTGATGCAGACTGTGCTAGGCACTGGAGATATAATAGTGGGAAAAACATAAGGGTCCTGGCCCTCATGGAGATCACATCTTAGTGGAAGAGACAGGCATGAATCCAAGAGGCACCAAATACATAATGGCGAGGCTGCATCTCACTTACTTTGGACATGTTATCAGGAGAGACTCATCCCTGGAGAAGAACATCATGTTTGATAAAGTAGAGGCTCAGTGAAAAAGAGGAAGACCCTCAACAAGATGGACTGACACAGTGACCGTAACAATGGGCTCAAACATAGCAATAATTATGACGATGGTGAGGGCCAGGCAACATTTCATTCTGTTGTGCATGGGGTCACTATGAGTTAGAACCAACTCAACGCACCTAACAATAACATCTACACTAAGAAGAGCATTCCTGTGAAGTGAGGAGTGGAGATTTAGTCGGCAAGGTCTGAGAAGACTTCTCTGAGAAAGTGCTCCTGAACAGTCATCTGAAGGAAGAGTAAGAGTTAACTAGGTAATGAATAGGGGAGCAGTAATCCCGGCAGATGAAATCACACACGATCCAGCGTGATCCTTCGTGGACCTATACAACTCACCTTTCCAATTTAATATAAAGTCAAGTATATTATGACATTCATTGTAAACACAGAGTATAGTTTGGGCAACTTAGTCTTATAAAGTTTATAAATCACATAACCTTGAGGACATTTTCCATGGCAGCATAGGGCACTGTTGCCCTTGCAAAGGTAGAAGTCATATGTCGAGTCAGATAAGGCAGGTGCATTGTGACTCATGACCGCACCAGACAAGCTCTTTCATGGTCCAGAGTTGCTGGCTAAGCTAGTGAAGTGGATAAATATAGAGGGTATTTGGGAGTTAAACCCTTAATCTTATACTTCTATATAGGAAACGCTCTGAAGTTCAATCTCATACAAAATTCTTTCTTTAGGCAGCCTGATTTATCTTTCCAGCTAAGGAGCAAGTGTGGAAGCAATCGCTAACAACAGCACGTTGGTGAGAGTCCACATGGTGCCTATAACGGTCAGCATGCAGACCTCCAGACCACTGTTATTGACCCGATCAAAGCCATGGGTACCACTGGGAGGCTGTGCTCGCACTTCTCCTCCATAAATTTAACATACCGAGAAGTTTATTACTACTCTGAGACGAGCTGATGATGGAATGGCTGGTTGAGTTAGTGCCTCAGCTCTTTCGATCTATTTCCAATCACGGTTGGAAGAACCAAGACTGTGTAATGTGTCCATTTTCATTCAGTCCATGTTACTGAGACCATGTGATAATGCTCCCAGAAGCCAGTATGTTGGGCTCTTAGCAAAATCTCAAAAGGCTGGTGAGATGGGTCTAGGGGGGATGAAGCATAGATATTAACTCTAGATTCTTACAGACATATGCAAACCATTCAAGAGGCTTTAAGAACCTGACTCCTGGTTAGGTCATGGCTGAATTTCAGATCCTGTTAGTGTAGGCACTTTTAGTGGACTTTCAGTATAACATAGAGTTGTCAAGGACTTAGCAGTTAGAACAATGGATAACAGTCCGTGTGAATTTGTATTATAAGATCTGATTTGTACTAAGATCTGAAGACACAAAATATAGTTTCTAACCCTGACTTGATTTTAGCCCATTCACCTTTGTCTCTAAGAAAAGAAGGATGCAATTAGGACACAGAAGTACAGAATAGTGTTTAAGACTGTGTGTTCTGGAGAAAGCTTAAGTTTGCATCTAAATTCATCCTGTGCCACTTATTGACTTTGTGGCTCTGGGAGGTTTTTTAAATTTTTTTAATATGTTGAACCTCTGTTTCTATATCTGTAAAACAAGGGTACTAACACCACATATCTGACAGCATGGTCATAAGGATGGAAAAAGTAATGCACATAAAATGCTTAGTACAATTCCTAGCACAGTTCCAATGTCAATCCTCCTCATTAAGATGACATTGATTTGTTAAGTGGATCTCCTGGGCTGCAGCACTTCTCAACCATGATACCGTCATCCACTGATGTTTGGCAATAACAAGAGCAAAGTTCAGGGTCACCAGCACCCTGGGGATGCCTAACTCATCCGTGCCACAGCATGGGAACCATCTGAGCATCCCATTGCACATACTCACCAGCACAGGGCCATGTACTTAATGTCACATGTTTTATAGGAGAGCTATTGAAGTGTGTGGAGCCCTGGTGGTGCAGTGGTTAAGAGCTCGGCTGCTAACCAAAAAGTCGGCAGTTCAAATCCACCAGCCACTCCTTGGAAACCCTATGGGGCAGTTCTACTCTGTCCTATAGGGTAGTTATTAGTCAAAATCAACTCAACCGCACTGGGTATATTGAAGTGTGTTAGGCAGGGGAGTGACATGATACAGTTTTGTATCATAGAAAGATTAGCGTCACTGTATGAGAATTATGGGTTGGCTTGATTGAAACAAACCACGGTTCTAGAACAAAAATTGGTGTGAAAATAATGAGAGAATGATTCAAGGTAATGGCAGTGAGGGAGGGAGAAGAGTGGACATTAAAAAAATATATATTAAAATGAATGAAATCTTGGGATTTAGTGCCTAACTGAATTGAGGGCTTTGGGAAAACAATTATTCCAATGCCCCACTTTCAGTTTCTATTCACTGTCTTTTTTATTTTCCTAATCCCTTTTTATGCTTTTATCCTCTCCATGTGCCCCTGCTTGTGTTGGATAATCGTGGGTCTTCTCTAAAAAAAAAAAAAGACAGTTGCCATCAAGTCAATTCTGACTCATGGAAACCCCATATGTGTCAGAGTAGAACTGTTCCATAGGGTTTTCAATGGAAGATTTTTCGGAAGAAGATTGCCAGGCCTTTCTTCTGAGGCACTTCTGGGTAGATTCGTGCCTCCAACCTTTCTGCTATCAGCTGAGCGTGTTAACTGTTTGCATTGCCCAGGGACTCCCCACGCCCCAAAAGCTGGTATCAAAGTCTTTGTAAAAAATGTATACATTGCCATTTCGAAGTGAGATCAGATTCAACTGACATGGCTTAGTACATTTTCAGGGATAAAAAGTCAACTCTCACTCATTTTCTGGGGTTGTCATGTTAGGACCTCAGATTTGTTTGCCTTGGATATGCGCCAACTTCTAGAAGAGCAGCAGTTATTCTACCAAACACACAAAGTTATAAGGAATCAGTGATGCTGGAGCACCCAGGGCCCCCATAAGATAGCCATCTTATACCAATGGTGGCTCTCTAGGTGAATACCGCCTTATAACATTAAGGGTTACGTGGAGTGTTCCCACCAATAGAGAAATGAAGGTCTGTTTCGGAGGGCACTGAAGAGCTGGCCTGGTCATTCAGGGAATGAGAAAATGAAGGTTCCATTTGGTGGGAGCATCAGTCTTCTGGTGCAGATGTCAGTGAAGATGGAATAAAATAAAACCAGGCAGAGGCACCAGCGGATTTCTCCTGCTATTTCACGAGTGACCTCATTTGACTCTCCTTCCTGCTGCTGACACTTCCTTTCTTTTAAAATCTCACATAGCGCTAAACAAATGGGTCTCTTCAGAGTCACTTAGCAGAACTAATCAGCACACCAGCCTGGTTTCAAAATTAAGCACACATTCCATGGCGGAGGAGGGTGATTACTTTCCTATCCTGCATCAGAGTTGGGGTCACCTGCATCTCTGAACAAATTGGCCCGCTGTTCCTTCATTCAAAGCAAGAAATTGTACCCCTGTTACAAGCAAACCTCATTCTTCCACCTTAAAACGCCTTTCCTTTCATAAAAGAGTGTTTTCCTTCCAGACTTTTCCCATCCCAGCTAGAAATTTTGTTCAGGGCCCATGTTCACATAAAAAGTGAACACGGTCTTTAAGGCTGCCAGGGGCAGTGTTTCTCGCGGAGAGCAGATTGCAGGGTGATGAGAAGCCAGCTAGCAAGAAACACACACTTTAATAAACCTTCGTTTGATAATTGAATCTCATTCTAATCAATGGCAGAATGCAGCCACTCTGTTCTCCACCCATAGTAATTAGAGCTCATAAGCTAGTGATGATGGTTCAGGCATGAGAAGGAAAAGGAAAGGCAGTATAGCAGTGTTCGCTTTGGTTTGCAAACATCGAATTTTGCCCTATTAAAAGCAGATCTCTAAGCTAAATCTTCCCTGTTTGATGCCTTTTTGAGAGGACTTCCATTATTTTTTGAAATCCATTCAGGTTCTCTGTAACTGGTGTATCAGAGAGCATAAACTAATAGCGAACCTTATTACCTAGCTCTCCTCAAAGCGATTTAGGGAATCCCACTTTACATTATGGCTTCTGATCTCATCCATAACCATCCTGAATGCAGATGATGAAACTGAGGCTTAGAAGGGTTAAGTGACTTATCTCCAAACCTCAAAACATTGTAACTCGGGAGCATGGACTGGAACCAAGATTTCTGGCTTCAGGTCCACTGGGCCAAACAACAGTAGTTTATAATTTTTAAGTTAATGCTCTGACCTTTTTGTATACATAGCAATATTTTTTACCCTCATATATCCTGAGATACTGGAGAAGAAAGTCTATGAAAGGGGGTCACATGACAGAAGGAAGCACACATGTACAGAAAGAAGACTGTATATTACAGCCTCAGGCCATGTCCCCCATGTCCTCTGAGAGATAAGGAAAGGGTAGAATAGTGATAGAACATTCTTCTCTTACATTTGCCAGCTAATATTGTGAAAAATGTCTTTAATTATAAAGAGACCCTGGCGTTAGGGCTTTGATACTTGTACAAGTGCCAAAATATTTTTTTTTTTCTTCCAAGTGACTTAGCATAGGGAAGTTATCAACTACATTTTGGGCATGAAGACAGATTCATGTCTCAATGTTGTTCATCTGTGAGGATCGCATGCCAATCTCTGATTAGATTTTTATAAGGCACTCTCCAAATCAAACCCTAGCCATGTTCCTGACTGAGTACCTAGTTGTGCAAAAATAAGTGTGATTTCACACAGGCATGGAGCACTATCCTAATTGCTCAGACTCCTTTAAGCAATGACAGAAGAAAAGTAAGTTCAGCCCTGTAAAGGACGTGCAGCCATTCGACCTTCAAAAGAAATAACTAAAAAAGAGACACCATTCAAAAGGCAAGCTCAATATCTTTTTTTAAATTGTGCTTTAGGTGAAAGTTTACAGCTCAAGTTAATTTCTCATATAAAAATTTATATACGTATTATTACGTGACATTAATTGCAATCCCTATAAAGAGACAGCATACTCCCCCTTTCCAGCCTGGGTTTCTTGCGTCCATTCAGTCAGTTCCTGTCCCTTCCTGCCTTCTCATCCTGCCTCCAGCCAGGAATTCCCATCTGGTTTCGTGTATCTGCTTGAACTAAGAGCACACTCTTCATGTTTTATAGTCCAGTCTAATTTTTGTCTGAAGAGCGTGCTTCAGGGATGATTTTAGTTCTGGGTTAACAGAGCATCCAGGGGCCATTGCTTCAGGGGTTCCTCCAGTCTCAGTCAAACCATTAAGTCTGGTCTTTTTACATGAATTTGAGTTCTGCTCTGCACTTTTCTCCCGCTCCATCAGGGACTCTCTGTTGTGTTCTCTGGCAGGGTCGTCACTGATGGTAGCCGGGCACCATCTAGTTTTTCCAGTCTCACGCTGATGGAGTTTATGTGGCCCTTTTGCCTCTTGGGCTAATATTTTTCTTGTATCTTTGGTGTTCTTCATCCTCCTTTGCTCCAGGTGGGTTGGGACCAATTGATGAAGCTGTATATCTTTAGTGCAACATAGACAAAGAAAAGACATGCTCTTAAAGATTATCTGCTTTCTTTGCACTAATATTATCAGGCATTTGTAAACTTAATGAAAAAAAAATTGAGCTCAGAATTTTGTTGCTAAAATCTTGCAGCGAGCATATGTCTGCTGAAATCTCGTTCCTATAGGGACTGTCACAATCCAGGAAAGGCAAGCAATTTCTTTACAAATGTTTGCCTATGATTCCTGAATGGTAAATTCAGAAAAGTAAGGATTCATGGCAGGGAAGGCTGGTGGCGCAAACAGTTTGCACTTGACTACTAACCTAAAGTTTGGCAGTTCAAACCTACCCGGCAGTGCTGTGAAAGAAAGGCCTGGCAATCTGCTTTCATAAACATCACAGACAAGAAAACCCTATGGAGTAGTTCTACTCTGTAACACATGGGGTCACCATAGGCCAGAACTGACTCAACGGTTTGTTTTTTTATTTTCCTGACATAGAAGGATCATGAAAACATCCATGGAGTCAAGTCTATCCATTCCCTAGAATCTTGTAGTCATTTAATTCAAGCAGCAGAAATAACTTCAAGCTCTGATTTTGCCTAATGCACAGGTCACATAAAAGTTCATTGAATGAATAACTTCTTACAAATGTTACTATACCATGCAAATGAATAATGGAGTGTGTAAGAATACACTCAGTGGAGTCTTATTTCTCCATTCCACGATATAATCAACAGTAATATGTAGTTACTCATCTGGAGATGAAAATGAAGATTAATCAGAGCTAGACCAGAATTCTTTAAAAATTCTCCCAAGACACATCTCGATGGTAAAAGGGAGAAAAGTTCTCTACCTTTTTTTTCTATATTATATCTTTTCGTTTCTTAACATCTCCAATAAAGCTATCAGAAAAATTCTCAAACATGAGGGTTGAGTTCCATAAGAAAAAAAAAAAAGGAAATTTTATTTCATAAAGTCTATAAAATAAACTTTCTATTGTTCTCAAATGTACTACTAAATGAATTCAGAGTTTTTTGTTTGTTTCTGGTTTTATAAAATAAGTACATGTTTGTCTTCATCATCTAGTGCTGCTCTAACAGAAATACCATAAGTGGGTGGCTTTAACAAAGAGAAGTTTATTCTCTCACAGTCAGTAGGCTACAAGTCCAAATTCAGGGCATCAGCTCCAGGGGAAGGCTTTCTCTCTCTGTCAGCTCTGGAGGAAGGTCCTTGTGATGCATCAGTCTTCCTTTGGTCTGGGAGCATCTCAGCACAGGAACCTCAAGTCCAAAGGACGTGCTCTGCTCCCGGCGCTGCTTCCTCAATGGTATGAGGTTCCCGTGTGCCTCTGCTCGCTTCTGTCTTTTATATCCCAAAAAAGATTGGATTAAGACACTATCTAAACCTCATCAGTATAACCTTATCATAGTGATAGAGTTTACAACACATAAGGAAATCACATCAGATTTACAAAATGGTACACAATCATACAATGCTGGGAACCATGACCCAGCCAAGCTGACAGATATTTTTGGGGGATGCAATGCAATCCATGACAGTGTTCATGACAGAAATTTGAGAAATACAGAGAAAGAAAAAAGTGAAATAAAATACCAACAATTTCACAAATCCTTGAAAATGTCTGGCACTGTGGTACTATTTGGGTTGTTCTCTCCCCATCTTGGTGAACGTGTGTGTCTGCTTCACATACTAACATTAATTACTAGGCATCCTGATTTTAAAAAGTTTTACTTTTATATCTTCACTCTCAATAAATATTATGCTGAATGAAATCATAATATTCTTTAGAACAGATTAACCATAAATTATCAATATTAATTATTTCAAGAGATTTCCAAGATTTTGTTAATATAATAATACTATAACTAATGTTCTTTTATACAGAGCTCTTCCTGCATTTCTTTTGGATAAATCCTAGAGGAGAATTACTGAGTTAAATGGTCTGTCCTTTTTTCCTCCCAAAATATTATATGATTCTGTTTGTATGAAATATCCAGAAGAGGCAAATACATATAGACAGAAAGCAGGTTAGTTGTTGCCAGAGAATTGGGGGAGGGCATGGGGGAATAGGGAATGACTGCTTAATGGTTGTGGGGCTTTCTTTTGGGGTGATGAAAATATTTTGGAACTATATAGATGATCATTGTACAATGTGAATTGTAAATGTAATAAATGCCACTGAATTTCGTACTTTAAAGGGTTCATTTATGTTATGTGAATTACACCTTAATAAAAAAATTTTAATTACTAAAATAAAATTAATGACTGTAATCTTCAAAAGTGTCAAGGTCATGAAAGTCAAGGCAATACAGAGGAACAGTTTCTGTCTAGAGGAAACTGAAAAGACATGGCAGTGTGTGACTCTGAACAGTTGCTGTTTACAAAGACATTTTTGACGCAATGGGTGAAACATGAATGGTATCTGAGGATCAGGTAGATCTGATGTTATCCATGTTATCCAACTGATTTTGATGGTTATGCTACTGTTACATAGGACGGTGTACTTGTCTACAGACATTTACAGTAAAGAATTTAGAGGTTCAGGGAGAGAAAAGATCTTTGTTCTCTATTTCCAACTTTTCTGTAAGTTGTAGTTGTTTGAAAATGAAAAACAAAAACCACAATTTAAATGGTCTGCCTTTTTAAAGGTCTATATGCACGTACCAAGTGAATTTTCAAAATGACTATGACTTTCTCACTGATAGGATCCCTCCTTTGTCATTCTCTTTTGTCTTCCTCTTCTTCTCTCTCTCTGTTTCTGTCTCTCTTTTCTTTCTTTCATCAGGATAAGCTAGAGTCATGGTTTTCCAGAAAATGACAATGCTATTCCTTTTGGGCAGGCATATAACCATTCTGGAGCATGATGCTATCACTAAGTGCTAAGTGTATAATTGAAACATTGCCATGGTACCATTAAGCATCTTTTTCAGAGGGCTACAACCTGGAATTCCTTTAAATTCCATAGCAAAACCATTTCTGGTTTCAGCAGAAACTTCATTTAACAATTCTACTGGTGTTATGGTGCTACTTCTTCTCTTGACTCTTCAGTTTCTCAGCAGCAGTTTCCGGTTGTCGAAACATAATAATAGTTAAGTTTACTGCATGGCCTGTATCGGGCATTCTCTTAAGAATTTCATATGCATTATCTCATTTAATCTACGGAACAAATTTGTGAGAAAGACACTAGTATTTTTTTTTTTTTTTTTCTCATTTGATGAAAGCATTAAGAATAAGAAAATTTAAATGATTGTCGAGAATCTTGTGGTCAATCAGTAGTGAAGCCATGCTTCATACCCAGCTGTTGTGGTCATTCTGGTATTGCCATGTAACAAAACACACCAACATTCAGTGGCATGAAACGACTACCACTTTGTGTTCACTATTTTGTGGGTCAGAAGTTTAGGCAGGACAAAATAGAAACAGTTTATCCCTTTTTCCACAATGATTGAGGCCTCAACGGGGGTGGCTTGAACAGTTGAAAATGTCTGGGTCAGCGGGACTGGGGCCATGTGGCTACGGCCTTTGTTCTAGTTATCAGTTGAGTTTCTCAGTTCCTCCCCACATCCCGTCTGCTGGGTCTGTAATGCTCAGCATGGCTTCTTCACTTACATATCTGGTGGCTGGGCTAGAATGACTATCACTGTCAGGGCTCCATGTATCTGTCTCTCCATGTGCCCTTTCCACATGGCTAGCTCGGGCTTCCTCACGGCATGACAGCCTCAGACTAGTCAGACTTCTTAAATGGTGGCTGACCTCCCCAGAGGGAGCATTCCAAGAGACGGAAGACCTAGCTTTAGAGGACACACAGCCTCACTTTTGCTGTACTCTATTGATCAAAAAGGAGTCATAGGGCTAATCCAGAAGTAAGGATAGGGAATATATATCCCATCTTTTGAATGAAGGCCTGCCAAATACCCTGTGGTCACTTTAATCCATGACACACAGTTTTTTCGACTGAAGAACACATACTCTTAAATATCATTCTTGGATAAAGATATAGTAGACTGTTTCTCAGTAGAGAGAATTTTCCAAAACTTCCAATGTTCCTTATATAATCATCATGTACAAAGTGGGGTTCTGTAAAAAAAAAAAAAAAGAGGTGGGGACATTTCGGTAGATCCCTATTGCCCCAACTCCATTTTCCAAGTTAGTATTTAGTATTGAGGTAACATTTTCAGGCTATCTTTCCAACTCACCCCAACTCTCTCTCCCTCCCTCTCTCTCGGTTCTTCCCACCAGATGATGAGCAATTATTCTGATGAAATCTCATGAGGGGTTTTGACCTTTAAACTCCCTTAGCACCTGCACGCTTATAGGTTAAATATAAGAGTTCTTCCTTTCCCATGTGGTTAGTCTATGAGGTTAGAGCAGTGGATGGAAGCCAATATCTGTCCTGCTGCTCCCACTGTGATTGAATAGGCAAGTTCAATTTGGGGAGAAAGCTCCACATGTCCTTAGGTGCTCGCTATAGTCTCAGATGTATCTATATATCCAGCTTATATTTTGATACATATCTGACCCTTGTGTCTCTTTCTCAATTGGTTCGGAATATGGAACACAGAGTGATGTGAGCAATTGACCCCCTCAGCTTCCAGTACATGGTGAATTATCTCAGAGTTGACCAGCATCTCTCTTGTGGAGGAGAGAATACCAAAACCGAATGCATTAGATTCATGTTGATATTAGCTATTTTCCAGATATAAAAATATATCTTTTAGAAATTCTAGTTCTATGTCTTCCGAAATTACTTTTTAGTTCACTTGTTCCTTTTCCTACGATATTATTCAGAATTTGCAGAACAATGTTAAAAATTCATGATATTGGTACAAACTTGTTTTTCTTATTTTTTTATTCCAATGCAACTAGTGTTTTACTATTAAGTAGGACATAAGATATTTATCCTTTTACTTGAAAAATACACTTGTTATGAGAAATAGGTATTGCATTTGATCAACTGAGATGGATTTCTACCTCTTTTCTTCTTATTTCATGATAGCTAGATGGACGTTTGGGATTAGATTTAGAAGTACTAAAGTATCATTTTCTTGGCGGGAAGCAAAACTCCACTTGCTGAGAGTGGTTCCTTGTATAGATGCACCCGCATATATGAATGAGAAGGATTTCCTACCATTTTCTACATATTAATATATTTCTTTTCAGGACTGAGATTGCTTTACAGCTCCTTCGTGTGTGTTTTCTTTGTCAGGTTTTAGTATCATCATTTTGCAAGCTTCCCAAGATGAACTGGATAGATTTCCACTGAAAAAAAACTGCTTTGATTAGATTCTTTAAACATACTAAATTGACATGTTAATTTCAGTGACTATTTTACTGACCACAAATTACTTTAGTCAGAAGGTCAATTAGTAGAAAAATAGAATTGGTAAAATATTTAAATGTACAGCTAATAGGCTGGGGAATATGTGTTTAGAAATAGACACAAACAGTATCTCTTGCATAAAAACATTTTACTAAGGAAGGAGAGTTTATGTATTTGTTGTTGCTCTTCCAAGACGAAAAAAAAAAAAAAAAACAATGCTGTTCAGTTCTGAAGGGACTTTGGCCAAACAAGCCTCATTTGAGGAGATAGCAAGTTAGACTGAACACCAGCAGAATACAAATACCCTATTTACCATGTATATCAGAAATTAACAGCAGTTAAACTTTTCATGACAACAGTAAAACTGGCTTGCACTTAATGGACTTAGGGAGAGAAGAGAAATTAAACTCAAGCCCAAATTTACCCATTCAGCAAACATTTAAAGAGTGGTGATTACGGGGTCAGGTATGAAGTTAGGTGCTGGATCATAGGCATGAGGAAAGACAGGTTAATTATTATGTCTTTAATAAAGTGATATAAGTGATTATCAGGCTTTGACAGATGTAGTGGTTCATAATGCTGGTTCACCAAGACAATGAGAGGGAAGATCCGCCTCATAATATTTATACGAAGGCCTAAGAGAGAATTACGTTTCATCAGATGTATCTCTATCTTCCTTGTCTTCATCTCCTTGTCAGTTATGAGAGAGAGAGAGAAAGAGAATGAATGAATGAGAATAAAGGAAAGTCAAATTTAAGGTATTATACTGCAGTATTCTTGTGCACCTGCAGCCTTATTTGCTATTCCATATGTCAACAAACCATGTTTAATTAACGAGGGGAGTAATGAAAAATCTTAATACCGAACACGCTTACTCTGCAAACTTTGATAACACCATAGTTTATACTTTGAAATCCTACACATGCTTAAAAAATCCAATTTAAATGCCCACCTTCTTACAGGAAGCCCTAAATGAAAGAAAGGGCTTCGAGCTAACATCTATTTGCCACCTACTGCATGCCCAGTACTCTGCTACGTTCTTTACATATACCATCTCATTTAGTCTTCAGAGCAATTCTTTACACCATGTATCATTTACCATTACATACTTCAGGAAACAGAGGCAAAGAAAGGAAATCACACTGCCCAAAGTCATCAACTAGCAAATAATAAAGCCTGGATTTAAACCCAGGTCTTCAAGACTAAACATTTCTATTTATTCCACAATGCAGTGCAGTATTTCCTCTAAACTCCTCTGCAATTGTGTTGACTTGCCTTAAATTAGATAAAACTTGTTACCTTTGTTATATATTAACACAAGACTTGGCACTTTGCATTACATTATGTAGAAACCAGGTAAATGTCACATTCAGTAAATGCTCGATGTACACATCATTGAGCACTTTCACAAATGGTAAGAGACAAGGACACCTTTGAGTTAATGCCTGACAGACAAAATAGGGAATAAGAAGATTAGAGGAATAAATCAAAAGTGCCCACTTTAAAAACATTTTATACCTCACAGAATACAATTTTCTCTTCCAATGTTTTCTGATGTCTGGCTGTCTTTGGAGAACTTATTTTTCTTTAAAGGATTAATTTGAAAGATGCCCTAGAAGAGAAAGCTACTGGAGGTAAGGCAGACAGGGTACTTGTGTATGAATGTGCCATTCACCTACAGTTACTGATGCGCTCTTCTATTAATCATTGGCACAGATATTTACTAGAGCTTGTGGTTCATACTGGGCAATAGGACCAATTTAGACCTCTCTGAGAGGAAAGAAAATCCCCATTAGGCATTGAAAACTCCAGAAGAAGACAATTACAAGCTAATAGGGTCATTTATTTTTGTGTTTATATTTTCAACTGAAAGAAATACATTAACTGCTAAGGGAGACCTCGAGAGAGTACGTAGGAGCTAAAGGGACAGTTTGTTCTCTTGCCTTGCAAACCAGGCCACAAGCCAAATAACCACAGCGTGACCCAGACGTTGCCGCACAAAGGTAATACAGTGGAAGAGAGCTGAATAATAAGGAGGTATTTAGAGGGAGCCTCTGAGCCTGAGATTCTTCTTTCCCCATCAAGATGGTGGACAGTGTTAAGTGAATATGAAGTACCCACTGCATCGAATATAGGAATCATCCACATAAGCAATGCACCTGGGGATTACATCAGTAACTGGTCACTGAAGTTAGTTTGCATTTCTATTTCTGGAACATAATAGCAGGAAGCACACTTGTTGGTGATGACTGATCAGCCAACTTCCCCAGGGATGTGAAAGCACCCAGAGTCAGTCAAGGACTCCAGGAGAATTATTTTTCCTGTATGGACCTCCCATTAAAATTCACTCAGATCAGTGAAGACATTAAGAACTTCTTGCTTCCGGAAGTACTTTAGTTATCTTACATACCAAAATCTAAATCCACTCCTTATTATTCTCAAATAGACCTCTCCGTTTTATATATAGCAAAACACTAAAGGCCCTGAGCCAAGGGAGTGGTCAAGGAGTGGAGGTGGACTAGCTAGGCTGGTAGGCCACGAAGAGAACTATTAGGCTGATGAGGAGTCAGGGCAGAGGAGAATTCTCCAGTCTTCTTTAGAGCGGAATCTCACACCACCTAGACCATATGCTTAAGCTAAAAGTTTCCACTCAGCCTCTATATGTAAGCCCTCACACCACAGGAAACCACAGCACTGAAGAGGATCTCTGAAAATCTAGAGGGTTGGTTGGGTGGAGATCTCACACCTCTACCTGGGGTGAAACTGAGCATGGAGGAGCATCCACTGGCTGAAATAGTAGAACACTGACACCCTGTCATACGTAATGACTCAAGCATTTATAGGTGATCTGGATTTGAGTTCTGGTCTATCCTCTGTTGTAAAGTCACTGAGTGATTTCAAGAATCTCTCTTTCTCTCTGTCCGTCTACCTATCTATCTTTGTATCTATCAGATATAATACAGGTGTATATGGATATTCAAGTTCCCTGGGTGGTGCAAATGGTTAAGCGCTTGGCTACTAACTGAAAGACTGGCAGTTTGAACTTACCTAGAGGTATCTCGGAAGAAAGGCCTGCCTATCTGCTTCCTAAAGCTTGTAAGCTTGACAATTCTATGGAGCTCAGTTCTACTCTGCTCGCATGGAGTCACCATCAGTCGGAATCAATTCGATAGCAACTGTTTTTTGTTTGCTTGTTTTTTATATATATAATGAGAATGAACAAAAAGTAAAAAAGTGCTTAGAATTGTGTTTAGAAATTATCAATTGCTCAGTAGCTGGTAGCTTTTTATCATTTTAGCAATATTTTTTAAGAGCGTGTCTTAGGTATCTAGTGCTGCTGTAACAGAAGTATCACAAGTGGATGGCTTTAACAAAGAGAAATTTATTCTCTCACAGTCAAGGAGGCTACAAGTCCAAATTCAGGGTGTCAGCTCCAGGGCAGGGCCTTCTCTCTCTGTCGGCTCTGGGGGAGGGTCCCTGTCATTAATCCTCCCCTGGTCTAGGAGCTTCTTAGCACAGGGACCCCGGGTCTAAAGGACGAGTGGCACTTCCAGTGTTTCTTTCTTGACGGTACGAGGTCCTCCTATCTCTCTGCTCGCTTCTCTCTTTTATATCTCAAAAGAGACTGACTCAAGATACAACCTAATCCTGTAGATTGAGTCCTGCGTCATTAATATAACTACCTCTAATCCTACCTCATTAACATCATAGAGATAGGATTTACAACAGGTAGGAAAATCACATCAGATGACAAAATGGTGGACAATCACACAATACTGGGAATCATAGCCTACCCAAGTTGACACACATTTGAGGGGACACAATACAACCCATAACAGAGAGTAAAACATGTGCATTTGGTCAATAAGTAACATTTTAACCTTTCACTTGCAATGTTATATAAGCCTACACTTCTGTTCCATAAATCTTAAATTGCATTTTTCTCCAAGAAATGTTGCTATAAGTAGAAATTTAAAAAATGCATCTCTCCTAGGAGATGCTTATGGTTTTTCTACATCTACAACATTACGTTTCTTTGATTTTCTTAGAAGTCTGGCTAACAGGAAAGCACAAATAAGTTCACCACTTAATATACACATTTAGAGATCTGCGTACTAGGAAACGTTTTATCATTATCTTACTTTGTTCCTGTTTGGTTCCTGAGGAGACAAGGACTAGACACTTAAAATAAAAAATATAGCTTACAGTCCATTCAAATGACATTAGGATAGATTTAAAACAATGGCATGGGACAACAGCTACTGGCTCCATCACTCAGCATATCTGAAGAGGCTGCAACACTTTCAACCTGTTTTTTCCAATATTTTCCATGTTCAACGTCCTCCACTGAGGGGTAAGGATACCCTACTTGGCCAAGAAAGTAAGACCATAAATGAATAAATACTTGAGGAAATCTACAACATATTTTCAGTAACTACATAGAAGAAGTTAATTGAGGGGAAAAAAAGATGAAGGGAAAAGTATATGATTTACAGAAGATAATATAAATGAAGATAACTGCACACAACAATTACATGCACTTATGCTTCCATCATTGATAATATGTTTATATTTAATAGAAAACATACAGAAATCATCTCGATTGACATGTACTCTACTAAAAGATACATTCAGAACCCATAATCAGCCTTGATTTTTTTTCTAAAATGCTGTAATAAATACATTGTAAGTTCTATCTCAATAATACAGATTTGGTTAAACTGGAATCTGCTTTGGGTTCTCCATGTTATAATGATTATCCTGGTGTCATCAGACCAAGGATCCAAGGTAGTCTTTTAGGAAGAAAATTATAAGATCTTCCCCAATAGCATGGAAGAATGAAACAGGCCCTACTGAACATTCTATTCTCACTCTATTTTAAAACTCTTTTTTTAACTTTTTTTTTATTGTTGTAGTTTAAATGAAGTTTACATTTCAAGTTAGTCTCCCATACAAAAATTTATATATACATTGTTATGTAACCCTAATTGCTCTCCCCATACTGAGACAGCACACTCCTCCTTTCCATCCCTGATTCCCCATGTCCATTCAACTAGCAACTAACCCTCTCTGCCTTCCCATCTCACCTCCGGACAGAAGCTGCCGGTTTGGTCTCTTGTATCTACTTGAGCTAAGAGGCACAGTCCTCACAAGTATCATCTTATGTCCCACAGTCCAGTCCAATTCCTGTCTGAAGAGTTGGCCTCAGAAATTGTTTTATTTCTGGGCTGATAGAGAATGCAGGGGCCATGCATTCTGGGGTTCCTCCAGTCTCAGTCAGACCATTAAGTCTGGTCTTCTTACAGAGTTTGAGCTCTGCTCTCCACCTTTCTCCTGCTCCATCAGGGAGTCTCTGTTGTGCTCCCTGTCAGGGCAGTCATTGGTGGTACCCAGGCATCATCTAGTTCTTCTGGTCTCAGGCTGATGAAGTCTCTGTTTTATGTGGCCCTTTCTGTCTCTTGGGCTACTACTTTCCTTGTGTTTTTCGTGTTCTTCATTCTCCTTTACTCCAGGTGGTTGGGACCAATTGATGCATCTTAGATGGCTGCTTGCAAGCTTTTAAGATCCCAGATGTCACTCACCAAAGTCGGATGCAGAACATTTTCTTAATAAGCTTTGTTATGCCAGTTGACCTAGATGTCCCCTGAAAGCATGGTCCCCAGACCCTACCCCTGCTACTCTGTCCCTCAAAGTGTTTGACTGTATTCAAGAAACTTCTTAGCTTTGGTTGAGTCCAGTTGTGCTGACTTCCCCTGTAGTGTGTGCTGTCCTTCCCTTCACCTAATTCTTATCTACTATCTAGTTAGTGAATAACCCTTGCCCTCCCTCCCCCTCCCTCCCCAGCCTCATAACCATCAAAGAATGTTTTCTTCTGTGTTTAAACCTTTTCTTGAGTTCTTATCATAGTGGACTTATACAATATTTGTCCTTCTGTGACTGACTAAATTCACTCAGCATAATGCCTTCCAGATTTCTCCATGTTATAAGAAGCTTCCACGGCTTCATGATTGTTCTTTATTATTGTGTAGTATTCCATTGTGTGGATATACCATAATTTGTTTATCTATTCATCCGTTGATGGGCACCTAGGTTGTTTCCAACTTTTTGCTAATGTGAACAGTGCTGCAATGAACATGGGTGTGCATATATCTATTTGTGTGACGACTCTTATTTCTCTAGGATATATTCTATGGAGTGGAATGGCTGGATCTTATGGTACTTCTATTTCTAGCTTTTTAAAGAAGTGCCAAATCAATTTCCAAAGTGGTTGTACCATTTTACATTCCCACCAACAGTGTATAAGTGTTACTGTCTCTCCACAACCTCTCCAGCGTTTATTATTTTGTGTTTTTTGGATCAGTGCTAGCCTTGTTGGGGTGAGAAGATATCTCATTGTAGTTTTGATCTGCATTTCTTTAATCGCTAATTATCGTGAGCATTTTTACATGTGTCTGTTAGCCTCCTGAATATCTTCTTTGGCAAAGTGCCTGTTCATATACTTTGCCCATTTTTTAATTGGGTTATTTGTCTTTTGGTTGTTGAGGTTTTGCAGTATCTTGTAGATTTTAGAGATTAAACGCCGATCATATTTGTCATAGCCAAAAATTTTTTCCCAGCCTGTAGGTTGTCTTTTTACTCTTTTGGTGAAGTCTTTTGATGAACATAAGTGTTTGACTTTTTAGGACCTACCATTTATCTAGTCTGTCTTCTAGTTCTTGAGCATTGTTTCTTATGGTTCGTACTGTGTTTATGCCATGTATTAGGGCTCTTAGCATTGTCCCTATTTTTTCTTCCATGATCTTTATCGTTTTCGATTTTATATTTAAGTCTTTGATCCATTTTGACTTAGTTTTTGTGCGTGGTGTGACGTATGGGTCTTATTTCAGTTTTTTGCAGATGGATATCCAGTTATGCCAGCACCACTTGTTAAAGAGACTGTCTTTTCCCCAATTAATGGGCTTTGGGCCTTTGTCAAATATCAGCTGCTCATAGGTGGGTGAATTTATGTCTGGATTCTCAATTCTGTTCCATTGGTCTATGTATCTGTTGTTGTACCAATACCAGGCTGTTTTGACTACCGTGGCAGTATAATAGGTTCTAAAATCAGGTATTGTGAGATCTCCCACTTTGTTCTTCTTCTTGAGTAATGCTTTGTTTATTCGAGGCCTCTTCCCTTTCCATATGAAGTTGGTGATTTTTTTCTCCATCCCATTAAAAAATGCTGGTCGAATTTGGATCAGGATTGCATTGTATCTGTAGATCGCTTTGGGTAGATTTGACATTTTCACTATGTTGAGTCTACCTATCCATGAGCAAGGTATGTTTTTCCACTTATTCAAGTTTCTTTTGGTTTCTTGCAGTAGTGTCTTGTAGTTTTCATTGTATAGATCTTTTACCTCTCTGGTTAGATTTATTCCTAAGTATTTTATCTTCTTGGGGGCTACTGTAAATGGTATTGAATTGGTGATTTCCTCTTCAAGGTTCTCTTTGTTGGTGTAAAGGAATTCAACTGATTTTTGTATGTTAATCTTGTATCCTGAAACTTTGCTGAAATCTTCTATTAGTTCCAGTAGTTTTCTTGTGGATTCTTTGGGGTTTTCTGTGTATAAGATCATATCATCTGCAAATAGAGATACTTTGACTTCTTCCCTACCAATCTGGATGCCCTTTATTTCTTTTTCTAGCTTAATTGCTCTGGCTAGGACCTCCAGCACAATGTTGAATAAGAGTGGTGATAGAGGGCATCTTTGTCTGGTTCCCGTTCTCAAGGGAAATGCTTTCAAAGTCTCTCCATTTAGGATGATGTTGGCTGTTGGCTTTGTATAAGTGCCCTTAATTATACTGAGGAATTTCCCTTCTATTCCTGTTTTGCTGAGAGTTTTTATCATGAATGGTGTTGGACTTTGTCAAATGCCTTTTCTGCATTGATCGATAAGATCATGCAGTTCTTGTCATTTGTTTTATTTATGTGATGGATTAGATTGATTGTTTTTCTAATGTTGAACCATCCCTGCATACCTGGTATAAATCTCACTTGATCATGGTGAATTATTTTTTTGATATGTTGCTGAATTCTATTGGCTAGAATTTTGTTGAGGATTTTTGCGTCAATGTTCATGAGGGATATTGGTCTGTAACTTTCTTTTTTTGTGTTGTCTTTACCTGGTTTTGGTATCAGGGTTATGCTGGCTTCATAGAATGAGTTTGGGAGTATTCCATCCTTTTCTATGCTCTGAAATAGCTTTAGTAGAAGTGGTGTTAACTCTTCGCTGAAAGTTTGGTAGAATTCTCCACTGAAGCCATTTGGGCCAGGGAGTTGGGAGTTTTTTAATTACCTTTTCGATCTGTTCTTTGTTATGGGTTTATTTAGTTGTTTTACCTCTGTTTGTGTCAGTTTCGGTAGGTAGTGAGTTTCTAGAAATTTGTCCATTTCCTCTAGGTTTTCAAATTTGTTTGAGTACAGTTTTTCATAGTATTCTGTCATGATTCTTTTCAGTTGGGTCTGTCGTGATATCACCCATCTCATTTCTTATACATGTTATCTGCATCCTCTCCTGTTTTTCTTTTGTCAGTTTGGCCAGTGGTTTATCAATTTTGTTGATCTTTTCAAAGAATCAGCTTTTGGTATTGTTAACTCTTTCAATTGTTTTTCTATTCTCTATTTCATTTAATTCTGCTCTAATTCTTATGATTTTCTTTCTACTGGCACCTGAGGGCTTCTTTTGCTGCTCTCTTTCTACTTGTTCCAGTTGTAGGGTTAATGTTTTGATTATGGCCCTTTCTTCGTTTTGGATGTGTGCATTTATTGCTATAAGCTGACCTCTGAGCACTGCTTTTCCTGTGTCCCCAAGGTTCTCGTAGGATGTGTACAACTCTTCTTGACACAAATGTTTTACTCTGTGAGAGTCTTTCCATCCTATTGAAAGCAAAAGAGATCCACTTATCTAGGAATCCACACATGTGGGAACTGTTTGTTGGAAACTGGTTGTGAGAACAATTAATTCACTTTCATGTATCATAAAGCCATAGGCAAAGTTTATCCCCATTGGGAGAATCAACTGAATTTTCTCTGAGACCTCTTACAGGATGTGAGAAAGAAAGGATGATTTGAATGAAATGTCTCTATGTTTCCTTTCTCAGGAAACTGGGAATAACATAGCTTTTTTATTTTTGGATTTAAGGGGTTATAACCTTAGTTATATATCATAACAATAAATATAAATCACATCAAGTAAAGTATTAACTTTAATGATGAAGAAATAGAAAAAGATATCATGTTTGGTATTCCTCTTATATTGCTAAACCAAAAAATCTGTTGCTCTCAACTTGATTCCAACTCATGGTGACCTTATGTGTGTCAGAGTACAATTGTGCTCCGTAGGGTTTTCATGCCTGACTTTTTGGAAGTAGATTGCCAGAACCTTTCTTCCAAGGTGCCTCTGGGGACTCAAACTTCCTACCTTTCAGTTAGCAACCAAGTGTGTTAACCGTTTACACCACACAGGGACACTTGCACAACAGAATGAATGTAGTGAATGTACTTAACATTACTGAATTATACATGGTTAAAATGGCAAATAAAAATGGTTAAAATGGCAAAATTTTTGTTATGTATATTTTACCACAATAAAATTAAAGAAAAACAAAAGGGTAAGAAAATCATGGACCTTTTCCCACTTTCCACTCCCAACTTAAAAACAAATTTTATGAAAAATCCTGAAAACTGGTTCTTGAATATAATGCTTGCTGCTTTTGAGGGTTTAAAAACTGCTTATCTCCCTTCTAACATGTAGGATCCCTTTTCTGAAATCACATCAGAGAAAGTAACCCTAAGAAGAGAACCATTTACAGAGTAGGAAAGGCTGGTAACAGTCCCTTGCTTCTTGGAAGGACTGTCCCTACCTGTGATACACTAAACGTACAAGACAGAGGAAGAAGCCTGGTAGAATGTTTGCTGGGGATACAATCTTTTCTGCATGCCTTCTGTGTGAAAACACTCAGCAGGATAGAATTTTCCATCTCAGGACAAGAGAGATAGATACTATACTATCTTGATCTATTGCTGTCAGGTCAATTCTGACTCACGGCGACCGCCTGTGTTACAGAGTAGAACTGAGCTCCATAGGGTTTTCTTGGCTGTACTCTTTACAGAAGCAGGTTGCCAGGTCTTTCTTCTGCAGGGCTGTTGGGTGGGTTCAAACCCCTACCTTTTGTTTAACAGTCAAGTGCAATCCACTTTTGCCATCCAGGGACCTCATGTTCTGTAGGAAGATGGAACGGACTCAGGAGCTACGAACCAGCCTGCACTCCACATAAGGAAATGAGACTTGTGCAAACTCCACATGGAGAGTGTGTAGGACAAGAAAAGATTCATGTTCTCCATCCTTGAACAAATGCCATTTTCCAGAGAGGACTCTCCCTATTGCAGGATGTATAATCAGAAAAACAAAGCAAATTCAAGATAAACTAATAGAATCACAACTACCTCTTGAACCTATGATACTTTTATGTCTGTAAGATCAGTATTGACGTCACCACTTTCATTCTTGATATTAGTAATTTATTATCTCACTCTTGATAGGTGTTTATTAAATTTTGATCTTTTCAGAGTCAGCTTTGACATTCCTATTCTTTTTATTGTGTTTCCTATTTTATTGTTTTTTGCTCTTTATTACTTCTTCCATTCTACTATTTTAGCTTCTTAAGGTGAAAGCATAGATACTGGTTTTAAACATTTCTTCTTTTGTAATACAGTCATTTAAAGCTACAAATCTCTCTAAGCAGTGCTGTAGCTACATCTCACAGATTTTGACATGCTTGCCTTTTCATTTTAATTCAGTTAAAAATGTTTTATAATTTCTATTGTAATTTCCTCTTTTTGACTCTTGGGTCATTCAGAGTTTTTCATTGGTTTGCAAAATATCTGCATATTTTGTAGATATTTTAACATTAATAATCTCTATTTTTCATACAACATCTTCTATATACAATTTTAAACATTTGAAATTTATTGAGACTTTTTTTTTGGTCAAGCACATGGTCTATTTTGAACATTATTAAATGGGTACTTGTAAAGTGTATGTATTCTGTAGATTTTGATTGTGATGTTCTACATATGCTAATTAGGTCAAATAGGTTGATAATGTTGTTTAGCTCTTTTATATACTTATTAATTTTTCTGTCAATGAGTTCCATTAATTACTTAAAAAGGGATGTTGGAATTTCCAACTCTCTTTGAGGAGTTATCCCTTTATTTCTGACAATCTTGCCTTGAGAATTTTGGTTATCTTTTATCAGGTAAAGACTTATTTAGAATTGTCATGTCTTCCTGGAAAATTGCTTCTTATATCATTATGTAATTTTCCTCTTCTCTCTCAATACTCTTTGGCATAAACTCTACTTCGTCTTATATGGATATAACCATGCCAGTTTTCTGTGTTGTTAAATTTACTGTTTGTGTGGTACTTAGAATACGACTGGGGAAGAGCTGCCTCCTTAAAGTAGAGTACACCTTAATGATGCGGATGAAGTAAAGTTTTCAGGATCTTCACTTTTTCTATTCTTTTACTTTAAATTTATTTGTCTCTTTAAATATAAAATGCATCTCTTATAGAGAGAAGACAGTTGGATCATGCTTTTTTTTCTTTTTTCAGTGATAATCTTTGTATTTTGTTTAGGGCATTTAGCCCATTTGCCTTTAATGGAATCATTGATACGTCTGAGTGTAAGCTGACCAAATGTTTTCAATTTCTGCCTTCTGGTTTTGTTTCTCTATTGCTACTTTAATGAATTATTTTGTTTGATTAAAAAAAAATTGAGTGTACCATTTTATTTCTTTTATTGACTTCTTAGATAGGCCTAACAATAACGTCTCTTTAACTCATTAGAGTCTATTGTACATCATCATGCTTTACTTTTCACCTTGACACTTCCCACTTCCTGCTTTGTACTTCACAAATGTAATAATCATACAACAGTACAATTGATTTATCCACTCAATACTCCCTCCTCTGTACCATTGTTTCATATTTTTGATTGCTAAACTCATTCTAAACTTTAACTTACATTGTTATACTTTTTGCTTGAAGTGATCAATTTTCTTTTAATAAATTATGAGAAAAAAGAAATATAATGAGTAGGAAAGACAGATATTAAAAAAAACTTTAGAATTCTTAGGAGAATGTTGAATATTTGACTGGCATGGGTATATAATGGTATAAGGTTCTGATAAATGCCTGATATTTGAAAGCGGAGGAAAAATAAGCTTGATTTAAGGGAAATTTAAATTATACTCCTGTACTCAAAGAATTAACACTACACAATTTTGATTAGTGAATGTAGAGGAAAAAGAGGTTCTGTAAGAATGTGGAAGAAAGGAAATATTGAAATAGGTTTTCAAGGTTATAAATAAAACAATTTGCATGACTTGATTTTAAAGCCCTAATTATATTAAAAACAAAAACAAAAAACTAGATTTTCGGGAATGGAGAGAAGAAAAATGATGTTAAATAGGATAATGATTTTTATCATAATAATAATGATTACCGTATTTTTACACAAATAACGCATGCCTTCTACATTTGTTGGCCAAATATTCCCTCAAGAGCTATTTTTGTAAGTGTGCTGTGCTAATCTTAACAGACATAGAAGATGAGTATTATTTGTGTAACTTATGATATTCATTAAGAGTTTTCAATGTGCTACTTTATGTATTAAGTAATTAACATGTATGATGCCATTTTATCCTTTCAACAATGCTGTGAGGTAGGTAGATTTGTCAACATCATTCAAATGAAAAAAGTTGGAAAAAGTTGAATAACTCTTCCAAGGTATACTTAACAGAGGTTGAATCGAAACACTTCTCTGATCCCAAAGCCTGGTTGGTTAAGATGAAGCTGTACTGCCTTTCATTTAAATAAATTACTCAATTTACATAGAGGAAAACCAAATATATAATCAAATATTAACTAAAGAAATAAATTGTGACTACTGTTTTTCAAAAAAAAATTTAAAGATAATCACCCTTAATAATCCACAGTACATCTGTTCGTTTGTCCATATTGTTACTTGCATGTGGCGGTGATGCTGGGAGATATTACACCTGTATTTCAAATACCAGCAGGGTCACCCTTGGTGGACAGGTGTCAGCGGAGCTTCCAGACTAAAAGACACTAAAAACTGGTCAGTAAAAACCTTATGAACAGCAGCAGAACATTGTCTGATATAGTGCCAGAAGATGTGCACCTTGGGTCAGAAGGCACTCAGAATATGACTGGGGAAGAGCTGTCTCCTTAAAATAGAGTACATCTTAATGATGCAGATGAAGTAAAGCTTGGAGGACCGTCATTTGCTGATGTGGCACGACTCAAAATGAGAAGGAACAGCTGTAAACATGCATTAATAAATGGAACATGGGATGTACAAAGTATGAATCTAGGAAAATTGAAAAGTCATCAAAAATGAAATGGACTGAATAAAGATCAATATCCTAGGCTTCAGTGAGCTTGAATGGATGGGTATTGGCCATTTTGAATAAGACAATCATATGGTCTACTATACACAGAATGACAAATTGAAGGGAATGGTGTCGCATTCATTGTCAAAAAGAACATTTCAAGATCTATCCTGAACGACGACACTGTCAGTGATAAGATAATACACATACTCCTACAAGGAAGACCAGTTAATAAGACTATTATTCAAATTTATGCACCAACCACTAATGCAAAAGATGAGGAAATTGAAGATTTTTACCAACTTCTGCAATCTGAAATTGATCAAACATGCAATCAAGATGCATTGCTAATTACTGGTGGTTGGAATGCAAAAGCTGGAAACAAAAGAAGAAGGATTGGTAGTTGGAAAACATGGCCTTGGTGATAGAAATGACGCTGGATATTGCATGATAGAAGACAAATGACTTACTCATTGCAAATACATTTTTTTCAACAACATAAATGGAGACTATACGCAGTGACCTCACTGGATGGAAAATACAGGAATCAAATCGAATACATCTGTGGAAAGAGATGATGGAAAAGCTACATGCCATCTGTCAGAACAAGGCCAGGGTTCTACTACAGATCATCAATTTTCATATGCAAGTTCACGCTGAAGAAAATTAAAAAAAAGTTCACAACAGCCAAAATATGACCTTGAGTATATCCCATCTGAAACTGTAGACCATTTCAAGAACAAATTTCATGCACTGAACTCTAATGACTAAAGACCAGACAAGTTGTGGGATGACATCAATGATATCATATATGAAGAAAGCAGAAGGTCATTAAAAAGACAGGAGAGAAAGAAAAGACCAAAATGGATGTCAGAAGAGACTCCAAAAATTTCCCTTGAATGTAGAGAAGCTAAAGAGAATGGAAGAAATGATGAAGCAGAAGAGCTGAACAGAAGATTTCAAAGGGCAGCTTGAGAAGACAAAGTGAAGTATTATAATGAAATGTGCAAAGACTAGGAGTTAGAAAACCAAAAGGGGAAAACATGCTCGACACTTCTCAAGCTGAATGAACTGAAGAAAAATTTCAAGCCTTGAGTTGCAATACTGAAGGATTCTATGGGCAAAATATTGAACAACGCAGGGAGCATCAAAAGAAGATGGAAGGAATACACAGAGTCACTGTACCAAAAAGAATTTGTACGCTCAACCATTTCAGGAGGTAACGTATGATCAAGAACCAATGGTACTGAAGGAAGAAGTCCAAGCTGCACTGAAGGCACTGGAGAAGAACAAGGCTTCAGGAATTGATGGAATATCAATTGAGATGTTTCAATAAACAGATGCAGTGCTGAAGGTGCTCACTTCTCTATGCCAAGATATTTGGAAGAGAGTTACCTGACCAACACACTGGAAGAGATCCATATTTGTGCCTATTCCAAAGAAAGGTGATCCAACAGAATGCAGAAATTATCGAACAACATCATTAATACCACACACAAGTAAATTTTCCCTGAAAAACAGTTGCAGCAGTACAGACAGGGAACTGCCAGAAACGTAACTTAGATTCAGAAGAGCTTGTGGAATAAGGGATATCATTGCTGATGTCAGACGGATCTTGGCTGAAAGCAGAGAATACCAGAAAGATGTTTACCTGTGTTTTGTTGATTATGTAAAAGCATTCAACTGTGTGGTTCATAACAAATTATGGATCATATCTCGAAGAACAGGAAATCCAGAACACTTAATTGTGCTCATGGAGACCCTGTACATAGAACAAGAGGCAGTTGTTTGAACAGAACAAGGGGACACTGCGTGCTTTAAAGTTAGGAAAGTTGTGCTTCAGGGTTGTATCCTTTCACCATACTTATTCAATCTGTATGCTAAGCAAATAATCTGAGAAACTGGACTATATGAAGAAGAGTGCAGCATTAGCACTGGAGGAAGACTCATTAACAGCCTGCGTTATACAGATGACACAACCTTGCTTGCTGAAAGTGAAGTGGACTTGAAGCACTTACTGATGAAGATGAAGACTACAGCCTTCAGTAAGGATTACACCTCAGCATAAAGAAAGCAAAAATCCTCACATCTGGACCAAGAAGCAACATCATGATAAATGGAGAAAATATTGAAGTTGTCAAAGATTTCATTTTACTTGGATCCATAAACAACGCCCATGGCAGCAGCAGTCAAGAAATCCAAGGACATATTGCATTGGGCAAATCTGCTGCAAAAGACCTCTTTAAAGTGTTGAAAAACAAAGATGTCACTTTGAGGACTAAGGTGCACCTGACCCAAGCCATGATATTTTCAATCACCTCATATGCATGCGAAAGCTGGACAATGAATAAGGAAAGCCAAAGAAGAATTGATGCCTTTGAATTACGGTGGTGGCAAAGAATGTTGAATATACCATGGAATTCCAGAAGAACAAACAAGTCTGTCTCGGAAGAAGTATAGCCAGAATGCTCTTTAGAAGGGAGGTAGGCGAGACTTTGTCTCACATCCTTTGGACTTACTATCATCAGGGAGAAAGATGTCATGCTTGGCAAGGTAGAGGGTCAGTGAAAAAGAGGAAGACCCTCCATGAGATGGATTGACACAGCAATTGCAACAATGGGCTGAAACGTAACAGTGATTGTGAGGATGGTGCAGGACTGGGCAGTGTTTCGTTCTGTTGTACACAGGGTCTCTATGAGTGGGAACCGACTGGACCGCACTACCAACACAACAACAACCATTAATAATACAATTAAAATGTATAAACTACATTCGAATTTATAAAGGCCTGAAAGAAATTGACTCATAGCCACCATATGCGTTGGAATCCACTTGAAGGCAAACAACAACATCATCAAGGAAATCAAAGAGATTACACAGCAAAATAAACAAACTTAATAATAGTAATAAAAAAGAAACACCAGTAATATACTAAATGGCAAATCATAGTTAAACAAAGAAAAATAAAACGACAGTGGTATATGAACTATATCATTTATTTAAATAAATGTAAATCACTTAAAATCTTCTCCTAAAATTCGAAGACTTTCAGAATTGATTAAATTCTTTAACTTAAAGTTGCTTGTAAGAGACACAATAAAAAAGTCCAGGGCATTAAAAAATTAAAGGAACATTTTTAGGCAACTGTAAATGAGAGAAAAAATGCTACAATAATATTTTTGCAAAAAATGATCTAAGAATAAGTCAGTATATAAACAAAAAGAATTATTCTGTAAAACTTACAGAAACCCAAAGAATCCAGCAATTATAAAACTTTGTGTATCAATAGAAGCAACTTAGTTTTTTAAATTAATATTATTAAAAATAATCAGCTAAATGGATAGAAAAAAACCCTTAGAAATTTTAATAAATCTCTATAAAGTTTTGACATATCAATAAATAATAAGCATGTCAAAATTATCATATTCTAAATCAAGACAGAGTGAATTGCAATCTTATCTTTTGGACATACATCTCAATACATATTTTTTTCCAAACAGGTTTTTGATAATTATTAATAAAAATCTAAGATCTTCTCTTCATAGATTTATAGAGGATAACTTGAGGGCTAACTGGCTAAAGAGAAAATAAAACTAAATTGTTGTTGTTGTATACCGTCGAATCAGTTATAACTCATAGCGACCCCATGAGTTAGGCAGAGTAGAACTGCCTCACAGGGTTTCCTAGGCTATAATCTTTATGGGAGCAGATTGCCAGATCTTTTCTCCTGCAGAGCAGCTGGTGAGTTAGAACAAGAATATTCTATATTTAAGGAAATAGCCATTTCCATACCAAAGATACATTTACTAAAATATGAATTGTTTATATTTATGGTAGAGAAAATATTGCAATTCATTCTGAATAGCAAATATGCCTCAGAGCCGTCATATTTTTAATTATTGACATAAGATTCATGTCCTTCCTGTCTCCAAAATAATGAGACCTTAGCTTAAATTTTTAAACATAACCTAATATAATTGAGGATAAAATTATAATGAAGCCAGTCTAAAAGTAGCTGAGGTGATCTCAGTTGCCTGAGATATATATATTAACTTTTCATGTTTTGTCCTTGACAGAAAGCAAAGCAAAGTAAGTTTATATTTTCATTGCCTGACTAAAAAAAAAAAGTTAGAATGTAGCTGTTCTTTTTTTCCCCATAGGTTAATAGAAATTAAGATCGCTCTGTGCTCTAAAAGTGTTTAAGAAGTCTGTAGACTAGTTTGAAAAGAAACTTTGTGCCTTTAAATTGAGTTATAAATCACTGATCTATAAAATCTAAGATGAGAATCATATACAAATTTTTGGATATATAATATTAAACACCCTGTTGCCATTGAGGCAATTCCAATTCATAGCGACCCTATAGGACAGAGTAAAACCACCCCATAGGGTTTCCAAGGAGCAGTTGGTAGATTCCAACTGCCTACCTTCTGATTAGCAGCCGAGCTCTTAACCACTGCGCCACCAGGGCTCCAATACAATATTAGGAGAATCAAAAAAAATCAAATTTATATAATCTGTATTCAAAATCAATCCTAATCACTAACTGATTTAATATTAGTATGATGGATTTTGAGGCATTTTTTACACAAGGTTACACACAAGTTTATACTCTAATGACTCAAGGTGCTTAATGCTAACTAATTCAGGGAAATTTTGTTGTGCACACACACGTATGTATATTCTCTCTCTCTCTCTTTACATATATATGTATATATTTTTTTTTTTCTCCCTAATTGGTAGAGCTCTTTTGCAGGTCTGAAGCTACCCATCTTTAACTTCTTCATGCAAGAAGATGGAAACCTGCAACCTTAGCACTTCCTGGAATATTTAAAGAAAACCTAACACCATTTCTTTGTCTTAGAAATGCTCATTAAGACAGATTTTATGTCTTTGTTGTTTGTTGTGATCAATGCAGTTGATAATGTTGATGAGAGATACACCCTTCCTCACTCAGCAAATATTTATCCAAGGGTTACCAGGCACTGATGGCCTGATTATAGATCCCATTAGCCCTGAGGGGGCTGAGAGTATAGGAGAAAACCCCACATGTAACCAGTCTACCACAAATCGATACGGTTCGCGATTTGGTAGAGGGGTGTAATGAGCAGTATTAGGTACCCAGAGGCGGTGCATTGGAGGTAGAGAGGACAGTGAAGTTGGTGGTGGTGGGGTATGATTTAGCATGTCAAGTTTAAATATATTTGGTTTCAATGACTGGACTGCAAGGTTCTCGCTCAAATTTTGATCTACTCAGAGACATATGCTTTCCACTGTTCCTTGGCCATGTCCTCTCTAACATACACTAGCTACTTCACAAAGGGGACACACCACTTGGATGGGTAACCTCAAGTGTACATACTTCTATACATCCATTTTGAGAGTACACAGGGACTTCCGATTGTGATAGATTAAAATAATCCTCTCATATGAACAATTCTCCAGTTACTGAGTCTTTTTTCATTTCGCACCGATTTCCATCACTAGCTGCCTCTGTAAACATTTATTTGGCTTTCTAGTCATAATAAAATTTTGAATTATGAGGAGTTATACTAACGAGAATACAAATGATATGCATTTCATTGTTCTGATGAACTTTCTGCAATGTTGTGAAGAACGTGTTTCAGAAAAGTTATGAATTCTTGCACTTGTAGCCTATTATCTATTATATGTGTGTGTATATATGTGTGTGTGTATACACATAAATATATGTTAAACAAATATGTATTTCATATATATATATATATTTAACACCAGGTATAGGCTGTAGGGTCGCTATGAGTTGGAATCCACTTGATGGCAAGGGGTTTGGCTGGTTTTTTTTTTATAGGTACAGGGAGGAGCCCTGGTTCCTCACTGGTTAAGCACTTGGCTGCTAACCTAAACGTCGGTGGTTTGAAGCCCCGAGCCACTCTGTGGGAGAACTATGTGGCAGTGTGCTTCAATAAAGATTATAGCCTTTGAAATCTTCTGGGGTAATTCTACTTTGTCCTATAAGGTCACTATGAGTCGGGATCGACTTGATGACAATGGGTTTGGTTTGGTTTTTATAGGTACAGTTGAGAAGCGTTAGGAATTTAACTACTGGTGATGGTGGTCTTAGCAACCAACATTATTTAAGGGTTTATTAAGTGCTTGTGTTAAGCACTTAAAACATGTTATTGATTTATTTTCACAATAATCTTTTAAGGTAACCATATCTTTAATCACCCTTTTACAGATAAGAAAATCAAGGCACAGAGCGACTAAGTAAATTTTCCAAGGTGCTAAATTTCAGAGCCTGCATTGGTGTCAGGTCTTTCTGATTCCAGGGTTCCCCATCCCCAAATACCACTCCTATTGAGTATTTCTCTACCCAGTGAAGATGAATGAGGCAAGTGCAAACATAATATCTGCCCCTGACTCACATGTGTCTTGAAACCAAGACTAGACCTATTGCCATCAAGTTGATTCTGACTCATAGTGACCCTATAGGACAGAGTAGAACTCCCCCATAGACTTTCCAAGGAGCACCTGGTGGGTTTGAACTGCCAACCTTTTGGTTAGCAGCCGTAGCTCTTAACCACTACACCACCGGGGTTTCCAGCTTGGTTACCTGCAAACAACAAATCAAACATGCATCCTACTACACTTTCAACCCCAGGAAAGAAAATCTGACCCTCTCCCAGTCATCCACTCTGGCTACTGCCCTCTTGCTTCCTTTACTGGTTCATCAATCCCTACTCAATGCCATTATCTCCCTGTTATTCACCTCTATGCCTTATCCTATGCCCCATGAGCAACTGGGTAATTTTGACATTGATCCTTCTTCTCCCACTTGATGGGCAGGAGACCCTGGTGGCACTCCTCAAATGGTGTGCTTACCGACCAGGCAGACTCCTCCTTTTGTCCTCTAGACAATGTTAATAAAATTCAGGACTGATGGCTGGATTCAAAGAACATAAAAATAGCACTGGTTTCTATCCCATTCTTTTTTATATTAAAAAAAAAAAATCTGAAATCCTTATTCTGAAGCATTTAAAATCTTCCTACATGCACAGAACAAATCCAAGTTGGCTTGATATGTGAATAAATGAAAGGTGTGCCGCATGTCTTACAATAACAAGAAAACCTGTCACTGCTGAAATCGTTCTCAGAATCTATGGAGCAAATGACCTCTTTAAGTAAAGCTTCAGATTCCCCAAAGTGAAGCACTCCCATGGGAAAGCAGCCATCAAATTCCCTGAAGTGACATCTCCATAGATCTGTCAAAGAGCGAGGGCAACAAGGGATTTAATTACTGAATAGGCTCTCCTTCCCTGAGGTCCCTTTGTGAAATTGTACGAAACAATTCTCTTCAAATTTATTCCTGAAATGTGTCATCTCTGCACATCTTTTCGTTATTTTCACATAAGCAGAGAGACGGATTCTTTTCCAAATGTATTTATTTGGGAAAGATCTGGCAGCTTCTTTCTTCTTTTTTTATAATCTTTGATGCTAGTTCTCTTAAAAAAATAAAATCTCACCAATCATTTTTAGAACTAAACTTACCTTCTTAGGAGTAGAAAGTGTGGTTTTTCTTCACAATTGAGTGAGTTTTGTTTTCCTCTAATATGTACTTCTTGGTATCGAGGTGAGTCTTCTTCTCTCCTCCTTCCCTCCCCTCTGTTGCCTTCCACTCACCACCTCTTCCTTCCTTCCCTCCTTTCCTTCTTTTTTCCTTCCTTCCTTCCTTTTATCCTTTCCCTCCTCTTTTCCTTTCCTTCTTTCCTCCTTCATTCCTTCCACCTACCTTCTTCCCTTCTTCCCTCCTTCCCTCCCTCACTTCCTTCCTCCCTTCTTTCCTTCATTTGTCCTTCCCTCCCTCCCTCACTTCCGCTTTCTTGAGTCACCATATTTATTGCGTGTCTAAAACAAAAAAACAAAGCCCTTTGCCACTGAGTCAATTCTGTCTCATAGAGACCCTATAGGGCAGAGTAGAACTTCCCCATAGAGTTTTCAAGGAGCGGCTGGTGGATTCGAACTTCTGACCTTTTGGTTAGCAGCTGAGCTCTTAACCACTGAGCCATACTCTGACTCAAAACCTGGAGAGGGTATTAGATATACAAATAAGAGCTCATATAAAAGGCAGATTCTAAGCATTTTATATACAGTAACATATACAATTTATACAGCCGCCTATGAGGTATGCACTATTATTATTTCAATTTAAAAGATAAGAAACTTGAAATAGCAAGAGTTTGAATAAAATTGTCTAAGTTCACAAGGCTGGTAAGAGACGGAGTGAAAATTTGAACCCAGGCTCTTGGGCTCCAGAGACTGTATCCATAAGCACTATACTATTTTGTCAGTATATACTAATATCCAAGGAAAAAGGAAGAAAAAAGATAACGAGTTGCTTTATACATGTTCTCTCAAATAACTCTCATGATGAGGATTGCCAGGTAAAATACAGGATACTTTGTTAAATTTGAATTTCAGATAGACAATAATTTTTATAAGCATGTCACAAATATTGCACAGAACATACTTACCTTAAAATTATTTTTATTGTTTCTCTGAAAATCACATTCAACAGTGTCCTCTGTGTATGTATGTATGTATGCATTCATTCATTCATTTATAAATCTGGCAACCCCACTCCTGAAAGTTGTGAGAGGTAAAGATTATTTTTCCTACGTTACATATAAAAAGACTAAGGCTCAGAGTACTCATGGCAATGCTCTAGCAAGTTACAGAGTAACTTTCTTATCTCTAGCTTTAACACACTGTAGCATGTGGTCATTTATTTAATCAAAAATATTCCAATTTCCTTGTAGCGTGACAGGGAAACAATGAATGCAAAGCAAAGACCATTCTAAAGAAATGTTTGTTGTCAAAGAAAATATTAAAATTTCTGATACTATAATAAATTTAGGAAGACACAATTTGATGCTTGAAACCTCAGACACACAGCATCATTTCATAGACAAAACCGATGACATTACATTTCTAGGTTAATTGTGGAAGTGATCATTTCCGTTTTCCAAAACATCTCAAAAGCTGTCTATTAAAAGACTTTAGCAATCCTAACCTCTAGGAATTCAAAGATTTCTTGTCATATGTGAATGCAAGAGAACAATTTATAGGTACTAAAGTTTACTATTCAAAATGCTGATAAAAACAGCATATACTTTGTAGAGGTTGGGATGCTTAGCATCAGGAAATAAATAACTACACAGTTAGAAGTCCTTCTCTCCTTCTCTCTTAAAATCACCCTGAATGAGAGGAACTATGTCCTACACCGTACACCGTATCACTAGATCTATGTGATCTCGTTACTGATCATCTCCTAAATTATTTAAATATTCACGTTGTCTTAGAAAATCTGGTAGCCTCTCTCTTTGAACTCATTAAAGAAATGCATGGGAGTGGATTTCATCTTCAGGGACACACACCTGAGAGAAGCCATGCACTCCTTCAATATAAAATGTGTGCAGGAAGGCTGACACATAGTAGGGTCTTTAAGTAAGCTTTATAAGAGACAAGGGCTGCATTTACCTTGTTTAGCTATCGTTAGCGCTACAAGCACTACTCCTATTACTTAGGAAGGAGTGAATGCATGAACAAATAAAATGATGAGTGAATGAGTGAATAAACAACTTAATTACACATATATGCATATGTATGTATTTATATAGAGAGACAGTCGCTATGAGTTGGAATCGACTCGATGGCAATGGATTTGGTTTTTTTTTTTTGGTTTACATATGTGTATATATATACATATATATATATATATGTGTGTGTATATATATATATGAGTCCTGGTGGTGTAGTGGTTAAGAGCTCGGCTGATAACCAAAAGGCTGGCAGATTGAATCCACCAGTTGCTCCTTGGAAACACTATGGGGCAGCTCTACTGTGTCCTATAAGGTCACTATGAGTCAGAATCAACTCGATGGCAACAGGTTTGGTTTTTGTTTTACACGTCTGTGTGTATTACACCATTTAGGCATCTGTTGAAATTGCCTTTTTACCACGTATTTTTTTTAACATCACAGCATGTGACAACAGTAAGCAGTCTGACTCCTAGTCTGTACTCAGCTTAGGATCTAATTTAGAAAGACTGAACAATAGAAGAGTTTTTTGTTTTCTCTTCTCTTTAAGGAACCAGCATTAATCAACTCTGCCCACCAAAGACAGGGAGTCCCAGAGTGGAGCAAACAGTTTGCACTCGACTGCTAACCTAAAGGTTCATGTTTTGAACCCACCCCGAGGCCTGGCGATCTGCTTCCATAAAGATTACAGCCAAGAAAATCCTATGGAGCATAGGTACATTCTCTGGAACATATGGGGTCACCATGAGCTGGAACTGACTCCACGGCAACTTGTTTTTTGTTTTTGTTTTTTTTTTAATTCTTTCTGTATCTGGAACCAATGCAAGCAATATTTAAACTAGTTGCAATGAGTAGATTCTGACTCATGGCAACCCCAGGTGTTTCAGACTAGAGCTACAATCCATACGGTTTTCAATGACTGTGACCTTTAGGAAGCAGCTTGCCAGGAGTTTCTTTCTGAGATGTCTCTGGCTGGACTCCAGTCTCCAACAGTTCAGTTAACAGCCGAGCATGTTAACTCCATGAAATGCCTAAAAACAACAACAAACAAACAAACAAAAAAACCCAAACCACTTGCTGTTGAGTTGATTCCGACTTATGTTAACCCTATGTGTCTCAGAGTAGAACTGTGCTCCATACAGTTTTCATGGCTGTGACCTTTTGGAAGCAGATCACCAGGCCTTTCTTCCTAGGTGCATCTGGGTGGGTTTAAACTGCTGAAATTTGGGTTAGTAGCCCAGCGCTTAACCATTTGCACCAACCAGTGACTCGTGAGGTGTCTAATAGGTGAAAAATACCCCTGTTGACAAAATGAGGCTCAGAGAGAGTAGGTAATGGACCCCTATTCCAAGGTCATTAGAAAAGTGGCATAGAACCCGTATAAAGATGCAGAAGACTGATAAAAACAGAAATGATTTTCCATGATCATCTGGATTTCATTACCACTTGTTTTACATTAATGTTGATTGAGAAAGTGTTAAACAAATGTCAGTTAATTTGTCTTCCTTGGTTATATTTCCTATCAATATATTCACAAACCCAGAGCATAAAACTAAGAGCTCTTTTTGAGATTATGAGCCCTGTTATTTGGACTGGAAAATATGGTAATTGAGGTTATTAAAGGAAAATGTACAATCTCCAGGCCTTTGCAAGAAAAGACATTTATTTTTGAAGTGAACTGTAAGATTCAGAGTTTAGTTCTGGTGCTTCTGAGGTCACCTCTAGGACGAAGAGCTGAGGACGTGGAGACAGCTGAACTTCCCCTGACTTGAACCAACAATACCTTTCATCTTTTTATTTTTCTCTTATAATATTTTATTGTGTTTTTGGTGAAAGTTTACACAGCAAATTAGGTTCCAATGTGACAATTTCTACACAAGTTGTTCAGTTACCTTAGTCAACATTCTCATTAACTGCCTTCTGGTTGTTCTGTTTCCCTGGTTGTTCTCTAGCTTCCCTGCCTCCCCACCCCCCATCTTCTCATCTTTGCTTTAGACTAATTGTTGACTTTTTGGTCTCATATAAATGGTTTTTTATGGCGCACCATATTCATGGCTAATATCCTTTATTTTGAGTGCCAGTCTATTATTTTGCTAAAAAGTGACCTCAGGGGATAGTTTTGGTTTAAGGTTTAAAGAGTATCTCTGGATGATAGTCTGAGGGAATCCTCTAATCTCAACTGATGCAGTAAGTCTGGATTTTATAAGAATATGAGTTCCATCCCACATTTTTCTCCCATTCTATCCAGGTCCATCTATCATGGCCCTGATCAGAATGGTTGGTAGTGGGAGCTGGGTACCACCTAGTTTTTCTGGTGTCAGGGTAGATGAGGTCATGGTTCGTGTACACAACTAGCCCTGTAGACTAGATTTTTCTTTGAGACTTTAGTTTCCTTCATTCTCTTTTGCTCCTGATGAGTACAGACCAATAGCTGTATCTTAGAAGGCTGCTCACAAGCTTTTAAGACCCCAGATGCTACTCACTGCACTAGGATGCAGAACTCGATCTTTAATCTTTTTAAACTCCATGTCAATGCTAAAATTATCTTGCTTCTATGTATTCTCATTTACATATTATCTACTTTCACATCAGAATGTATGGCCATATTCATTTCTATATAGCTCAATCATGTAACAGTGATTAGCACATAATAGTCATTTAAAAACTATTGGTGGAATAAATGAATGAATGAAAGAATAAAAGGTGTTAGAGAATTTTGACTACTTTGGACCATGGAAAAAATGGTCGCATGACTTTGATGTAGGGTAGGAAAGGAAGGTAGAGTAATATTCTCTAGACTAGCACTATCCAACAGAACTTTCTGTGATGACGGACATGGTCTATATGTGTGCTGTCCAATATGGTAGGCACTAGTCACATATGGCTATTGAGCACCTGAAATGAGGAACAGTAGTTTTAATTTCATTTAATTCAGTTTAATTCATTTAAATGTATTTTTAAAATAGCTACATGTGAGTAATGACTCCCTATTGCCAGCATAGCTCTTGACTTTAGAAAGGTTTGCAACTTACCCTACCCTAACTCCACATCCCTCCAACAAAATGGAAAAAAACTTCCTGTTTCATAACTCTCCATTTCCTAATTTTCCACAACTGAGACAACTGATTCCTCCACTAACGAGCTTGTCTAATCCAGGCCCTGAGTCCTATCCTGCTTTATGGGATTTTCAGAAAACTTTATCATGTAGCACAGGGGTACTCACCAGCATCTATTCTTTTCCAACATGATCCTAATTTCCCTTCACTCATTTGTTTTTCTCACTAGGCCATGAATTCCTTGAGTGATTAGGCATTGATTGTCATCACCCCACAAGTGACTGATACATAGCACGTAGGAGGTACTCAATGAATGTTTATTAAATGAATAACTGGAAAGAGGGGGTGAAACAGCACATCAGCCTGGCAGTGAGTCCCACCTGGATCTTCTTCCCCATGTCTGGACCAGAGATTCTGCCTATTCCTGAGACTCTAGCCTATTATTTGACTCCATTTCCTTGTAGGCTGCCAAGCTCTTATGACACAACCCTGCTCTTCCTAGAAACAGAGTACCTATATCTGAGGAAATTCCCAAAGGATGCTATTCATGCGAGGGATATTCATTCATTCAAAATGTCATCTAATCTATATCAAAATGTACTGAGTGCCAGGCATTACTCTTGGTGCTGGGAATATGTAATAAATAAGACAGAGTTCTAGCTCTCACTAAGCTTACTCTCTAGTGGGAGAAAGAGAGACAATTATCAAATAAATATACACATAAGACAGTTTCTGATAATGAAGAAAGAAAATTGGACAAGATGAGAAAGAGGGAAAAAGGCATAGTGAGGAGTGTGTAGGTGGCTCTAAGATATGTACAACCATGAGCAACTCTCCTTGGTTATATTTCTAAGCCCAGATGGTCACTGCAGGTAAACACTTCTGCCCTTGTAACGTCATTCTTAATCCTTCTTGGATCTCCCACAAATATTGGCACGTCCCTCTTCTTTGTGATGGCATTTGTGCCCCGACTGTGTTTTCCAGGTCTTTTAGGTATTCCTTTCAGGACCCACTTTTTAAAAACTCCTTCATGGTTCTTCTTATAATTTGGTGTCCTGAAATTCTCATAGCCTAAAACCATTGCTTTTTGAACGAGGAGTGTTTATTTCAGAGCTAAGTTGCCCATGAGTTTGACTTGCCAACTGGTGCTAGTGAAGTAGGGGATTTTCTGTCCTCATGGAAGCACACATGCGCACATACTACCTTCAAGCAGGGGAAATGCTGGGTTGGAAATCTTCCTTCCTTTGACTTTGCTGGCACAAAGCCACAAATCTTATTGAGAGCAGATTTATTTCTCTCTTTCTTTTTCAAACCACCCTATTATTTCAACCATTTTTTTTTTTCTCAACAGTTGCAGTTAGTCTTATGACTATGTTTCTTTCATTAAAAGCCTATACTTAACAAAACCTGGGTGTCTTTGTAATTAGCATGTTGCATATAATTTGGAAGACTCAGGCGGTTAAGGCATGCATCTTTTTAAAAAGAAAATATTTTATTGTAAACTGCTTATTTTGCTGATTTCTCATAAGAACTTTTTTTTTTAAATAACTTTTTTAAAAATAATTTTTATAGCACTGCGGGTCAAAAGAGAAATTCTTTTTAAGGAAAAGACAGCTGCCAAGAGGAGGGAGGGTGATACCATCCTGCCAATGTTTCCCTTTATTAATTCTACAAGAAACTTCGGTTTGGTTTTGGCTTCATTTGTCTTGTTTGCTCACAAAAGAAATCTATTTGTCTTGGAGAAGCTGGGAGTTTCATTTCTCTTTATTTCCTCTTTTGACAATGATCAGCAACCTCATCCAAGGGTTATCTATACATCTCCTTCCAGTAGTTAAGGTTTTATAAGAGAACTGTAACCCTGCAACATTCGGAAAAATCCCCCTGGAACTTCCACGGACATCCTCAAGATATTGTAAAGAGGATCTGTCACTAATTATTTATTTGTAAGCTGTACAAGCATCCCATAAGCACAAAGCCACAAAGTAGTTAAAGAGCTGGGCTTTGGGGTTCAAGCTGCCTGGGTTCAAATCCCAGCTTCGATGCTTTAACAGGGCAAGCAGGCAAGATATTTAACCTCTTTGGGTCGTTTCCTCATCTACAAAATGGAAGTGATCAAAAATAATAACCTACCTTACATAGTCGTTACAAAAATCAAATGAGTTAAATACGGGAAAGATCTTCAAACAGTGCCCTGTGCATAATAAGTACCAGCTGAGTGTTTGATATTACAGAAATCATTCAAAGTTGTAATTAGTGCTCTTGAGTCAGGTTCTGTACTTATGGGATACACAAATCGAAGAAAGAGCAAACAAAATGTAGGCAGAAATGCTGCATAGAGGCAATTTATTCATAGTTCGTTACTGGAATAATCCGATGCTCCCCTCCATGACCTAGGCGTCTGGCACTGGGGAACTCTCTGGCATTTTCTGAGCCTTACTTATGAAGTGAGGGAGTTGGGTTAAACAAGATTGGGCAAAGATACTACGTATACACTTCAGTTTTCCTGCTTACCTTATCCCCAGCCCACAGCAGATATTATTAATAGATCAGGCTCTCTCTGTTGCAGAGCTGCGACCCAGCTCCAGACTCCTTTTCAACTAAGTGTCCCATACAGTCATTCTACAAAATCTCTCTCTGCCACCTGAATTAGATTATTTCTAAGGTCCCTTTCAGCTTCCAAATTTTATGAGTCTAAGATTATAATTAGGACTTGAAAATGCAGTTTCAGTTGATCTCATTGGAAAATTATAGCACAAGGACTTACTATGATCGCCAGATAGAGCTGGCAAGCTCTCGGCAGATCAAAACCCATCAGGCCTGCCTTCAAGGTCATTTTGGCGTTGAAAGTTTGCTTCTCCCCTGGCTCTGCTATATGTAGTTCTTCCTCTAGACTGATCTATGGACAAGACTATTTCACTTCTCCTTAATAACTCCATTGATGGAGGCTTCTTTCCTCCTGAGTTAGCAGGTTGCATCTTTGGCCATGTCCATTAGATTTTTCTTTCTTGTATTAGACCCAATTAATTTCTATTTGTCCTTAATCTGTCTTCCAAATATTAACTATGAGTGAATTTTCTAAGGCTACACATATTTGCAGCCAGTTCTTTTGTTCCTCGCCTTGCCCCGTCTGATTTCTCACAGGCCTTTACATACTCCTCCAATGGTACAAATTTTGTTGTTGTTTTAATTGTGATAAATACATATGTAACACATTTTAACATTTTTTAAATAAGTATATGGAACTACAAGGGGTCGCAAATGGCCAAAACAATCTTGAAAAATAACAAAGTAGGAGGACACATTTTCCGATCTCAAGTAGAAAGCTACAGCAATCAAAATAGGCTGGTACTGGTATAATGACAGACATATAGATCAATGGAATAGACTTGGAAGTCCAGAAATAAACTTGCACATCTATGGTCAACTGCTTTTCAAGAAGGGTGCTAAGTCCATTCAATGGGGAAAGAATACTTAATTTAATAAATGGTGTTAGGACAACTGGATTTCCACAAACGAAAGAGAGAACCTAGATCAGTACTTCATACCATATATGAAAACTAACTCAAAGTGGACCAATGGTATATGATTTCTAATCCGTCATCATTTCAGTTGCTTTACCCTGAGTACCATCTAATTTTGTTGATGGTGCCCTCTAAACCTTTCATTCATAGTCCCACTTTGCTATAGTTTATAAGTACTTTCTTTCTTGTTTTTACCTAAATATTATATGGACTGATTTGGGGGAAAAAAATGCTGTGTCATTCACCTAGTTTCTTAAGAGAACAATTCAAATTTGTCTTAGGGAACATTTTTAAAACATTGGCTGAGAACTGAAGAAAGCGATCTGTAATAAACACGGGTTCCAGTTAGTAGAATACTATGTGGATGTATTGGTATTAAACACGATACAGGTACTGAGTTCCCTCAAAGACAAGATCTTTCTGTACTCAATGCTCAGTAGTTGTTGTGAAACCTTGTGCAGGTTCATGTGCAGCTTTGGGACTATCTATACTCTAGTTCCTTCCGTCATGAATTAACAGCAGAATCAGGGTTATTAACACATGGAAAGAATAATCTTCTGTACAAATAAATTAATATTAATACCACTACTCTATTACCATCTCTACTACTGTGACCACTTATCTTCAGAGTCTTTACGAAATGCAAAGTCCTATGTTAAAGAGTTCACATTTACGTCCTTATTTAACTTCTCAGTAATGTTATGCAATAAGTGTTATCATCCACCTTTACCATAAAAAAAAAAAAAAAAAAAGAACTAAGATTCAGAGGTAAAACAAGTTTGGAATTTCACCCATAGTTATTTGGCAAGGGGGATTTTTGAGCCATTTTGGGCTGAGGAGCAGACATTGTTGAAAGTTTTTAGAATATTTGCAAGTAGCTCAAGGATGTAATGAAGTTTTGTCTTACTTCATAATCTGAGCTTTGCTGAGCCCCTAGCAACTACAATATACTTTCCTCTATACTGCTGGACTATTAAAAAGTACAAAAAAAAGAGAAAAAGATAAAGACAACTTGGTTTAGGACATAATGCTAGAGTTACTGGGAGGTGCATGGTGCTTAACTAAGACTGTGGGCCCAGTTAGATAATTTAGATGTTACCGAACGCCTTGGGGCACATATGGCACAAGTGAGCTCTTACAGGGGAGATGAGCTGTTTCATTTACTCTTTGATTCTTTTCATGATTAACTTGTTCCCGTCTTCCCATCCCATTGTAAGAGATAATCTCCCTTCTCTGTGTTGCCACATAAAGATCTGCGCACGTGTTATTTAGGAATCTTCAAAGTTTATGGATAATCATAGTCCCTTACATTCATATATGCCTTCTGTATAGTTATATTGACTTTGCGAGAATTCATGCTTATTCCAGGAATAGAAGAAAATCCTATGTGCAAAGATACATTTCTCATGCATTCACACTGCAGCTTTAACGAGTTTGAGAAAAGTTTCACTGCTTAAAAGATTTTACCATAGCACGTGGCACAAACAGTTAAATATTCAACTACTAGCCAAAAGGTTGCTAGTTGGAATCTACCCAGAGGTGCCTGGTGATCTGCTTCCAAAAGGTCACAGCCTAGATACCCCCAGGGAACAGCTCTACTCTGCACACAGAAGATCGCCAGGAGTCAGAATTGACTTGATGGCAATTAACAACAACAAAAGAATCTAGAAAATGTCAAGCAGCATCAGTAAAGACATCTGATTGCTGCATTTCTTCTGCGAGAGTGTGTGTGTTTAAAGTATTAGCCTGTGTGGCACGCAAAGTGCTTTAAAAAAAATAATGTCTTATCTTTCAAAATAAATCACAAGCAGAGACATCCAATGTGTGGATCGTTTTGACAATAAATACTAACTCTGCCACTGTAACAGGAAAATAAGTTTTCTGATGACAGGGGCTGAAGACAATGAAGATATGAGAGACAATTTCCAAGAAGCCACTCTGAGGTTGCTTAGGTTCACTGGATTCTCCGGACCAGGAGAGCATTCCCAGTGACCTTTAGTAGAAAAAAACCCAAAACCAAACTCTCTGCCATTCAGTCAATTCTGACTCATAGCCACCATGTAGGACAGAGTAGAACTGCCCCATAGGGTTTCCAAGGCTGTAAATCCTTATGGAAGCAGACTGTCACATCTTTCTCCCGTGGAGTGGCTGGTGGGTTCAATCCATTGACCTTTTGGTTAGCAGCCAAATGCTTTAACCACAGTGCTACCAGGGCTCCTTGACCTTTAGTAGCCAAAAAACCAAACCCATTGCTGTAGAGAAGATTTTGACAGATAGTGACCCTATAGGACAGAGTAGAATGGCCCCACAGGGTTTCCAAGCAGCTGCTGGTAGATTCGAACTGCTAACCTTTTGGTTAGCAGCCACTAGGGAGACCTCCTAATCATGAGGACTTAATCAGCATCATTAACTTATGTCAACGATGAGCCAGGGTAACTTTGGTGTTATAGGTGAAAGAAATGAGACAGCAGACTGGAAGGCAGACCACTCCTGCATCATACCTGTGAAAGAATCTCCTCTGTATGACTGTCAAGTCCCCACATGAGTTTCTCATTCAGAAAAGAGCCGATACATTGATTATTTCTCTGGTTTCTCATTAACTTCACCAGTAAAACAAAGCGAAGCTTTAATGGTGATTTCATTGACCCAGTCCTGTTTCATCGCTATTAACTGGTATTTACTGAGGCTCTGAATGACTAAACTGAGTTAGATATTCTGTATGATTCACAAGTTGAATAGAAAAGGAGTTATGGCCTCTGACATCCAGAAGCAGCAGCATGGGAATTCTGAGGTTTGCAAATAATCTGAGAGCTGGACTACATGAAAAGCAGAATGCAGCATCAGGATTGGTTGAAGACTCATTAACAACCTGTGATATGCAGATGACACAACCTTGCTTGCTGAAAGCAAAGAGGACTTGAAGCACTTACTGATGAAGATCAAAGACTACAGTCTTCATTATGGATTATACCTCAATTTAAAGAAGACAAAAATCCTCACAACTGAACCAATAAGCAACATCATGATAAACAGAGAAGATTGAATTTGTCAAGGATTTTATTTTACTTGGATCTACAATCAATGCTCAGGGATGATGCAGTCAAGAAATCAAATAAGGTGTTGCATTTGGCAAATCTGATGCAAAAGACCTCTGCAAAGTGTTAAAAAGCAAAGATGTCACTTTGAGGATTAAGGTGCACCTGACCCAAGCCATGGTATTTTCAATCACCTCATATGCATGCGAAAGCTGGATGATGAATAAGGAAGACCAAAGAAGAATTGATGCCTTTGAATTATGGTGTTGGCAAAGAATATTGAATATACCATGGACTGCCAAAAGAATGAACAAAGCT
>NW_004443950.1:4384204-4408205 GCF_000243295.1 Trichechus manatus latirostris
TAAGGAAGACCAAAGAAGAATTGATGCCTTTGAATTATGGTGTTGGCAAAGAATATTGAATATACCATGGACTGCCAAAAGAATGAACAAAGCTGTCTTGGAAGAAGTACAGCCAGAGTGCTCCTTAGAAGCAAGGATGGCAAGACTTCATCTCATGTACTTTGGACATGTTATCAAGAGGGACCAGTCCCTGGAGAAGGACATTATGCTCGGTGAAGATTGCTGTAACGCATCTTGCTCCATGCCTGGGACACTGTGGGTTCTCTGTAAATTCTCACCCCCACCCCTCCTTTATTCTAGAGGGTTTACTATTGTTGTTGTTAGGTGCTGTCCAGTTGGCTCTAACTCATAGCAACCTTAGGTGTAATGGAACAAAACGTTGCCCAGTCCTGTGACATCTTTGTGATTGTTGATATGTTTGGGAGAGGGGAAGGAGACATCACAGTAAAAAACAAAATAAAATGCTGAACTATCTTAATTTTAATTGCTAAAGCTATAAAATACTTTATATATGAAAAGAAAGAGAAATGAAGTGAGAACATGAGGATTACTCTAATGTGTCAGACCCGCAATTATTGAAAAATCGAAGTTCTTTCTAGAAGCATCCATATGTTAACTTTTATTTCAAAATCCCACAAATTAAATTATTGCCTTAAAGTACAAGCTCAAAATACTCTTTATGATAATTGAATAAATGTGTGTGTACTATTTAACCTATTCTATAGATTATAGTACAGATATTATTATTTCTATTTGTTTCATTTGACATATAGGCAAGCTGGAAATCAAAGAACATCCGTGACTAGGTAAACTTTGCACAGTCAAACATCTGATGCCCAATTTCATGATATTTTCATACACTCTCCTGCTTTTGCTCTCTTTGAAAGGTTGCTGAGGACCATTCATTTTCAGTTCAGTTTATTCCATGGCAGTTATCTGTAACAGGCATGGTTTCATAAATTACAGATTTAGTCACAAGTAATTGTAATAAAAATATGCATTGTTTACAATTTGATTAGTACCAATGTGATTACAGCCCAAGGAACAGTAAATTATTTTTGGATTTCTTAAGGTATGTCTTAGTTGTCTGTTCATTCTAAGAAGCAGACATAACCAAAAACCTTCAGAATTTTAATCCATAGGCTGTTCTCTTCCCATTTCTTAAGCCATTGGGCACCAACTTGACTATGCAATATATACCACTTTCATGCAAATATCAATTACATAATAATATAACAGGCACCCTTTTGTTGAGTTTCAACTATGTGAACCATGTCTTAGAAACTTTACATCAATATACTCTTTAACTTACAGGACAAAACAGTAAGAGGAGAATTTCAATCCCTCTGTAAATTCCAAATGAAGATATATGAAGCCTCACAGAGATTAATAACCTGACCAAAGGATGAATAGTCAGTGTAGAAACAGGTTTCGAACTCAGATCTCTGGACTTCAGAACCTACGTACAGTTATGCGCAGCATAATGTCCATTTGGGCAATGTCTGACCTCGTATACGTGGTCCCATAAGGTTACAGCAGAGTTCAGAAATCCAGATTAGAGAATGGGACTTAGCGGAGATAACAGGACGTAGCGAATGCAACAGCTTCTCGCATGGAAAATGTGTATCTCATGTCTCCTGTATACCAAGTGATTTTGCTGCTATGTGTATAATGGTACAGTACATATATAACCTATAATACATATGTCTTAATAGTCAAAATAAATGCCTACACTACTGGCTTATGTATGTACTGTACTATACTTTCTATCGTTATTTAATGCGAAATTTCCCTACTTACAAATAAAAAGTTTACCCTAAAACAGTATATGGTTCGACTTGTAAGCAGCAGTATCCAATCTCATGTATGGCGCTTCTTTTGAAGCATTATCTGTTTAATTTTTTTTCGAAAATATTACCTTGAAGTGCATCATGGCTCCCAAATGCAGGAAAATCAGTGCTAGTGACAGCAGCAGTATCCCGTATACTTTTGCTAAGTATATAATATGGTGTTGGCACAATGCCCAAATTACATAATGTCCTGTTGCACAGAACATATCGTGGATGTTAAGTGATGCATGACTGTATTCTGTTTATATTAGAGCAGCTGGCTATGTGTTTTAATAAACCAAATATACCCCCACACTGATTGTCAAGATGATACAGTTTCAAATCTTCATTCTCTTTATTTTTTTGACTGGTTATCAGTCATCATCTGAGAGTGACCTGGGCAGGTTAGCGTTTTCTGTCCCTTTTCTAGTCCTTCAGCAGCGGCACAATCAATAGTCCACAGATAATGTTGTGATGCTCGTGGGAATTATTGTTTGTTAGAAGACACATCATCTTCTCCAAAATATTGGAGTATTAATGAATGTCTACATTTAGATACATTTGTGTATAACTGTGTTTCCTAAAAAGGGGCATGACTATAGCCTTTTTTTTTATTTCCTACAGAAAATCGTAAACCTTGCAAATCGTCAAATTTTAAGATGTAGTAAATTTTTTTTTAATGTCGGACTAAATCTTATAGTTGAACATAGATTTATATGGTTAAATTTAATCACTATTCAAGTGACCAGACAATTCCATAGAGATGAGAATATACTAAGTAAAAGCTAAAGGCAGTTTTTAATACTGATTCTAAGCTAAATTTTAATAAAGAATAATTTTGTGTTTTGATAGTAGAACTAGCAGTTGAATCTTTATCTAAATAGAAATTTAATAGTGTTTATTTCATGTTCATATGGTCAGACTTTTGGTTCAATTTGTTCGTAATGAGTTAGAGTAACTGATACGCTAATTGCTGTTAGTTAATTATAAGTAGTTTCCATTTAGCTACAAAGCACACTAGGGTCCTGAGCATATTGCATGCTAGATGACCTGATTCTCATATCTGAACGCCTAACGTGAAGAGGAGGTGGTAGGAAATCTTTCTGATATGTGGCCAGAACTGTTACTAAGGACCTTCTGGAAACAGATCTAGCCTGAGGATCAGAAGCTCTGGGTTCTAACTCATGCTCTTGTTGCTATTTCACTCTGACTCTTGTCTCTTAAACCCTCAGAAACTCAATTTTCCAAGGGCAAAGAATGGAGTAGGATTAGATAATGCCTAGGCCCACTGTCTTATGACTCCCCACCAAGAGTTAAAGGTAATTCAGAGGTTTGTCTCTGCTCACTCACTTTCTAGCTCTGAGATTTTGGGCAAAATACTGAATCTCTTTAATTGTTGTAAAGGAGCACTGGTGGCATAATGGTTAAGAGCTAGGCTGCTATCTGAAAGGCCAGCAGTTTGAACTTACCCATGGCTCTGTGGGAGAAAAGACCTGGCGATCTGTTCCCATATAGCTAATAGCCTAGGAAACCAGTAGGAAAGGTTCTACTCTATTATATAGGGTCGCCGTGAGTCTGAATCTACACGACAACAAAAACAATTGTCATAAAGTAATTAGGATGAAGTGAGGAAAAAGATGGTAATTGCATCCTATAGGTGCTCAAATAAAGGTCTCTGATATCTCTTCTTTGAATAGTCATTTTTGAGAACTAGAAACAATGCAGGTACAGCTACCAGCATGTGGTAACCAGTTGCCCAGGAGTTGACTCTGACTCATGGTGACCCTATGTGTGTCAGAGTAGAACTGTGTTCCATATGGTTTTCAATGGCTGATTTCTCAGAAGTAGATCACTAGGTCCTTCTCCCCAGGTGCCTCAGGGTAGACTCAAACCTCCACCTTTTCCTTTAGCAGTCGAGATTGTTAACAATTTGCACCACTCAGGGACTCTAGCAGGGATTCAATAAATTGATGGTAATATGGGGACAGTGGTGGCTCAGTGGTAGAATATTCGCTTTCCATGCGGGAGACCTGGGTTAGATTCCCAGCCATCAGTGAAGGCTTGCCTGTTGCTAGGATGCTGACCATGACATAAGAAACAGAGCTTTCAGACTTAGACAAACTAGTCAAGAAAGGCCTGGCAATCTACTTCCAGAAATCAGCTAATGAAAACCCTATTGACCACAATGGTCCGGTCTACATCGGTCTGCACCAATGATTTCATTTGATTGTGCGTGGGGTTACCATGAGTCGGAGGTTGCCATGAGTCTGGGACAGACCAGATAGCAACTCACAACAACAACAACAACATTGATAGATTCCAGGAACACCCCTGAGACCTCACCTTCCTCTTGCTGAACCACAAAATGGAGGAAATTATACATCTTGCCCCATGCTCCACTTGAAAGCCATTTGTTATGAAACATCAAAGGCTGATTCCCATATGTGGGAACTTGTTGTTAACGACTTCCTTTTTGAAACAGAAGACAACAGGATGGGAAGTGAAGGCGAGTTTGAGGCCCCAGCAGAAGGAATCTGAAATAAGATTGAGTGGGTGGGTAGAACACACACCCTAAGGTTAATGCTATTAGAAGTTAACTAATTCTTTCTGGGGGATGGATATCACTTGCAGTAAAGCATCTGCCAACTGCTGTAAAATATCAGGGGAGCGGGACCTGTCATTGAAACAAACCAACGAGAAAATGGCCTTTTCTTGCAGGTGGCATGATTGGAATCAAAGCCATTTTCACAGATAATCCATTTATAAATCATGGTAATAAAATGGCCATCATGAGAGTAGCTCAGTGACATTTTTTTTCACAAGCTCAGCTGTATCCAGGCAACCAAAACGTCTTAACTCAGATGAAAAGAAAGCCGGGCTGGTGTTCCAGGAGTCCAGGAGAAAGATCCCGCTGTCCAGTTCGCTTTTCCCATGAGGGAAGGTAGTGGGGTGAAGGCTAAAGGAGCTTTACATGACCCTCATTATTGCAGTTTGCTTTATCTGCATGTCAGAATCAACGGACATCAGGAATGTAGGTGCTTTCTCAACTCTTTGCTCATTCTAGAAGCTGATAAATGAGGGACTCCGAGGTCCATTGTATCCACATCCATTTTTGAGCCATACTTGCTGTGAGAGGTTCAACTGATCAGCAGGGACTGGCGAGAGAGGAACATCTGGCAGCAATCCAGGTATTCTCTCTCCACCTGTTTACATGTGTAATTGCAGATCAACAGTAACTGTGATGTTACTGAGAAGAGGTTCTAATCCGCACCACTACATTAACTGCCGGGGACCGTGATGCTGGAAAAGCATGTCTCTCCCCCCGCAGAGGGGAGACAGTGCTCTCTTTTCACTCTTTTCGGATTTTTCTATGCAACAAATCCCTGTACACTTCTGGTGCCTGAGGCTGTCATGACTCAGCAGAGATTTAAATATTTAAAATAAAAATAAATTTTATTCAAGCCTTTTTTTGGTGGTGTTCTTTTTTCCAAGCACTATAAACCAAAACACCCGTTGCCGTCGAGTCAATTCCGACTCATAGTGACCCTACAGGACAGAGCAGAACTGCCCTATAGGAGCGCCCAGGGAGCGCTGGTGGATTCCAACTGTTGACCTTTCGGTTAGCTGTCAAAATCTTAACCACTGTGCCACCAGGGCTCCTACAAGCACTATGGCATAGACAAATTTCTACAGCTTCTTCTAAATGACCTGCCTGCATGGTAAGACCAAATACCATGGAAGTAAACATTAAACAGAAATGTAAAGGTGCTTATGTGTTTGTATGTGTGTCTATACATATATACATGCATACACAGACACATATATGTTAAACGAGACTCACCTTCACCATTGAGAATAATGAACAATAATTCTTACCCAGCCACATGAGATGATGGATGAAAAGTACAAAGGGCAATGTATTATCTGCATGGGAATTATTTGCTGTGGTGTTAACATTAGTGTTACTTGGTATGGCGGACACTGACAGTTGTCGTTAGCAGCTGTCATGTCAGCCTCCCTTCCCTACTCATGGTGACCCCGTGCACAATGGAACTAAACGCTGCCTGGTCCTGTGCCATCCCCACTGACCAGTTGCAGATCAGAGCATTGCGATCCATAGGGTTTTCACTGGCTGATTTTTGGAACTAGATCACCAGGCTTTTCTTCCTAGTCTGTTTTAGTCTGGAAGCTGCACTGAAACTTGTTCAGCCTTATAGCAACACGCGGCAAGCCTCCACTGACAGCTGGGTGGTGGCTGCCCATGAGGTACATTGGCCAGGATGTGACTGATCATATTCCACGCACGATCTCTAGAAATCATGAGATGTAGAAATCACCAAGTCGCCACAGAGTAGCCCAAATGAAAGTGTCTCACAAGTGGCTAGACAGGCAAGACTACGAACTGGATAGAAACAGCCACATCAAGAATTCACCATTATAACAGCATCCAGAGCTAACCGAGGCTGACTTTGTGTCAGGTACTGTGTGCTAAGAGTTGTAACGCATTTTCCCCTCATTTAGTGCATGTGGTATTAAGGTAGGATCCATCATTTCTCCCATTTTACAGATGAGGAAACTGATGCTCAACAATGTTTTGTAACTTACCCAAGGTCACATAGTTGTGGACTTGGAATTTGTGCCTAGATCTGCTGATCTCCCTCACCCCCCAAAATGATGAACTTGACCACTATATTGTAAAGATTTACTTACCAGTGTGAAGTTGTTCCTGAAGAAGTGGAGAAAGAGTCAAGATACGTAAGATTGGATATCATGACTGATACAATCAACCTGATTTGATAACTGCTTGCAAGAAATGCCACATTTTAGTGCACATCTCTATATCCCTTGCACATGTCCTTGAGCACATGGGGACATAGAGACACTGTAGGCAGGGTTAACATTCACTCTACTAACATGCACTAGAAGACTTTTGTTTTTTGCTCTGACTAATCCCCCGCCCCACTTAATACACACCCATACCTCCCCACACCCACTGCCCTACCTTCGAACTTCAGCAATTCTAAGTGGCTTGGTCACAGTCATATAGCTAATAAAGGCAAGTCTGGCATCACATCCATGTCTTCTGACTCCAGCCCAGGTAGATCTCTTTTCAACAATATCATGCTAATTTAATGTCTCATATCCAAATACAGGGCAAAGTCAGAACTGGCTTAGAATTAAACAGCTATCGAAACTCAAGTTTCCAGTAGAGTTGCCAAAACCAACCCTCTATAAACCTCAGTTTTCTAAAGGAATGTGGAAATAGCTTCCCTCATCATCTGCCAGCCAACCGTCTGCCTTCCGGACTCAGCCTGATTTGGAAATGCTAGTTTAGAGTGCTTCAAGAAGTAATTAACAAAAAAAAAAAAAAATTATTACACAGCTGTGTTTCCTTCCTAGCCATGCTATTACAATAGGGTTTTTTGCAAAAAAAAAAAAAAAAAAAAAAAAAAAAAATTATTAATAAGTACTTCTTAAGCTCAAGTGTAATAGGCCCCATAAAAGATACAAAATTGTTTATTCAGCATATTTAAATGTGTCATCAATGAACGAATTTCTTATCCTGGGTGCTCTGCCAGATTTGTAGCTTCTTCCGTATTCTGGAGATCGGAAATCTGAAGGAAGGAGGGTATAGACCAGTAGGCACTGCTATCTAACAGGGAATCTGCAGACAGCAAACTGGGTGGTATTAACAGTACTCATTTCATAGAAGGAAAAAAGGTCATGAACGCAGCGTTTGTCCTCCTGGATTGAGCTCTGACCACACTACACGGATGAAGAGTAATTTATGCATTGGATGGAAATACTATGCAGATAGAAACCCCTATTTGTGAGGCATCATTGAGGCAAGCCCTGGTTCCACCCTGCTGTCTCCTTTCCCTGATATGCACGGCCATTTAAGCTTAATTCCCATAGGAGTTTGCCCAAAGGCTACCCTCTGATTACAACCAAGTATCTTGTACCAGTGGACTGGACATTTGCCTATTTGCTCTCAAATCTGTACCTTTCTCACTTTTTTTGCTTTGCTCAGACACCTGCAAACTACATTCACCAAGTCCCTTTGTAGTACAGTTTTGGCAACAGGAGGTCCTGATAGGATGCTGGAGGATGGGGTAGGGGAAGAAGTCAGCCTATTTCTCTCCTTTTGTCTCTGCTCTGGGAGGCATCACTGATGGTGGGGTGTATTTTCCAGTATTCCATATTCTACCAGAGGGACAAGGAGCTCTACCTCTCCAGTTTTTAGCTCCCACTGAGCACTGGAACTGTATCCTGGGCACAGAAACAGAACCATTGTCTCTTCATCATGAGGGACGGTAGTGACTTATACTTATTGCTACTATCTGGGTTGCCTCCCTACCCCACTTGCCCTCTTAGCTTTTCCAACATCTCTGCATCTAGTGCCCCAGGCAAATTCCTCTATTGAGCTACCTGTTTTGAGCTTATTTCCCCTGACTGATCAAACTGGATTCAGCCTATTATGGATTGAACTGTGCCCCCTCCAAAAAATATATATGTTGAAATCCTAACCCTTCTATCTAAGAATGTGACCCCATTTAGAAATAGTGTTTTTCTTTCATTAGGTTAATGAGGACATACCACGGTAGGGTGGGCCCTAAACCTAATCCCTTCTGAGTGGTGTCTTATAAAAGCAGAGACACAGACAGTGGGAAGAGACTATGTGAGGATCCATCTGCAAGCTAAGAAAAGTCAGGGAATGCCCAGGGCTACTGACAAGAAAGGACTCTCCCTTAGAGTTAACGCCCTGATTTTGACTTCTAGCCTCCAAAACTTTTCAATATATTTCCGTTCTTTAAACTCACCTACTTGTGCTATTTTTGTTATGGCAGCACCAGGAAACTAAGACACAGCCTTTTGTCCTTTTATCAGAGTAGATACGTGTCATGATTCTTAACTTAAGTTTCTCCCTCAAATAAGCATAGCAAGAGCGTCTATTCTCACAAAATACATCATTTTCTTATTTTGAGGATATTTGTGATGTACTTCCATCATATTTATAACGGCATTCCATCCCTTATGCATATAGATATGACTTTATGAAGAATTTCCAAAACTCGTCAAAAAGACCTCAGTTATCTGATAAGAATCTGCAAGGATGCAGAGTTGACCTCTCGGCAGCCAAGAGAGATGGAACAAACGGCAGACTTTAAGAGCCCATGCACGGCACCTATGAGGGTACCCACTGGCACAGACCCAGACTCTGTCTGCTCTTAGTTTACACATGATTCCTGTGGATGCAGATACCTGATTTCATAGCAGATAAAGGAAGAACAAACTCGAATACCAACACCCACTGATACACAGCAGTAATACTGATTGTTGATGGTGAGAAAATGGTAACTGTGCACAAAACTTTGAAACTAAATGCCAACCAGTTGCCGTTGATGCCAACTCATGGCGACCCCATGTGTGTCAGAGTAGAACTGTGTTCCGTAGGTTTTTCAATGGATGATTTTTCAGAAGTAGATTGTCAGGCCTTTCTTCTGAGGTACCTCAGGGTAGACTTGAAACTTCAGACCTTCAGCAGCCTCCAGTCTTTCTTTCAGTTAGCAGCAGAACGTGTTAACCATTTGTACCACCCAGGAACTCCAAAATTAAAATACAATAATATCTCCAAAGTAAAATAAGTTAAGTCCTTTTGGTGTAGGAGTAAACAAAACTTCCCATAAATGTGAACCATAATCCATTACAAGAAAAGGGACAAAGGAACTAGTATGCATTTAGTGCCTATATGTGCCAATCATCTTGTTAAGGGTTGACTATACATTATCTCAATATTGGGGTGCTAATAAAATTATTAAATATGTACTATTCTCACCATTTACAGTTAACAGAAACAAGGTCCTTAACCCTAAATACCTTTGCTGGTGTCACATGGCTCTCAAGGGAAAGTGCAGAGATATAAAACCAGTCTGCCTCACTCAAAATCCCAGTTTCTAAAATTATTTATAATCGCAAACCTCAGATTCTTTTTTTTTTTTTCCTTAATGAAACAGTTGATGTCTCTAAGTATTTACATTTTAAAAACATGGTTAGGCATATAATACACAGTAGGAAAAAAAAAAAAAAAACTTACCATAAAGGGGGAAAAAAAAGTTTTGGCAATTGACTGTCAGAAGCTTCATTTATCTGGGGGAAAAAAGAGACTAATGTGGAACGGCTCAGATGCAGGCAGTTCTACAGAACCTGACCGCATTCCACGCTGCAAAACAATCTCTATTTGTTCTTGGTGGCCATTTATAACCCAGGTGGCTAAGCTCTGGCTTTCCTATCCCTCACTCTCCAGAAATATCCATATTGTCTAGGACAGCCAGACTGAGAGCAGCTTCAGACGTACAAACACCAAACGCTTGCTTTGCTGGTGAATGAAATTTAATCAGACTAGCAAACTAAACCAAAGTCACACAAAGGGTAATATGTGATGCGCTTAACAAGAAACCTTTTATGCAACTGTTCCCATCACTCAGACTTAGAATAATGCAATGCTATTTTTACTTCATCTTGCCTTTCAGCAGAAAACTTTAAAAGGCTTAGGATCAGTGCCGGCCGCCAGTAGATGGTCTCCCTCCCTGTGTCAGGGCTCACTGCTGTGTCCAGGAGACCAAAGACGGCCTTTGTCACAGCCGTTCCAAACAACTGGAGCTTCATTTTCTCTTTGTTGAAATAACAACTGAGAGCGCTTTAGCTTAATGCCATTCTTCCGTCCTTCTCCTTCTCCTCTGATACCAAATGAGACCCTCCACTCTCATCAGAAAGTGTCGGGCTTACTTATTAATTCAACTAACATTTATTGGACATTTATTCCATGCCAATTGTAGCACTATAGACACATCTTTAAGGAATTTGCAAGTAAGACAGGGAGAATAAATTTAAGCCAAAATTCTGAAAATCATTTGACTCCTCCTAATTCCTCACTCATCAATAACTGAGCTTCCTCATTTTTACATAATATCATTTAATCCATTTATTCATTCTTATGTCTTCTAGTATGGTGTCATGGATTGAATTATGTCCCCCCAAAAATGTGTGTATCAATTTAGTTGGGCCATGATTCCCAGTACTGCATGGTTGTCCTCCATTTTATGATCGTAATTTTATGTTAAAGAGGATTAGGGTGGGATTGTAACACCACCCTTACTAAGGTCACATCCCTGATCCAATGTAAAGGGAGTTTCCCTGGGGTGTAGCCTGCACCACCTTTTATCCCTCAAGAGATAAAAAGAAAGGGAAGCAAGTGGAGAGTTGGGAACCTTATACAGCCAAGAAAGCAGTGCTGGGAGCAGAGTGTGTCCTTTGGAGCTGAGGTTCCTGTGCTGAGATGCTCCCAGAACAAGGGAAGACTGATCACAAGGACCTTTCTCCAGAGCCAACAGAGAAGAGAAAGCCTTCCCCTGGAGGTGACTCCCTGAATTTGGGCTTGTAGCCTACTGGACTGTGAGAGAATGAATTTCTCTTTGTTAAAGGCATCCACTTGTGGTATTTCTGTTATAGCAGCACTAGATGACTAAAACATATGGCTAGTATGGGGTTACCTGAACTACTACCATTGTTCCTACCATTTTCTTTTTTTTTCCTCTTTGGCTGTTTATTTCATTAAATTTTTAAATTGGATTATAAGATAAACAATGCGCAAATCACAATTGTACAACTCAATGAATACAAAGTAATCTCACCTGAGTAGCACCTCCTCCCCTGAGATAAGACACGGAATATCACTCGTATCTAGAAGCCCCCTCTCCAGAACTACTCCCATTCTCCTTCCGGAAGACAATCAGTATCCTGAATTCTAACATCATAGATCTGGTTTCAAAATTTATACAAATGGAATCATCCGATACGTATATTTTTATATCTAGCTTCTTTTGTTCCACGTTATGTTTGCCAGATTAGCGGTGCTGTGTGTAGTAGTAACTTGGTTATTCTCATTGTCACAAAGTCCCTTACATGAATGTTATGTTAGCTGCCAACGAGTCAGTTTTGACTCATAGCAATCTCGTGTGCAACAGAATGAAACACTGCCCGGTCCTGTGCCATCCTCACCATTGTTGTTATGCTTGAACCCATTGTTGCAGCCACTATGTCCATCTATCTCATGATGAGCCTTCTGCATTTTCATGGACCCTCTACTTTACCAAGCATGATGTCCTTTTCCAGGGACTGGTCCTTCCTAATAATATGTCCAAAATACATGAGATGAAGTCTCACCATCCTTGCTTCTAAGGAGCATTCAGCTGTACTTCTTCCACGACAGTTATTCATTTTCTGGCAGCCCATGGTATATTCTTCATCAACACCATAATTCAAAGGCATCAATTCTTCTCTGGTCTTCCTTATTCATTGTCCAGATTTCACATGCATATGATTCAGTCTACTCTTGATAGACATTTGATTTGTTTTTAGATTGGAGATAGTGCATATAATGTTGTTATACGTTTCTTGTACGTGTCTTTTGGTGCACATACGTATGTATTTCTGTTGGGTAGTATGCCTAGAGATTGTGGGGATGGCGCAGGACCAGGCAGTATTTTGTTCCGTTGTACGCAGGGTCACTTTGAGTTAGAACCGATTGGCGGCACTTAACAACAACGACAACAGTATACCCAGTAGTGGGGTTAATGAGTCGTCAGGTACGTGTGTGCTCAGCTGCAGGAGTGCAGTCAGTGTCTGGTGTTTACACTCTCTCATTAGCAGTGTTGGGGAGTTTTTGACATCTGTCTTCACCCCACAAGAAAAGTTTCTTTATCTAGCTTCTGAAACGCATATCTGATCATGTAATGCTCCTGTTGAACAGCTTTGAAGGCCCTGAAAATGCCTTCACTGTTAGAATTCTTACCTTTCGTATGGGAGACCCAGGTTCGATTCCCAGCCAATGCGCCTCAAGTTCAGTCACCACCTGTCTGTTAATGGAGGCTTGAGTGTTGCTATGATGCTGAATAGGTTTCAGTGGAGCTTCCAGACTAAGACGGACTAGGAAGTAAGGTCTGATGATCTACTTCCAAAAATCAACCAATGAAAACCTGATGGATTCCAAAAATCTGATCCACAACCTATCATGGGGATAGTGCAGGACTGGGCAGCATTTTATTCTTCTGGCATGAGGTCACCATGAGTTAAGAGTGACTAGACAGCAGCTCACAACAACAGTGGCTGCTCAGTGCCTTTAGGGGAATGTCCACAATTCACCAGAATTCAGAAAACCTGCAGGATCTCGCCTCACCTATTTCTCCTGACTGATCTCGCACCTTTCTGTCACTGTTTGTCTCCACACTGCCACACTGAACCTCTCCCGGCTCACGTGCATGTTGTATTCTCACCACTTCTGAGCTCCACATCATCTGCTCGGAGAGACTTTCCAAGACCACCTTCCTCATATTGCTTTCTCCTTCCTCTATCTCTCCTGACTTTATCTCTCATATCATGCTAATGCATATTTCTCTCGTTACACTTCAGAGCCTGAAACGACACCGTTTCCACATCTACTTACGTGTTTATCCTCTGTTGTCCCCACTAGGATATATGCTCCACGAGGGCCAGACACATCAACTTGTTCACTGCTGAGTTTCCAGGTTCTAGAAATGCGCTCATCATCAGCAATCACTCAATCAATATTTGTTGAATGAATGAATAGGTAAATGAGGGAACCTGGGCATACTTGCATTTTTCCTCCCCTCCAAATGGTCTCCTCTTTAACTGGCTAACTTGTACTCATTCCTGAAGTCTCAATTTAAACACCATTTCCATAGAAGCACTTTTTTAACTCCCCAGGCTAAGTACAACCCTGTGCGTGCTATTATAACCACTCCTGTACTTCAGTATATATCAAACCTTGTGTGCCCCCAGAGCACCAATTTATAAATTCAAAGGCATGTTCCAGAATAGCCAACTGAAATGACAGGAAATGACTTAGGCAAAAAGAATCAGTGAAAGGATATTTCAAACACACACACAAGCACACACACACACGGACAAAGGTTTCTTCTTCAACACCTCAATCTACTATGTATGGAAAATAAATAATAATATTAGCTAATATTTATTGAGCATTTATGTGGCATGCATTGTCCTAAGATATCTACCTCTTTATCTAACCATCCATCCATCCATCCATCCATCCATCCATCCATCCATCCATCCATTCATATCTGTCTGCTGTCCCAGGACATGAATTTGGCCCAAGCATAGACTTGCTCAACTAATCAGGACTTGATGCGGAAGAATAACGTTTTGTTGCTGATGTTGGCATCATAATCATCATCATTACAACTGCTACAATTTAATAAGAATCTAATATATGTCAGCCCCGAAGTAGTATGTTAGCACTTGGGTGAGAAAATAACTGCCAGGGAGAGGCATGACATGATTCTATGAGATCATCAAGGTTCTGATGATGATGATGATGAGGTGGAGCTTGAGGGCAGGCATGGAGGAGAGAACGTTCTTTCCAGAATGAGCAAAGTAATTATGAATGAGAGAGACAAGCTCTTCTTCAAGAAACCACTTAAAGGTTGGCATTCAACCTGAAGCAAACTGGGCAAATCAGACTGTCTTGGGGAATTTGGAATTATGGCTGAGAGCCTGTCAGTGAGCTTGGTTTTACTTGCCAAACAGAAGAAATTTAACCTGGAAAACTTGTGGCATACACATGAAGCAAGAGAGAAAAGCAATTTTTATAAAGAAGAACAATATTCAGACTTAGCGGTTAGCAGAGAAGAGAAAAATAAAGGCTTAAAATTGGCTAGACTCCTTATGGCTTTCCCATTTCCAGTCCTGGCGAGGTCTTGGCTACCTTTGTGTTTCCAGAGAAATTGCAATAGCCATTCAATAATTTATATCCCATAAAATCATGGCATCTTTATTAAGAAACTGTGTCTTCATATCTGTGAAGGCCTTTTATGAGATCCATGAATAATGGTAGAATAGCCATCAGAAACGTTTGTTAAATAAGTGCATGAGTAAAAGGAAAGAAGGAAGAAAGGAAGAAGGAAAGGAAAGAGAATTGAGAAGAGCGCCACTAACTAGGCTAACCAAACCAGTTGCCATCAAGTAGATTCCAAATCATGGGGAGCCTATGTGTTGCAAAGTAGAACTGTGCTCCATAAAGTTTTCAATGGCTGTGACCTTTTGGAAGCAGATTGCCTGACCTTTCTTCTGAGGCACCTCTGGGTGGATTTGAACCTCCAAACTTTCGGTTAGTAGTCAAGTGCTTAACCGTTCGCACCACCCAGGGACTCCTGCTAACTAGGCTAAGACCATGGAATAAGGAAGTGATCTTGGGAGACCACACTGGCACCCAAATGGCAAATCTGAAGATCCAGAGTTTTTATAGTGATAGCTAGGTCCCTACATCCCAGATACAAAATAGCAACTTAATCCTTAACCTCTATAGATTCATAATAGGAGTGTCTCAGTCATCTAATGCTGCTATAATAGAAATACCACAAGTGGATGGCTTTAACAAACAGAAATTTATTCTCTCATAGTCCAGTAGGCTACAAGTCCAAATTCAGGGTTTCAGCTCCAGGAGAACGCTTTCTCTCTCTGTTGGCTCCAGAGGAAGGTCCTTGTGATCAGTCTTCCCTTGGTCTGGGAGCATCTCAGCACAAGAAACTCAGATCCAAAGGATGCACTCTGCTCCCTGCACTGTTTTCTTGGCGTTATAAAGTTCCCAACTTTCCACTTGCTCCCCTTTCCTTTCATCTCTTAAGAGATAAAAGGCGGTGCAGACCACACCCCAGGGAAACTCCCTTTACATTGGATGTGACCTGGGTAAGGGTGGTGTTACAATCCCACCCTAATCCTCTTTAATGTAAAATTACAATCACAAAATGGAAGACTATCACACAACACTGGGGAATCATGGCCTAGCCAAATTGATACACACATTTTTTGGGAGGACATAATTCAATCCAGGACAAGGAGTAAGAGTGTATTAGAAGCGTTTTAAATTGCCTGCCTCTGCCAGTCTTGTCTCAAGGACTGGCTGGGTCTGAAACAGCAGGCAGAGACCCAGTGGAGGTCACAGCAAAGAACTGTGCTAGCCAGGAAAAGGACCAAGCTAGGCCTGCATTTCTAGCTGGGTTAGAGTTCTGTAGCCCAAAATTAGAGTAAGAACTTTACCAATTTAACAAGGCTTTTTCCTCCCCTCTCTTAGTCTTCTTCATCTTTCCCTTCAACAAAGACCAAGAGTCAAAAAAAACATCAAACAAGCCTACAGCAGACAACTCAAATAAATAAGGTCTTCTTTTTGGAGAACGGCATCTTTCATTGTCTGGCAGAAAATAGGGCTCAAGACAGGATGGACAAATTGGCCTTTGGAAACTTAGTGTTCCCCCCAGAGCTCACCTTTAGTTCGGAATGTTTAGTCTAGCATTTGTGACAAGCTATGTCTTGCAAGCGGAATCTAGATTTCCTTCCGCCCTGAAAATAGGAAAGAGGAACTGTTGATATTATAAACTCTTTGCAAGAAGGGGCTGAAAACATATAATTCCACTCCCCCACCCCCACCCCCATCTAGAACAAGCCACAAAAGACCATTTTATAGAATCCACACAAGAATGATTCATAAATCAATGGAATTTTATAGAATTAATGCCCACCATGTGAAACCAGGTCTACTTCAAAATATAGAAACCAGATAGGATTCATAAACAACAAAGCTACTCTGCCCTTCTTGTCTTTCTCTTTTACATTAAAAAACAAAACAAAACAAACAAAAAACCTTTTAACTAATTCAGGCCCGCTGCTAACCAAACTGACAGACACCTGAGCATATTTTGTATGTATGGTGCACAGGATCGGTGGTCTGTATCAGTGTTCCCCATTCTGTCTTAATGGGTTGAGAATGATGCAAATCTAGCAAATGTGCGCCTAACCAAAGCAATAAATTTTAATGGAATGGTGTCTTAGTTACCCGGTGCTGCCATAACAAAACATCACGAAGTGGGTGATTTTAAAGAACAAAAATATATTGTCTGCCAATGGTGGTGGCTAGAAGTCCAAATCAGGGTATCTGCACTAGGGGAGGCTCCTTCTCTGTCTGTAGCCCTGGATGTTTCTACTAGCTTTCCTTGGCTACTTGTAGAAGGTTCCTCACATAATCTCTCCCCCCAATATGCATGTAGCTATGTCTATTCTGTTCTTTTTATAAGACAACACTCAGGAGGAATTAGGTTTGGGATCCACCCTACTCTGGTATGTCCTTATTAACATAACAAAAGATAAACCTACACCTACTCCTCACTGGGAGCCCTGGTGGCGCAGTTGTTAAGAACTCAGTTGCTAACCTAAAGATCTGCAGTTCCAATCCACCAGCTGCTCCTTGGAAACCCTATGGGATAGTTCTACCCTGTCCCTATAGGGTCGCAATAAGTCGGAATTGACTCCAAGGGCAACGAGTTTGTTTTGGTTTTTTTTTTTTTTTACTCTTCACTTATGGCCTATCTCCTTATCTGACATTTCATATTTATGACAATAGAAAAAAAATCTATTATCTACCTATTTTGTGCGTTAACGAGGAGCCCAGACGAGAGGGGGAGGAGGAGGACGAGGACGAGGACGATGAGGTTTGCGAGAGGGAGCAGGCCTCCCCGGCTCCTGGTCATTTTATTACCTCGGTGGCCAGAGGAGCCAAGCTGAGCCTGAAGCCAGCACCGGTAGGCAGGCATCCTGCAGGAGGCGGGGCCGCTGGGTCACCAGACCGTGGTGGGAGCTGGGGCTGCCAGAGTTGGGAGGGAGTTGGAAGTCTCTTCTTCCAAAGAGGCCTCGCTGCCACCTTGGCAACCTCCACCGGGCCCAGGTGGCCGGGCTTCACCTGCTTGCGAGGGTGAGAGCCACCTACAGCCAAGGCCCCGTCTCTGGGGCCTGCAGAGCGGAATGGTGGAGAGAGGAGACACCCAGTCTCCACAGAGGCTTGGAGCATGGCCAGGTGATGGTGGGCTTCTGCTGCTCCGAACCCGCCTCCAACGCCCTGCAGGCTCCGTGGTGGTGGGAAAGGCGTGGCTGGGGAGAGAGGGTCCACCACACCAAGGCGAAGGGCGGGCGGTGAGCAACCAGACAGGCAGGCGCACCGAAGACAGGAGGCCCCTGACTATTGCAAAATGACCATTTTTGCTTCCACAACCTGCTCTTTTTTTAACCTAAACATATAGATAAGTGAGGAGTGGGTGTATTTGCAAATAGTGTCAAATTCACAGGTACAGGGTTAGGATTTCAAATATATTTGTTTTAGGGGTGGGGAGGCATAATTCAATCCATAACACATGGTGGCTAAAAGCATTGATTCGGAGGCCGAATCACTTAAATTTAAATCCAGCAAAATTCTAGCTCCGCCATTCACTAGCTGTGAAATGCGGAGCAGCATACTTCAACTCGCTGTACCCCGGCTTCCTGATGTTTCGTGTGCTAATATATGCAGCTACTTAGAACAGTTTCTAACACAATACATTTTATAAATGCCAGTTATTATTGTCTAAGAAAAAAAAAATAGAAACTAAATCCATGCCTTTCAGTTTTCCTCTTTTGTCTGCTATTTGATAATTCAAATCACACCTCTTTCAGAAATTAAAAAAAATTAAAAAGTCTAGTTCCATCAAACAACTTTCCTTGGAAAAACATCATGCATTGATAATCACTGAACTAGGCCCAGATGCTGGAGCCCTGGTGGCGCAGTGGTTAAGAGCCTGGCAGTTCAAATCCACCAGCCGCTCCTTGAAAACCCTATGGGGCAGTTCTACTCTGTCCTATGAGTCAGAATCGACTCCATGACAATGGGTTTGTTTCTTTGTTTTTTAGGCACTGAGGCTATAAAAATAAATGAGGAAAAAAAAAAAAAAAACTCTGTGGAACAGAAAAGTCAAGTGAGCCCCTAGTCTGGAGGAAATTTTGAAGGAATAGGGACAGGGAGGCCCATGGCCCATGGTCCAGGCAAAGATGTCAAACTCTCAACCAGCATTTTCCAAAGTCAGAGACTCACCACAGAGGTGAGTTGAGTCATTTCCGAGTCATGACAAGCCCGTGAGTGTCAGAGTAGAACTGTGCTCCATCAGGTTTTACTTATTTTTTGGAAGTAGATGGCCAGGTTTTCTTCTAAGGCAGTGCTGGGTAACTTAAACCTCCAACCTTTAGGGTAGGAACTGAGCATGTCAACATTTTGCACCACCTATGGACTCCTATGAGATGAGTTAAAAAAAATCATTGCCATGGAGTCATTTCTGACTCATAGTAACTCTATAGGGCAGAGTAGAACTGCCCCATAGAGCTTCCAAGGAGTGGCTGGTGTATTCAAACTGCCAATGTTTTGGTTAGCAGCCGAGCTCTTAACCACTGTGCCACCAGGGCTTCGTGAGACGAGTTGTTGTTGTTGTTGTTGTTGTTAGGTGCCGTCGAGTTGGTTCTGACATATAGAGACCCTATGTACCACAGAAGGAAACCCTGCCCGGTCCTGCGCTGTGCTCACAATCGTTGTTATGTTTAAGCCCATTGTTACAGCCACTGTGTCAATTCATCTTGTAGAGGGTCTCTCTCTTTTTCGCTGACCCTCTACTTTACCAAGCATAATGTCCTTCTCCAGGGACTGATCCCTTCTGACAACATGTCCAAAGTATGTAAGAGGTAGTCTTGCCATCCTTGATTCTAAGGAGCATTCTTGTTGTTCTTCTTCCAAGACAGATTTGGTCGTCTGAGTTGGGAGGATGCAAAATAAGCTAAAAATAACATCATTTATGTATGAGGTTCTCCTTTCAATGCTAGTTCAATCCTTTTGATTACAAGAATTGGTCTCAGGTTGGCAATGGCTGTTAAAACATCTCTACAGTTTGCTCATCTCAGTTCTGAGCCTCAGGGCTGAACTCCAGGCAATGGCTTCCAGCTAGAAATAAACAACTCCATTTGTTTTCATTGTGTTTACTCTAAGGTTACTTCTTCTTTCCGCCTTGAGACTAGTTTTCCATTTATGACTGGAACGTAATATATCCTTTAAGATTAAGGTATTTAAGTTTATGAATTTAGATAAATATATTAGGTAAATAACATCATGCTTGGTAAAGCAGAGGGTCAGGGAAAAAGAAGAAGACCCTCTACGAGATGGATTGACACAGTGGCTACATCAGTGGGCTCAAACATAGCAAAGATTGTGAGGATGGCTCAGGACCTATGAGTCAGAACTGACTTGATGACACCTAACAATAGTATAGGTATTACATGGGTACAGAGAAGATTTTTTTTTTAAGTGGTAGTCAATGGCCTAAACTAGGTGTGCATTGAAGGCCAAAGATAAAAAATGGATTAGAGAAATATTTGGAAAGTAGAATAAGCACAAGTTGGTGATTTGTTGGAAAAGGAAGGCGCTGGAATGGCCAGGTGGTCAAGTGATTCTCAACCTCCAGACTAGGCCAAACCTCTCGGAAGAGTTACCTAGCTGATTAAGGCAAGTGTTATCTGCAGGCAGGGAGCCCATTTGAGAAATGACTCAGACAGGCCAACCAATTCACTCTGTACCCAAAATCTTAGCAGATTTTATTTCTGCACACTTGTGTTCCTCCTGGCACTTTCTGCTGAGGCTCTGTAGGAACAGCACCCTGCTAAAGGGTTTGAATAAAACACCAAACATCAAACTCATTGCTGTCGAGTCAATTCCAACTCATAGTGACTCTAAAGGACAGAGTAGAACAGCACCTATAGGGTTTCCTAGGCTGTAATCTTTAGGCAAGCAGATTATCACATCTTGCTCCTGTGGAGTGGCTGGTGGGTTGGAACCGCCGACCTTTCGGTTAGCAGCAGAATGCTTGTCCTCCCTATTCAGCAGGGTCACTATGAGTCGGAATGGACTTGACAGTAGTGTGTTATTTTGTATTCAAAATGATGGGGTTTGTCATAGTATTTAATTAGTGTGTCCTTGGAATGTGGAAGGACTCTCGTGAGGGAGAAAAATGTCCTGCACAAGACACTTCATACTTATTCCCCCAAATGCAGTTTTTGTTCAACAAAGCATTATTCTACTTTGTAAAGAATTGCTGATAGCTTTCGTCTCTCTTCTTTGCTGCTGGAGCAGACTGGTTTATTTTAGGCAGTTATTAGACTTGATGAGCAATGTCATTTTTAATGGTTGAGATTTAGGGGAAAGAGGAATATAAATAAATAACACACAATTTCTGTTTGTTTTATTTTCTACGGGAAAATAGTATATGCTCTATATACTTGGAAGGGCTATCGGGAATAGTTAAGGAAATCAGATTTAAAAAAAAAAAAAACCCTAGTAATTTTTGTGAAAATAAAATGGTTTTCTGTTACTCAATATTTAATTTCCAATGTTGTGGGGCCATGGGCACTCATACGAATTTGCAATGAAGTCTACAATCACCACCTGAAATTCCCTTTTCCGGAGGCAGCCTTTTCTTGCCCCTAAGACAGTGAATCAAACCTTTCTTTCTACTCATAAACCAGTTGCTGTCAAGTAGATTCTGCATCAAGGTACACCCATATGTATCAGAGTAGAAATGTGCTCCACAGGATTTTCAATGGCTGATTTTTTTGGACGTAATTGGCCAGGCCTTTCTTTTGTGGTTCCTCAGGGTGGACTGGAACCTCTAACCTTTAGGTTAGCAAACAAACGTGTTAACCATTTGCATGACCCTTAGCTCCTTTCCCTGCTCATAGCCACTGGTATATGTCTGTAGATCAGGGCTTCCCAACCTGGGCACTACTGATATTTGGGACAGGATAATTCTTTGTTGTGGGGGATCTCCTGTGCATTGTACAATGTTTAACAACATCTCTGCCCTCTGCCCACTACATGCTAGTAGCGACCCCAAAAAATGTCTCCAGATATTGCTGAATGGCCCTTGCGGAGCAAAATGTTCTCTGGTTGAGAACTACTCTTGTAGAGCTACATGACATCTCTCTCAGTCCATGGAAGCTGTTTGATTTTATATCTGTCTATACCAGTAGGTTAGAAAGAATCTATATGGAACTGAGCACTGTGCCCTATGTATAGTGTGCGCTCAGTTTTCCTGTACTGTAAAGTTACTAACCAAAAACCAAACCAGTTACCGTCAAATCAGTCCCAACTCATGGCGATCCCAAGTGTGTCAGAATAGAACTGTACTCCATAGGATTTTCAGTGATTGTGACCTTTTGGACCTAGATCATCAGGCCTTTCTGCTGAGGCACCTCTGGATGGATTCAAACTGCCAACCTATATGTTAGTAGCCAAGGGCTTAACCGTTTGTGCCACTCAGGGACTTGTGTATGGATAGTGTTGGTGTTGTTGTGTGCCGTCTAGCAACCCTATATGACCGAGTAGAACTGCCTTATAGCATTTCCTAGTCTGTACTCTATGGAAGCAGATCACCAACTCTTCTCCTGAGGTGTTGCTGGTGGTTTCAAACCACTTACCTTTTGGTTAGCTGCTGAGTGCTTAACCATTGTTCCATCAGGGCTTTTTGTATGGATACTATACCCTCAATTTTCCATACTATATGGATAGATACCAGGTCCTATTCATCTTCTTTCTGCATTTCAAGGACGTTGTGAGGGTTTAGTATATAGATGTCCCACAATGACACTGCCTTAGAGATAAAAACCCTATAGAGTGCAGTTCTACTCTGAAACACATGGAGTTGCCATGAGCTGAAATCACCTTGACAGCAGGGGTTAACATGATGAATGGTCTCTTCAATGGAAGCACCTAAATCATTTTTTGCTCTGCATTTCCAATACCAAACACAGTGAAGGGGATTCTCAATGAACGTTTTGGGGATGAATCAGTAAATGAATGGATAGAAGGATGAATTGAGAAAAATAGCCTCAGATTCACATTCACAAGCCCAGACATACTCACGTGTGCACGTCTCTAATCTTTCCCTGGAGTTACTATAACTACAAACATCTGAGCTGCCAACTTTCTGCCTGAAACTCTAAACAAAATTCCAGGTGAGGAAGCGTCCTTGGCAGGGACCCAGCAGACCCAGCAGTGATTCGCAGGAGGAAATCTGCACAGAACTAAGGGAAAACCAGACTCGTCCTAGCTGAACTAATCTGTAACTAGGGGGTAAAAAACATCACAAGTCACCATGGTTGGGCAGGGACAGGAAGGACGGTGATCAGATAATTAAATGCTAGAAAGTTTCACAGAGACAGTGTCCAAAAGAAATATTAATGGGGCCATTAATTCTATAAAGCCATAGAGCAGGCTCCTATTGGATCAGGGGTGGAAGAGTTTCGGTGGATATTGTATGTTGAGGGAAAGGAATCCAGCGCGCACAGCTTGCTCTTATCCCCCTCTTGTAGGGAAATCTGACTCTTGAATGGATTTGGATTCTGTTGGAGATTTATCACCCTCAGGAGTTTTGATGACCTGGATTGAAGAGGAGGGGTCATAATCTCCAAGAGAGGATCAACCACCACCATCTATTCAGCACCAAGTTTATATCTTCAGTGGCCAGTTAAGTTGGGATTGTAAGTATTTCTTTGGAGTGTCTGTTCAAGAAAGTTTTACACAGCTAAACCATATTCAAGGTTTAAGGCCCCTTTTAAGCAAAGCCTCCTCCAAGACTCTAAGTCACATTTCCTAAACTCAAGCCACTATATCTATATATATATATATATATATGTTGCTGTTGTTAGATGCTGTCGAGTCGGTTTCGACCCATAGCGACCCTGTGTACAACAAAAAGAAATACTGCCCGATCCTGCACCATCCTCACAATCATTGTATGCTTGAGCCCATTGTTGCAGCCACTGTGTCAATCTATGTCATTGAGGGTCTTCCTCTTTTACATTGACCCTCTGCTTTACCAAGCATGATGTCCTTCTCCAGAGACTGATCTTGCCTGATAGCATCTCCAAAGTATGTGAGACGTAGTTTCGCCATCCTTGCTTCTAAGGAGTATTCTGGTTGTACTTCTTCCAAGGCAGATTTGTTCATCCTTTTGGCAGCCCATAATATTCTTCGCCAACACGCAATTCAAAGGCATCAATTCTTCTTCTGTCTTCCTTATTCATTGTCCAGTTTTCGCATGCATATGAGGCGATTGAAAACACCATGGCTTGGGTTAGGTGTACCTTAGTCTTCAAGGTGACATGTTTGCTTTTTAATACTTTGAAGAGGTCTTTTGCAGCAGATTTGCCCAGTGCAATGCATCTTTTGATTTCTTGAC
>NW_004443950.1:4409792-4434324 GCF_000243295.1 Trichechus manatus latirostris
CATGGGTTTTTACAATAGAGGTCTCATACAATATTTGTCCTTTTGTGACTGACTTATTTCACTCAGCATAATGTCCTCCAGTGTCATCCATGTTATGAGATGGTTCACAGATTCATTGTTGTTCTTTCTCGTTGCACAGTACTCCATTGTGTGTATGTACCATACTTTGTTTATCCATTCATCTGTTGATGGGGGCCCAGTGTTTTTCAGTAGATAGTGGAATTAAAGTACAAAGATCTGAATTTGAACCTCAGTTCTGTACTCTGTTCGGGAATTGACCTAATTATCTGAGTCTCTCTTTTATTTCTTATAGACTGTGTATCATGATACCTATTGAACAGAATGGTTGAGATGGTGCTGTATTTACTAAAGGCCCAGTCTCTCTTGTTACTAATATTCACTTTATTAATTGTAAATATCATGGAGAAAAAAGTTAAAATTAAGGCATCTAGATCAAAACTGGTTGATAATCTCCATCCCTTAATCTCAGATTCTATTGGGATTAAGAAAAATTTATCACTCCACTCAAGCCAACAAACAACAACAAAAGCTTCTGTAGTTAAATTACAGCTTCAAGTCAGGTTATTCCACAACATCCTTACATTCCCCTGCCAATCTGCTTATCTCAATTATCTGCACTTCATATTCAACGTATTGGGAAAAAAAGCATGACACTAAGTATAACTAGTATACTTAACACCCAAGAAGCTTATCAGAAACCTCACCTTGAAGCTCTTCGCATCAATTCAACTCAGAGGTACTAATTTATAAATCCTTGATGGTGCAGTGGTTAAGTGTTTGGCTGCTAACCAAAAGGTCGGCAGTTCGAATCTACCAGCTGCTCCTTGGAAACCCTATGCGGCAGTTCTACTCTGTCCCATAGGGTCGCTATGAGTCGGAAGTGACTTGACGGCACTGAGTTTGGTTTGTTTTTTTTTTACATGGCCAAGATGGTAGATCATATGATTCATTTGGGTGTGCAGTCATGAGGAATGTGTATCCCCAAAATGCCATATGATGTCCCCTTTATTAAACTTTCTCTGAAGACAAAATTTGAAGCAGGCTTGTTTTGGTAATTTAGATAATTGAAACTCTATTTCCTTAATACTTTAATATCTAACAGGGTAGTTTTGATAGGTTTTAATAGCTCCAAGTTCCAGGAACATATTAAACTTGGTAAGTGAATGCTGAATGATATCTTTACCATCAATAAACCATCAAAATCTGTTTTATTTGTTTTCCAACAATATTGGTTCATGAGGCTTTATTATCAATAATTACTTCTTCCATGCATTATTTTCCAAAACAATTTGAGAACATTGTCATAATACCTTATATTAATAGAAAAAATGACTGAGGTTATAATGTCTTAAATAAGCCCCATTTGCAAAAGACCTGTGTATAACTACAAGATTTTCCAGTTCCAGAAATTGATCCATTTGCTGCAATGAGGTCCTAGTAGTGATGGTGCTACCAGGATCACATTTTGAGAAACAGTCTTATACTCACAGGAAGTTTACTACACTGAACGTTTTTTATTATTACGTACTTCCAAATAATAAGTTTATTAAGACATTTTTACCTATGAGTAGGATCTTGGACCTTGCCAAATATAGTAGAACCTGTGTAGCACTGTCTAGAGCCCCCTTTATTGCTCAGTTGTCGGGAATGCTAGCAGCAGACAGCCTACAGCTGTCAAGCATCTTGCAGAATTGCCTCAGATGAACACAGTTGTCTTGCCAAGATCATATCCTCTCCCCTGGGGGAAGCCTGCATCAAATGCAGGAGCATAAGAGCTACTTCATCCCAACTGAGGACAAGTCCAAAGTGAGCACTCATCAATAAAAGTCCTGCCCGCCGATCTCTGTCCCAGTGCCTGTTACTTGGAACCTAACCTAAGACAAAAGCTAATTAAGAAATAACCATTATTCCTATATGTTAAAAACAGCCATTGTCCCAAATGTCCAAAAGCAAAGGAAGTCAGAGTCTTAGTTCTAACCATGCCCTACAGAAAATTGATAGTTTAAGATGCAGGAGCTGAATTCCACTGCCAAGGCTCATGGCAAGGCCAGTTCTTCCAGTGAAAGAGAAATCTCAAAGCTCAAGAAGTGGGTATGGACCAGAATTGAATGAGAGCAGGAGCCTATGCAGGAGATATTGAGAGATCTAGCACCTCCTGATGTAAAGCTGGAGATCTAGGTTTAGTTTGTAACGGTCTCCTTCCTACCATGTGATGCAAGGTGGCGTTTAGATGTAAGGGCTGGGGTTAGGCAGACAAAATTGCAAAATTTCTCAGTGTCTTTGATCTGCAGAGTGTCAGAAAGAGGTCGGTAGGGTTTATTTCTCTGAGAGCAGGTCAGTATCAGAGTCACAGTTGCATTAGTTCAGAGTTCATGTCCACCTCTACCCCTCTATTATGATGCTTAAAATTCTACTATTTGAAATTTGCTTTAAGAAAGGAAGAAAGGATAAAAGTTTAAAGCCATGAGAAGTCAATTGTAACATGAACAGAATGCGTTCTTAGGCACTGTGGGGATACTACAATGAATGTTATGTTTCTGGATCATGGTAAAGGTAGCTTCAATGCCTAGAATGCATCCAAATGTTAGTATTTGGAAAAGGATCTATTTACACCTGATCCATCTCCTCCATACCTTCTTCAGTTATCAAGAAGAATGGATAGAATTCCCTTATTTCAACTTCTCACTGTGTTCTCAAAAAAAATAAACTACACACACACACACATACACACCATATTTTTATGCAAACAATGCATGCCTTCTGCATTTGTTTGCTAGCTGCACCCTCCACCCGTGAGGCATTCTCACAAGCATTGCCATGCTAATCCTCTTCCACATGTTGCTGTTAAATATATATATATATATCACAGTGCACTTACAAAAAATACCTCATGGGGGATGGGCACAGCTGATAAACAAACGCAGACCCAAACCCAACCAAACCCACTGCCATCTAATGGATTCTGACTCATAATGACCCTGTAGCGACTTTGTAGGACAGAGTAGAACTGCCCCATAGGGTTTCCAAGGCTGTAAATCTTTAAGGAAGCAGGTGTTTGGTGGTGGGAATGCATCAGAGAAGCAAATTTATAAAATTCCTGTTCTCATGGTGCTTACATCTTAGTGGAATGTAATACCGAACTAATTACTAGAGAATATCAAATAATTATTAAAAACATAATATGGGTAGTCAGGATTGATGTCATTAAAATGAGATCTATGGAGCCCTGGTGGCACAGTGATTAAGAGCTTGGCTGCTGACTAACAGGTCAGCAGTTCAAATCCACCAACCACTCCTTGGAAACCCTATTAGGCAGTTCTACTCTGTCTTATAGGGTCGTTATGAGTTGGAATTGACTCGATGGCAATGGGTTGATATTCCTATGTTTGGGATAAGAACCTCTGGTGGCACAGTGGTTAAAGCACTCAGCTGCTAATGGAAAGGTTGGTGGTTCAAACCCACCAGCTGCTGTGAAGGAGAAAGATGTGGCAGTCTTCTTCTGTAAAGATTTACAGCCTTGGAAACCTTATGGGACAGTTCTACCCTGTCCTATGGATTGCTATGAGTTGGAATTGACTTGACGGCAGTAGGTTTGGTTTTGGGTATGTCTGGGATAAATTTACTTGGAATCCCTGCGAAGAATGAGATGGATTTGTGTGCAGAGCTCTCAGAAGCAACACCTGTAGAACAGAAGGATGGGAAGTAGGATTGGGCAGAGGTAGAAAATGGGCTGTAGTGCAGTGTCAATGAAGGACTGAGCCAATGACACAGGGAGCCCTGGGCCTCAGATGGAATTTCAGAGTTGTCCTATCCATACTGAAACACAGGAGCCAGTCCTTAGAACCCTGAATTGGATGTGGACTGTTACCAGGCAAAGGATATAACCTTGGGTGAGGCATTGTCTTTGACAGTGGGAAATTTCTGGAGAGGGTCATAGCTGTGAGCTGTCAGCAGGCAACACTCCCATCAGCTGGAGAAACGAGTTCCTTGATTGTGAAGGAGGCATCTGGTAAGCATACCACAGCATCCACTACAGTTTCCAATGCAATTGTTTTCTGTTACCAAAAGACATTTTTTCTGGTTGCTCTCAAATAAACCCTTCATTAAAGTGTGAATTTGAAAGAACCATGTTTTTCTCTTTCCTTTTCTGATCAGGGAAAGTTATGGAAGCAAGAAGGTAAACTAAATGTTTGTATGTGTAAGAAAGGTGAAGACATAAGCATCAACACAAGGTCTATAGTTCCAGGTTTGGATTTCTGATGTGGTATCTGGACCATCTAGGGATAAAACATTTCCTTTAGCTACATTCTAATTTATTTAAAGATCTTCATGTAATGAAGATTTAAAAAGGTTTGATCCTGATATGAAATGTCATGTTGTGGGTTCATATAGTTACTGTATCTAAGTGAATATTTGTATGTCTATGTAGCCAAAATATATATATCTTTTTCATTATTAAACATCATCAGGATATGTGTGGGTATAATTTCTAGACATATATTCATATATACATACACATACATATAGATGTGACATTGTACTTTCACCCCAGACTAAAATTAATGTTAATTTTCTTAGCAGCGCTATGAGTCAGAATCAACTAGACAGCAACGGGTTTTATGTTTACATACATTGGACATGTTATCAGGAAGGATCAGTCCCTGGAGAAGGACATCATACTTGGTAAAGTAGAGGGTCAGTGAAAAAGAGGAAGACCCTCAAGGAGATGGATTGACACAGTGGTTGCCATAATGGGTTCAAACATAATAATGATTATGAGGATGGCGCAGGACCAGGCAGTGTTTCATTCTGTTGTACATAGGGTCGCTGTGAGTCAGAACTAACTGGACGGCACCTAACAACAACAACAGTAATACAAACTTGAATGAAGAATAAAGAACCACTCTAGCTATCTATCATCTAGATGAAGACAGAACCATAACACTTCCTATATTAGAGATACAGGAAATCTAGCCTCTTTTTGGTTTCTGTGCAGTGAGTCTTGGATGCCTCCAGACTGTGCTCTTCTCTGAAGTCAGATAAATTTTTCTGAAATGCAAATATGTGCACATTACTGTCTTGATTAAACCTATTACCACTGCCTTCAGCAGAATGCCCAAGAAAGGTATTTAAGGCTTTTCCTGAGCTATCTCATTCCCTTCTCTTGAACCTTATCTTGATAGCTCCATGTGCTTCAGCCCTGCCAAAGTACTTGCAGTCCTTACATAGAGTCATGTTGCATTTATGTTTGTGTCCAGGTGAAGGTGATCTCTCTCCTTTCCCACCCAGTAAACTCTAACTCTGACCCACCCTTGCTGGAATGGCCACTTCTCTTCTTAGAGTCTGTTATGGATTGAATTGTATCCCCCCAAAATATGTGTCAAATGGGCTAGTCCATGATTCCCAGTATTGTGTGATTGTCCACCATTTTGTCATCTGATGCGATTTTCCTATGTGTTATAAATCCTACCTATATGAGGTTAATGAGGCAGGAATACAGGCAGTTATGTTAATGAGGCAGGACTCAGTCTACAAGATTAGGGTGTATCTTGAGTCAATCTCTTTTGAGATATAACAGAGAGAAGCAAGCAGAGAGACTGGGAGACCTCATACCACCAAGAAAGAAGCACCGGAAGCATTGTGCATCCTTTGAACCCAGAATCCCTGTGCTAAGAAGCTCCTAGACCAGGGGAAGATTGATGACAAGGACCTTCCTCCAGAGACAAGAGAGAGAGAAAGCCTTGCCTTGGAGCTGAAACCCTAAATTCATACTTCTAGCCTCCTAGACTGTGAGAGAATGAATTTGTTTGTTAAAGCCATCCACCTGTGGTGTTTCTGTTACAGCAGCATAGATAACTAATACAGAGTCCCTTGTCATTATATTATCTTATCACACTTACGCCCACAGCCTCTACCCTGCCATGGTCCCGTTTGCTGGTCACTGCTTATGAGCCGGGGAGCACAATAGAAGCCCTGAGGGACCTCTATCTCTTCATCCCCAGGACCTTCATAATGCTTTGCATCCAGCAGATTCACAGTGCAGGCTCACTGATTTATACTGAACGATGTATAGGGAAGTGCATATATGTTTTAAGAAGAAAAAAATCAATGTTTGTTTAAATAAATTTGTATTGTTTTCAAAGTAGGTGAACTCAAAATGAAAAGTTTAAATTTTTTTTTAGTAATGAAGTATAACAGGTTTCTCTTCACAAAGTCACATTTAACACTACACTGAGTTTTAGTAAAGATCTAAGCAGTTACTTAGTCACTAGGGGTCACTCTTACAATTTTGAATCTTACAAACCTGTGTAGGTTATTTTCCTTAGAATGATTTAATTTCAACACTTCGCCAGTGACATATATAAAGGTTCCAAAGACGATACTCGATGGGTGTGTCTGCCAAATAAATTACCTGGAAGGTACGTTTATCTTTTTGGTTATTAAATAGCATCAGGATGGTCTTCCTGTATGCATTTAAGAGAACCAGCAAGGTAAGTGAAAAACCTGGTAGCTGAAGCACATATGAATGGAAAACAAAATAATATTTCATCGATTATCTTCTCACTAGAAAGTTTCACCTTAATGGTGTTACGTCAATTGTTAAAGATTAAAAAAAAAAAAAAAAAAAAGATGATGGCAAGCCTTGCTTCTGTGAAAATGCAGATGATCTTTCCATGGTTCCATCATATAAATTACCTGCAGAAATGCAGGCATGATGCTTGGCTCTTCAATCCACCAAGTGTCATCTCAGCAGGATTCCTAATCACAAACAGGCTGAAAGGAAACCAAGAGACATTTGCCAACGACAGGGGAGCAGCAAAAAGGGAAACAAATCTCTTTTTAACTGTTCTGTGATCATCCCTATTTCGTACTCACTCCCAAACCTTCTAAGTAATTAGTGCATGGCAGTCAATCATGGCGCTTCAGGCAGACACCAGCTCAGGTGTCTGGTGTTTGATTTCACATCTCCCAGGAGCAGGAGTTTAAGAAGTTAGGGGAGGATGGGTTGGGCAGAAGGCTGGGTAGCATAGACAGAGGGCTGTGGACAGAGCAAGCGACCCTGTCACTTGGCATCTGTAGCATGATGTCCTGGAAACTGGGGCATGTTTTCAGGAGGAATAACCCTAGGAAAAGAAATGTAATCATGGCTTATGACACTAATACAGTTGTTTTTGAGAAACTGAACTACTTGGAGGATAAAAAAAAAAAGTTTTTACATTTCAAAAATAAGTTTGAAGATATAGTAAGATTGAGAAAAAAGACCATAGGCTTTGAAGTCAAACTACAAGGCTGAGATCCCATCCCAGCTACTCAAAAGCAATGTACTCAACTTTCCCTCAAGAAAGTTCTAAGCCTCACTTTTTCCCACATGTATAATGGGAGTAAAACGAACAAAACAATAATTATTTATATATATACATATAAAATTATATCACCAAATATCAAATATTTATAATTATATCTCCATATATTTTATATATATACATATATACAATTATATCTATATATATTGATTTAGGAAATAATATTGGCGTTATTACTCCCTGTCCTTAAGCATAGAGAATGTGACCCAGCTGGAGCTGGGCTCACAAGGGCTCACAAAGACTCACAAGGACACAACTGCGCCCTGAGGTATAAAGACAATAGCTAAGATAATCTTGGAGAATCTCTCTTAGGGAAACTTTCATATAAAGCCAATCAAACAGAACACAAAAGACTTTCTAGTCTTATCTTTTTCGATTAGCATTTAGTGAATAGACATTTGTTGGACCAGTGAAGACCCTCCTGACTGAAACCTGTACCAATGCTTGTTAAGAAAGTCAATTCAAAATGTAGGATCACAATTTCTAGCCAATCTGTGAAAAGGTAAAGCTTTCAATGGTTTTGCCCATTTGTCATGTTAATATATACTGATGGCTCTGTAACTGTTCCTTGGACTCGGGAAGACACGGCTGTGGCAGCATGCTTGTCTGTTTTCCCATTCTTGCCTGTTCTGTAATATTCTTTGGACTCGGACAGACATGGCTGTGGCAGCACACTTGTCCGTTTTCCCACTTGCCTATTCTGTAATACTCTTTGGACTCAGGTAGACATGGCTCTGGCAGCATGCTTGTCCGTTTTCCCATTTCTGTCTGTTCTGCGATATTTCCTTGGACTCAGGCAGACATGGCTCTGGCAGCATGCTGGTCCGTTTCCCACTTTTGCCCCTTTGAATATATGCCGAATAAAACTTGTTTTTTGCTTTACTAAACTTCATGATGTTTCTCCCCTACAACAATATATAATCTCTAATTCTCACTACCTAGCCGAAAAAAATTGATATTAAAAAAGGCTTCCTTCCCTATTCTGCTATCTGAGGAATGCATATCTCCCTAATCAAAAATCAGGAAACACTGACCTGCTATACAGTTTAGGTACAAGATAGGATACTTGAAATTGGATCTGTCCAAGAAAACCCAGGGTGTTTAGTTGCCATAATAATATGGCAAACCTGATTTCCACTCATTCAATCTCTCTGAAAGGCATCATAAACCATTTATCGATTTTTCTAAAAGAAGAAAAATGTACGAATTGCGTATGAAGTCGAGCCATCCAATTTCAGTTTCAAACTTGAGCAGTGGTCCTGCCAGACCCTTTCAGTGAGCACAGCCGTATTGGCCATAAAGAAACCTGCTAGTTAGAGACCCCTTAACTCAGAGCTAATGGAGATGCTAGGGTCCAGACTTTAGTAAGGCCCCAGAGGGGACGATCATTGCAGCCCTAACTCTGGGCTCTGCTGACTCTGAGTGCCTTATGCCAGAGTTAGCTTTCCATCCTGCCTCCTGTCTCCCAGAGCCTCAGCCTACAGAATTTAGGGGGAGGATAACTTGTAATGAAAGCCGCAGAGCATAGGCAGGTCTATTTAAAGCATTTAGTGGCCAGCACTGAGAATAGAACTCTATGAGCAACTTTGGCGAGACATGCTGGGAAACCAGCTGATTCTATCTCTAAAGCATTCGCTTACGAAACAACAAAAACACTATTGCTCTGAATCTTGAGAATCCAGAGAAATAAGCATTCTATCTGGGAAGTTTCTCTCTTATGTATCTTTCTATGATCTCAAGGTTTTTGCACAAATGACGCTGCCATTTTGGAACTGAATATTACAGTCCTTGGGTGGTGCAAATGGTTAAGTGCTTGGCTGCTAACTGAAAGGTTGGAGCCTCTAGTCTACCCAGACTCACCTTGGAAGAAAGGCCTAGCAATCTACTTCTGAAAAATCAGCCATAGAACACCCTATGGAACACAGTTCTACCCTGACACACACAGGGTTACTGTAAGTCAGGGTCGAATCTGTTTTTTTCTGTGGGTAGGGAGGCACAGAGCATCATGGTGCAGAGCAGGACTTTATACACACAGCAATCTGACACTGGTTACATTACTTGACTTCTCTAATCCAACTTTCCTGTTACCTAAAACGGGATAATAACACCTACCTCTCGAAGTCTGGCTCAGATTAAAAACTAACCGAAAAGATAATACATGTAAAGAAGTTAGCACACTGCCTGACACATAAACCAAAAAAACCAAACCTGTTGCTGTTGAGTCTATATTGACTAATGGAAATGCCATGTGTTACAGAGCAGAACTGCTCCCTAGGGATTTCTTGGCTATAATCTTTTATGGAAGCAGTTCTCCAGGTCTTTTTTCCTGTGGCACCACTGGATGGGTTCAAACCACCAACTTTTAGGTTAGTAGTCGAGCACAAACCATTTGCCCCAACCAGGGATGCATAGCAAGCACTAAATAAATAGTAGTTTCCATAATTATTATCATCATCATCAAATTACAAAATCAAAACAAAATAAAATCACCTGCCTTGCTGTTTTTAGTTTATTTCAAAAGGAGTTGCAGAGATCTTTCTAAGCTGCTTGCCAATTCCCTTAATTGCTACTTGTTAGCAGGGCAAGGGTGGTGCCATGCTTGATCTTATTTTCCTTTGTAGCATTTGAAAACATTTGCAAAAGAAAAGAACTGTAAACCAACATTTCTCAGTCTCAGGATGATGTAAGCATAGGATTGCCCTGGAATTCAACAGAATTGTTGTCTCTAGAGGCAGAGGGATGGGCAAGATGACCCCTAAGGTTCCTTAGATCGTAGAGACTCTAACTTTTCAACCATTTGGATTTGCTCAAAGGATGTTCTCTCACATTCTGCATGAGGATCTCTTGGCTGTGGATGGAATACATCTGCATTTAGTGCCAAAGGAGGAGTGCCCTCCCATAAAATGATAACTAAATGCATAAATGCAGCAATCTATTCATGCCTAATTTTTTCCTCTTGAGCTGGTACAGAGTTGACCTCATGAATAAATTAACTATCCATCATTCCAAGAGCACTTGAAATGGACTGCAGTTTCCCCAAAGACTCTCCCATTCATTAGTCCTAGTTTGTTCTTGCGTAGTGATATGTATTCACACGTGTCTGTGTATCTCCTATAAATCTCAGTTAAAATATAAATTCCTCAAAGAGAAGATGAGTATTGTATCTTTTTGTTGAAAGCAACTTAATGGAGACTCTCGTCAGAGGATCTGGGGGCAAAACTCTACCCCAACGAGTTAGAGAATTCCAGCAAAGGTCAGGAAGGTTTTGAAAAGTAAAATGTGAGCACCATGGGCTGACTTTTCTCAATTTATTAATCCATTCAACTATCCATCCGTATTTTCACTCATCAAGTATTTTGAAGCATCTGTTATGTACCATGATACATGTTAGATCTAGATTTTGGGAAAACAATGTGTTGTAAGACTTAGTCCCTGAATTCAAGAAATTCACAGTTCAGAGGAGGCGATTTCAACCAGTTGCTTGCCTAACTTTATGAAGGATGCTATAAGATGTTCTCTAGGTCACTATGAGTTAGAATTGACTCGATGGCAACAGGTTTGGGTTATAAGATGTCTATTGCAGGTATGGCAGAAGGACCAAAATGGTGAGTGATAATACCCATGTTGTGGTTGGAAACAGAATAGGTAATATTTCAGTTGAATCATGAAGGATGATTACTTGTTCATCAGAAAGGTACCTTTGCACTAAGTTTGGCTAGAATTTTATTAAATGGTTGTATTATCAAAACAATAAACTTCACTTTAACTGAGCTTCACGTTGCAGTTGTTTTCTTTTTACAGTTCTGATATATGGAAATAAGTCAGAATAATATAATCCTAGGAATGGGAGGCATAATATCATTAAAGCTACATTATAATAATTAACATTATTCATGAGGTAACTATGTGCTGAGCATTGCATAGATGTTCTACAGACATCTTGTCATTTAACCCTGACCAAGACAATATGAAGAGCACAGTAGCATTCTCATTTTACAGATGAGTAAAACCAGGCTAAGAGAGGATGAGCAAATCCCCAAGGTCATAGCTGATTGAAACTCAAAACCAGGGCTTTCTGATCTGGAATCTATGCTACCAGCTATAAAACATTGTCGCCTTTTGAGGTTATCTAATCCAGTAGTGGGTCCCACACACACCCCTTCATACTGTGCCAGATGATAGGAAATCAAATAGCTGAACTCACATTCCTCTTATAAAGTCTTTGGTCACTTTCTTCTCTGGTACTGTAAGACATTTTGAGCATTCACTGAGAAATCAAAACCTTCACTGTGGATCATCTCGGCAGGACTAACAAAAAGACAAACAAAAACCTGTTGTTGTCAAGCTGATTCCAACTCATAGCGACCCTATAGGGCAGAGAAGAACTGCCCCATAGGGTTTCCAAGGAGCTGCTGGTGGATTCAAATTGCTGATCTTTTGGTTGGCAGCCTGAACTCTTAACCACTGTGCCACTAGGGCTCAGAGGATCCATAAAAGCAGGGGAAACTTACTATTTATTTATCCTTAAAAAAATCTTCTTTGAGAATATAGACCCGAGGAAGGAAGCAAAGATAAGAGAAGAAGAGTCTTTGCTTTATGAGAAGTCACAGACTAGAAAGAGAGACAGATGGGTAAAAAAGATAGTAACAATGTATATAGTGCTATGGGAGACATAGAAGAATACATGCTTGGGGAGGAGAAGACTTCATAGAGAGATGGCATTTGAGCTGTCATATGAGGATAATTTTGCTAGTCAAAGAAGAAAAAAGTCATTCCAGGTAGAGGGCAAAGTTGTGTGCAGGCAGACAGGAGAAGAAGTGTTAGTGATTCAGAGAATGGTGAGTCATTTAGTAAAGTTGGATCCAGGAGAAGAGAAGGGAGAAGCAGGAGTCAATCTGTCACCAACTTATATTTCAGAAAGGTCTTGTATACTGGACCATAAAGTGAGAATTCAATCCTTTGAGCACTGGGAAGTTATGGAAGCTGCTTCTTAAATTGGGGATATTGTCACCTGATTCATGATTAGAAATACAACTCTGCTGGTAAGATCTGAAGGTGAGAGAATCTGAAGAGTACAAGACCTCTTTGGAGGCTGGTACCATACTCTAGATTTGCTGCGGAGTTGCTCAGCCAATTATGACTCATGGCAACCCCATGAGTGTCAGAGTAGAGCTGTTCCATAGGGTTTTCAAGGTTTGTGACCTTTTGGAAGTAGACTGCCTGGCCTTTCTTTCGAGGTGCCTCAGGGTAGATTTGAACTTACGGTTAGTAGCCTAGCTCTTAACCATTCGCATCACCCAGGGCCTCCTCATATTCCAGACTAGAAGTGCTGGAGGTCCTGTCTGATCAATGCTTATAAAACATATCTCCCAGATATAAATGGCCAAAGCACATTAATAATAATAAAAGCATTCCCAGCACAGTTGTTTGACTCCTAACCAAAACAAATGCTTAAAGCTCTTGGAAATTGTAAGGGAATTAATTTCAGTTCCCCAATAGTAGAGGGAAAAATCTTCAAGCATATTTTCACAGGATGAACAAACCGCAGAGCTTGAGTACATATAGTTAATGAAATGTATAAATATTCTACCCATTCAGAAGGAATACATACAGTAAATCCAAGGAAGAAATAAAACAGCTTTGAGAACAAACACTAAATGGAAGAAAAGTCAGATTATATTCAGAAGGTAATAAAAACATGTAAACCCCTGTGTATTCTAACCCAGAAATCACTTAACCAGTAGGGAGTAAAAGTTTATAAACCCAACAACGTCTCAGGGGTTTTTGAGGATGCTAAATGCAATCCAAATGATTTTATCATTTTCAAAGTATGTTCCCACCCAGGGTCTCATTTATCCACATAACACCTTTAACAGGTTGCTATGGTTGTCCACGTTTAACAAGATGGGAGAAAATTAGTTTCAAAGAAGTTGAATAACTGAATAAAATCTCAAAACTCTTTGTGGTACAGCAAAGACTGCAGCTGAGGCATCTCTTAATGCTGAACCATATAAATTGCCATATTTGAGGTTAAAAATTTATAAATATTGGCAATTCTGTATGGTTCAACCTAACAGATTCTAAGTGCTGTGCTAAAATTTTCAATCAACAACCTGCAATTGTATATTAGCTTCATTGTTGCAAAGGCAAATTAATTCAAAATGTCAAGTGAAATGTCATACAAAATGGTTCTGAATCTCAGTTCAGCTGGGCACCAAACTGGCCCATGTTTGTCACTGAAATGGATATTAAGCTAAAGCTAAAGGAAGAGCTACTTCAAAATCATCCCTTCTCTTATTTTGCTAAGAATTATTGTAAATATTTTTCTGTCCTTACACTCATTACTGCGTTGGTGTTTTCAATCGCCTCATATGCATGTGAAAGCTGGACATTGAATAAGGAAGACTGAAGAAGAATTGATGCCTTTGAATTATGGTGTAAGCAAAGAATATTGAATATAGCATGGACTGTCAAAAGAATGAACAAATCTGTCTTGGAAGAAGTGCAGCCAGAATGCTCCTTAGAAGAAGAAGGGTGAGACTTCGTCTCATGTACTTTGGACAAGTTATCAGGAGGGATCTGTGCCTAGGGAAGGACTTCATGCTTGGTAAAGTAGAGGGTCAGGGAAAAAGAGGAAGACCCTCAGTGAGACGGACTGACACAATGGCTGCAACAATGGCCTCAAGCATAGCAACGATCATTAACTATGGTTTTGTTCTGTTGTACATAGGGTCTCTGTGCGTCGGAACTGACTCGACAGCACCTAAGATCAACAACATACTCATGACTTGTCATCTATGGAATACTATAGATTATAAAATAATATACTAAAGATACATTATATGTAATATATTTATCCTAGAAATATTATTACACACACACACAATTACTTCTATGTGTTTCTCCAGTTCAAAATATCCTTTTCATTAAAATGTACCATTTTTAGAACTATATTTTCCTCCAGGTTTCTAAAAAGAAAAAAAGAGAAAGATGCTCACTAATTTGACTGTAAAGATAAATCTGTGCCTATGAATCATGATAGCTGGTGAAAAAGAGATACATGATCCCTTACCAGGAGGTTCCAATCAAGAACTCTTTGAATCATATCCTTTTGGTTACAAGGTGAAGACTACAGATTTTCACGGACCTTTGCTTCGTTATTTGCTTCTAATTGAAAGAATGTGTCCGCAATCACTACAAAGAACTCTCATTATCTGAAGTTCCATCTCAGCCCTTGAGAAAGGTTGTTCCACTGGTGACCCCTGGCTGGTTTGTTTCATCAGCACATTTTCTAGTGACTGCATATGGTGACCAAAGTGATCTACAAGAGCACAGAGTTTTTGCAAACGACTTAAATCTGCCTAGCCCAATAGCCATCGAATATTTGTACTCATTATCCCCAACTGTTGATCAATCCAAAGCAACTGGCAGAACATTCCATCTTGGAACAACTCCAAACAAACAGAGGTTTTCCTTTTCTTTCTTTCTTTAATATTAAACTGAAATATGTCACCAATAACTGAGAGTTGTTTTATCACCCAGAGATCACACAGAAAGTTTTGTCACCCTCTTCCCCATGGCACCAGTTATGTGCTGTAATTCTTTCATCTGTTCTTAGATGATGGGATGCAGAATTCCCACAACTTGAACATTTTCCTCTGACCTCCGCACATGATTTTTAAATGTAGCACTCAGAAGTACCTTCCTTCCCATCTTAAATGGAAACCCTAACCCTGCTACTCTCCTGCTTGGAAGCTGGGAGTGTTTTGATATCACCTTCAGAATAATCTGTTGACTTTGTCACAGAAAATGTCCAATCTCTCCTTCCACTCACCCATACTACCCAATGCTATCGCAGTCATGCAGGCAAGTCTGGTTTTAAAGCTTCTCCAGGCCTTTGCACAGTCTGCTCTCTCTCTTTTTCACATGGAGAAGCTTTACAAGATTCAGCTAAAGAATGCCTCCTCAAACAAGTCTTTCTTTACCAACCAAGCCAAGTTAGGTGCTGCTCTGCTGTGTTTCAGCAGACCTGTGCCTCTCTCCACTCCTGGAATTTATCATACAGTCCTTCATTTGGATGTTTCCTTTTCTGTCTCCCTCCTAAAATCACACAGCCTTCTCTAGAGGCTGGCACTGTCCCTTCATCTCCGTGCATGGCTTCCAGCACTGTTACTGATAGAGGGAAAGCCTAAGTTGAAGAAACACATGAAATTAACACAGCATGGCAGGTGAGGACTGAGCAGAGATACATATATAGAGCAGTCTTCATGGACTGCAGAAGCCCTGGTTGCTCAGTGGTTAAACACTTGACTGCTAACTGAAAAGTCAGTGGTTCGAATCCACCAGCCGCTCCATAGGAGAAAGTCTGCTTCTGTGAAGATCACAGCCTTGGAAACTCTAGGGAGCAGTTCTGCTCTGTCCTATAGGCTCGCTATGAGTTGGAATCTACTCGGCAGCAATGGGTTTGGTTTTAGTTTTTTATGGACTGCAGACTATGTAAACACTAGGATGTTAACGCAGTTCTCCTGTTAATCAACAATCCCAGCTTGCTAGCCTGGCTCAACTACCAGGTTGAAGGGGGGGCTCTCTTTCAAGGAAGTGCTCAAATCACCGACAAAGGTCACTTTTTTTGGTAACTTCTGCTCACAGAGACTATATGTCATGGCTTAGTGGCTGAGGAGTTGAGACAACCTCTATATTTGAGCTGATACATAACCCTGGTCCTCAATATCATGAAAAGAAATGGAAAGCTATGCTTAAAACTGGAAGAAATAAAGCTATATTGAGGATAAGCAAAGTGCATTTTGCTTTCTTCTCCTTTTTATTTTTACCACACAATGTCAGAGTGACCTTAATTCCCAGGATTTTAAACAGTTCTGAATGCACTTCTTGAATACCCAGCCAACCAGAAAAGATTCGAGTCAGGAGTGAAATGGTCATTCTTTAAATAGGATTGGGGTAGCTACCAGTAAGTAATGGCAATCTGAATATGAAATAATCAAGTCAGGGGAAGAGGGTTTAGATCAATTTAAGAAATAATGGAGAAAACTAGAAGCTTCTCTATTTTGGTCCATAAGACGAAGTCATCACAAGAAGGCAAAATGATGTATAAACAAGTGGCAAACAATAAAATGCATGTATGTATACATACACGCACATACATGTCTGTATAGGGTTGCTATGAGTCAGAACTAACTCCACAGCAACAGGCTTGGGTTTTGGTGTTTCATACAGATATATACATGTATGTAACCAAACAAAACGAAAAACAAAAAAAACCTGTTGCCATCGAGTTGATTCCGACTCATAGCGACCCTATAGAACAGGGCAGAACTACCCCATAGGATTTCCAAGGAGCAGCGGGTGGTTTCAAACTGCTGACTTTTTGGTTAGCAGCTGAACTCTTAACGATGTTGCCACCAGGGCACAAACAAAACAAACAAACCCAAAAAACCAACCAGCAAACCAAACTAGTTGCTGTCAATCAGTTCCAACTTATGTTGACCCCATGTGTACAGAGCACAACCACACTCTATAGGGTTTTCAAGATCTTTCAGAAGTAGATAGTCAGGCCTTTTTTCCGAGGTGCTTCTGGGTGAGTTCAAACTGCCAGCAGTTTGGTTAGCAGTTGAGCACTTAATGATTTGCGCTACCCAGGGACTTCTTATAGGCACGTGGATATGGGTATAGATATACGGATATAGATAGGGCTATAGATATAGATCCCTATGCAAAATCTCTGGCCATAGCATTTTATAGCCAAACTCACTCCCCAAATAAAAATCCTTCAGGGAATTTAAAGCCCTTCATAAATTGGGCCCTTTCTAACTCCAAAGTAACTGGTGTGAAAAGTGTTTTAAATATAAAGTGATACCCAGATTCCACATGCAGAGATTCTATCTTAGTTGATCTCAAATGGGGACGGGGGCATGGGCATTTTTTAAAGCCCCCAGGTGATGCTAATGTTTTTCCAGGGTTGAGAAATTATGCCTGTAGCCTAAGTCCAACTCCCTCTTGCTAGTACTATAAAAAAAAAAAAGTGTTTTTAATGTAGCACTTAAAGGCATGTGATATATATATATATATATTTAATTAATTTGCTTGAATTTGATTGATGTAGAAACATGTGTCTGCTCACTGGTATTGGCTTTACCCTCATTTCTGCTTACCATCAGCAGGTCCATCAGAGAATACTGATAAGAAGAAAGAGAAGGAAGAGGAGGAAGAGGAGGAGGAGAGGAGCCAACATTTACTGAGAACTTACTAGGTACTATTCTAAGCTCTTTGTAAGTGAATGATCCATTTAGTTCTTGAAACAAATTTGAGACTTAAGCGCTATTATTATTCCCTTTTTACATTTTACAGATGAGGAAATAAGAGTCCAGAAAAGTTGACTAAGGTCACCAAGTTAGTAAAAGCCTAAGGTCACCAAAATAGAAATTGAGAAGGTTGTGTTCTGTGACAGCCAGCAATTCACATTGGAACTTGTTCCCAGTGACTTCATAAGCATTCAATATAGGATGAGACAAGGAGGGGTTTAAGACCATCTGGTGCTAAAACACCTGGGTTCCACCTGCCTCTACTGGCTGTGTGACCTTATACAAAATACTTCAACTCTTTGACTCTCATTTTCCCTGTTTGATTAAATGGGATTGTAATAGTTTAAACTTCCCAGGGAGCACACCAAGGCCTAGAATAGCTAAATACCTTGGCAATCAGGACTCATAGAGTTAAGCGTCAGGAGAAAAACTAAAACTTACATATTTTGATTCATAGATTCATTTCTATTTTAGCATGATACGTCTTAAGCAGGAGTCAGATTTGAAGGAGCATGAATACCTAGATAAGAAACTGGCATTCACTAACTATATGAGCTCTGACTCAGCACAGAAAACACTCGTGTTTTCTGGAGGGGCTCAGCCCAGGTGTTTAAACTACTTTAATGTGTTAACTAAAAACTCACTGGGAATCCCCTGAGGTTGGTGCGTTTTTTCTGAAGTACATGGAGCCTGCCAGTGACCCATCAATCATGAGAACCTGACATTAGACTCTGCAGGTTACAAGGCCAAGAATTCCCCTAGAGTCAGACAGATGTTTCTTCCTGCTCCACAGTGTGTGCCATTACATGAGGAGACGAGGCATCTTCAAAACCACAAGGAGACCCCGAATTCTTGCCTGTGTGCTTTCCGACTGACCTGCTTTCTGCAACATAAGCACTTGGTGTCATTATGTTCTGGAAAGTAATGATCCACAGACAGGACAAGGAAGCTTATAAAGGGGGCATATGGCTTATCTGTAACCCCAACTATAGCTCCATTCACCTGTAGGGCACCATCAACTCTGAAACTTCAGTTTGTGCGCCAAAACCCAGTGCCGTTGTGTTGATTCTGACTCATAGCGACCCTGTGGTGACAGAGTAGAACTGCCCCATAGGGTTTCCAAGGAGCAGCTAGCTGGTGGATTTGAACTGCCAACCTTTTGGTTAGCACCCAAGCTTTTAATCACTATACCGCTAGGGCTCCTAGTTTGTGGGCAAGTATAGCTTAACATAAAAGCAAAAACGAATTATCTTATTTTATTAAGCCTAGGACATTTCATTTTGGTTTGAATGAAATAATTTGGCATTCAATACTTCAGTGTTCTAGAAGAACTTGGTCTTATTGAAAATAAACAGAAATTCTATTTTGTTATATTAGACAAAACGTGCTGTTCTTCATTAAGGTAATCTTCCATTGATTTTCTAGCTATGTTTTCTATATATACAAATCAAGATCTGAAAATTAAAATAACATTTACCTTACAAAGAATTCACATTTCTACTGACAGCTAATATGATTGGTTCTTACAATATTTCAGGTACTCTTGCATATGCTATTTCAACTGTCACAGCAATTCTATGAGATAATATTACCATCATATTAATTTTCAGTTGAAGAAACTGGGCAAGAAAGGCAAAGTAACTTGCCTAACGTTGCACTGATAAAAATAGCTCCTAACCATTAGGATTTATTGACTTTCACACAGTTATCTTGTTATCAATATGAATTATGAAGTGATATTCCTTTATCGTTTATATTTCCAGTAGACAAGGTCAATATAATTGATACGGTTTTCTTAGGCTGTCAGAGATGTTAAACATTGTGGGTTGCTCAAAAGTGACTTACATGAACATTTTATAACTGGAAAGACCAACTTCTTTAAAGTTGACAATTGAGGAAGTGTTGAGACCAGAGTTCTGGTACCCCAGATTAGGAAACCTTTGTTTAGGTCTTTCTGGATCCATGTTGTTGTCCTGAGAAACTGGTCTAACCCCCAGAGTGTTCTGTCTATATTAAATAAATGTAATCTCTCTCTTTTATACACCCAGGAGTGTGGTAAGGACTGGCTAAAATAATTGTCTCTTCAAGATATGCTCTGTGGGGCTCTGGAATTTAAGGAGAAGAGCAAGGGCGACCAGAGCCCAGCAGCCCCCCACATAACACCTCTGCTCCAACCGATACAGCAGCTCTTCTTTCTTTTACATATTGATGTTTTACAGCTTGAAAAAAAAGCACTTCTAAAAAGAATACATGTTTCAAACAATTGTTATGGGCTGAACTGTGTCCCCCAAAGATATGTGTTGGGATCTTAACTCCAATACCTGTGGATATAATCCTGTTTGGAAATAGGGTTGTCTTTGTTATGTTAATTAGGTCACATCAGTGTAGAATGGATCCTAAACCTCATCCCTTCTGAGTTATATAAAGAGCAGTATAGACACAGAAACACACATAGGGAAAGGCAGATGCCATGTGATGGTTGCCAGGGAACCAAGGAACACCTGGGGCTATCGACAAGGAAGATATTGACATGGCTGAAACCCTGATTTGGACTTTTAGCCTCCAGCACTGTGAGAAAATAAATGTCTGTTCTTTAAAGCCACCCACTTTTCATATTTCTGTTACAGAAGCTCTAGGAAACTAAGTCCACAATCAAAATAATTGAGATGATACATGAGAAAACATGCTTTATGGTGTGCAAAAAGGGATTTTTTATTACTGCCCAAGTATTATCATAAAAATGAGCCAAGCTTTTATTCACAGAGGAATAGGACAGTGATAGAAAAAGCACTGGCTTTGAGATCAGATAGACAAAAGTCTGGATTCCTATTCTGTCACATAGAGAGAGTGATTGTGGATAACTCACTTTAAACTGTTTTCTCATCAGCAAACTAAGGATAAGAAACCATGCACACAGGGTCACTTTGAAGATTAACTATGCCGTTGTCTATGAAGTGTCTTGTACTGTATGTATTATATCTGTTTTATTCTTCATCTCTTCAAATAAACGCTCCTTCATCTGTAAAATGGGAATAAACTTGCCATCATAAAAGATAATGAATATAAAAGTATGAAGAATGGCAAAGGAAGACTTACAGCCTGTGTAAGTCTATATATAAAAGAGTCCTGCTTCCTGTGTTTACCTACACTGGGGACCAGGAGCATGACCAAACAATTCTTCTACACCCAAACACAGAACATTTACTGATAGCAATTAACATTAGAGTTCATATTTTCCATAAAATAATGTTGTTTTACCCATCTAACTTTTGTTTTCAGACTCATATTTTGTTTTCAAACCGAAGGAAAACATATTAAAGAATAACTTCTATCTATACTCTCAATTTGTTGCATCCATAATTGCACACATGACATTTTTATCCACACTTGCACTTGATAAAGGAAATTATGTTAGTAATCTATCACTGCATAACAAATTAGTACATGATTAGTAGATTGAAACAACCCTTATTTATTAGCTCACAGGTACAGTAGGTCCAGAATCTGGACATAGTTTAGCTGGGTCTTCTATAAGTTTGCAATCAAGGTGTCATCAAGAGCTGTATTCTCATCTGGAGGCTTAGCTGGTGATGGATCCATTTCCAAACTCATTTAGGTCATTGTAAAAATAAATCTCCTTGTGGGTATAGGAATAGGGTATGACAGTTCTTGCTGGTTGTTCTCTGAGTGTCTCTCTCAGGTCCTAGAGGCCTCCTACAGTTCCCTGATCCATGGTCCTCTTCAAAGGCAATTAACAATATGTCCAACAGGAGAGCAAGACAGACTAGTACACGTATGTTTACAAGACTGAGTCTGACCTAATGTAATGCAGTCATGGGGGTGGCACCCATCACCTTTACCATATAACATAATCAAGAGAGTGACATCCCACCACCTTTGTCATATTCTTTGGGTTAGAAGGAAGGCCCCATACTCAAGAAGATAGGATTATAAAAGGTGTGAATATCAGAAGGCCACGTTCATTGGGGTCCTTTTAGGGCCTACCCACCACAGAAAGGTAGGAGAAATATGTTGTTGTTGTTGTGTGCCATCCAGTCAATTCCGATTCATAGATACCCTATAGGACGGGGTAGAACTGCCCTATAGGACAGAGTAGAACTGCCCCATAGTACTTCCTAGTCTGTAATCTTTGCCCACACAGATTGCCAGGTCTTTTTTCCTGTGGAAAGGCTGGTGGGTTTGAACTGCTGAACTTTTTGTTAGGAGCTGAACTCTTAGCTGTTGTGCCGCCATTGCTCCTTAGGAGAAATATAAGCAGCTATAAATAAATTTTTTTGTAAAAATGTGGGCTGGACTTATTTTTTTTTTTTAAACTCATCATTTATTAAGAGATGTGATTTCCAGAAAGTAAGTTAGCATCACGTTCAAGGTACTCATATCCCCATGTACAGAGTTTGGGGGAAACTCTATTTCCAATGATGGCACCAATATAATTTTAATAACCACATCAGCACGTTTTATATATACTCAGTTTGGGCAAAACTTAAAACACTCAGTGTCATGGATTGAATTATGTCCCCCAAAAATGTGTGTATCAATTTGGCTGGCCATGATTCCCGGTATTGTATGATTGTCCACCATTTTGTCATTTGATGTGATTTTCCTATGTGTTGTAAACCCTGCCTCTATGATGTTAATGAGGAGGGATGGGTGGCAGTTGTGTTGATGAGGCAGGGCTCAATCTACAGGATTGGACTGTGTCTTGAGCTGGTTTCTTTTATGATATAAAAGAGAGAAGTGAGCAGATAGACAGGGGGACCTCACACCACCAAGAAAGTACTGCTGGAAGCAGAGCATGTCCTTTGGACCTGGAGTTCCTGTGCAAAGAAGCTCCCAGTCCAGGGAAAGATTGATGAGAAAGACCTTCCTCCAGAGCCCACAGAGACAGAAGGCCTTCCCCTGGAGCTGACACCCTGAATTTGGACATTTAGTCTACTTTACCGTGAGGAAATAAATTTCTCTTTGTCAAAGCCATCCACTTGTGGTATTTCTGTTATAGCAGCACTAGATAACTAAGACACTCAGTAAACTACTATCTGGCAAACTCTTGAAGACACTGCATTGTCCCAATGCTTGAGTACACTTGGGCACTTCCATGTTTCAAGCATGTTCGTAGACTGCAAGGAATCTAAGCACTACAACCTTATTTCATGGAAAATACAATTTCCCTCTTAGAAAAGAAATCATTGATTTTTTTTCCCCTCAAAGAACTTCACAATCACTTTTCAAAGTTTTTAGTGTTTGTACATGTGCAGCTGACAAATATTTCTCATCCAAAATATTGTTGCTTTCAAGGGACAATATTCACCTAATTATAACAATGATAATTTGGCTTGTGGGAGGGGGTTGGGTGATACACATTTTTACCACCTTCTTTGTATTTTTCTGCGTGGCTTTAATTTACTATAATGAGATTTTTTTATTCACATCATAAGTAAGTAATTCTCTTTAAATAGTTACACTGAGAGACAGAAGTTAGTTGAAGGAAGGAAGACACGTTCACAACCCAAACCATTGTGAAAAGAGAAATACTTAGTACTGCAGACAAGTTTGCATGCTGACTTTAAGGCAAGAAACGTTAATATGAATCTAAAACGATGCCGACGGGCCCATGTCCAACACAATTTTCGAGGTTCCCTTGTTGCTATGTCAGTAATGTTCACAGATCCCTGCTCCAAGTCGTAAACTACACAGTGACACATAATACAAATTGAGAGTGTGAGAAGGAATCCTCAGGTGCAAATCACAACCTAAAACGAATATAAAAAAATTTAATTTGAAAATACTGGACACTTCCAAATTATATTTCCCAATCTCTTCCCCAGAAATATTGGAACCTCTTGTTAAAAATCAAACACCTGAAACTCCTAAATCAGAATGTATCAGGTAGTAAATTCTCCCAGCACTGGCATTTCCAGAATTCCTATTTGCTTTCCCAGTCCTTAAATTCCTTTATATACCTAACTGCTATTGCCTGAAATGTAAGTGGGAGACTTTCAGTAAGGATGGTGGTTAGAACCACCAGCTTCTCCACAGGAGAAAGATGCAGCAGTTTGCTTCCATAAAGATTACAGCCTAGGAACCCTATGGGGTGGTTCTACTATGAGTTGGAATTGACTTGATGACAATTTTTTTTTTTTAATACTGAATACTCTAAACCATCCAGATGCTAACTGGGAAGGGCTGCACAGGGGAAAGCTGAAATGGACAAAGTATCAAGGAACTGCAACACAGAGCAATTACCAGGTGCTGGATATCCATAAAGAAGTGTGATAACACCACCATAATATAACATCACAGAAGTGTGAGCCATCTTCATTGGAGAGATGGGCAAGATATATGAATTGCATACCTATTTGTTCCACCTATATCAGCCATGAGGAAGCATTAAATAATGACATCCTATATTGACATTAGATATGATTATGAAGGCATCAGGGACAAGGATTTGAATGTCTCATAGGGCACTTCTGTGTCATACCAAGGTTGCATGCATACATACACACACAAATGGGCAAACCCACACATATGTGTACACACACGAATGGACTCATACACAAACAAACACACTCACATTAAGGAGTCTGAGACATCTCCACTGAAGACACGTGCAAGACATAAGAACTACATTCCTATTTGTTCCACCTACACTAGCATGAGGTAGCATTAAATGATACCGCCTTCATTTAGAATAACTTGGAAATTAATTATTTCAGAAATGGGTGATACACATTTTTACCACCTTCTTTGTATTTTTCTGCGTGGCTTTAATTTACTATAATGAGATTTTTTTATTCACATCATAAG
>NW_004443950.1:4435473-4473421 GCF_000243295.1 Trichechus manatus latirostris
AGGTGTAATCCATACTGAAGCCTGTGGTCTTTGATCTTCATCAGTAAGTGCTTCAAGTCCTCTTCACTTTCAGCAAGCAAGGTTGTGTCATCTGCATAAGGCAGGTTGTTAATGAGTCTTCCTCTAATCCTGATGCCCCATTTTTCTTCATATAGTCCAGTTTCTCGGATTATTTGCTCGGCATACAGATTGAATAAATATCATGGAAGGATACAACCCTGGCACACACCTTTCCTGATTTTATACCACACTATATCCCCTTGTTCTGTTCGAACAAGTGCCATAATTTGTTATGATCCACACAGTCGAATGCGTTTGAATAATCAATAAAACACAGGTAAACATCTTTCTGACATTCTCTGCTTTCAGCCAAGATCCATCTGATATCAGCAATATTATCCCTCATTCCACATTATCTTTAAATCTGGCTTTAACTTCTGGCAGTTCCCTGTGGATGTACTTCTGCAGCTGCTTTCGAATGATCTTCATCAAAACTTTGTGTGTGATATTAATGATATTGTTTGTTAATTTCCACAATCTATCAGATCACCTTTCTTTGGAATGAGTACAAATGTGGGTCTATTCCAGTCAACTGGCCAGGAAGCTGGCTTCCAAGTTTCTCGGCAAAGAGGAATGAGCACCTCCAGTGTTACATCCATTTGTTGAAATATATCAGTAGGTATTCCATAAATTCCTGGAGCCTTGTTTTTTGCCAATGTGTTCAGTCCAGCTTGGACTTCTTCCTTGAGTACCATCAGTTCTTGCTCATATGCCACCTCCTGAAATGATTGAACTCTGAGCAATTCTTTTTGTTATAATGACTCTGTGTATTCCTTCCATCTTCTTTTGATGCTTCTTGCGTTGTTCAACATTTTCCGAGTAGAATACTTCAATATTGCAACTCGAAGCTTGAATTTTTTCTTCAGTTCTTCCAGCTTGAGAAATGCTGAGTGTGTTCTTCCCTTTTAGTTTTCTATCTCCAGGTCTTTGCATATTTCATTATAATACATTACTTTGTCTTCTTGAGCTGTCCTTCGAAATCTTCTGTTCAGCTCTTTTACTTCATCATTTCTTCTGTTCACTGTAGCTACTGTACCTTCAAGAGCAAGTTTCAGGGTCTGTTCTGACATTCATTTTGGTATTTTCTTACTTTCCTGTCTTTTTAATGGCCTGTTACTTTCTTCATGTATGATATTCTTAATGTCATTCCACAACCTGTCTGGTCTTTGGTCATTAGTGTTCAATGTGTCAAATGAACACATTCTTGAAATGGTCTCCGAATCCTGGTGGGATATACTCAAGGTCATATTTCGGCTCTTGTAGACTTGCTCTAATTTTCTTCAGCTTCAACTTGAACTTGTATATGAGCAGCTGATGGTCTGTTCTGCAGTCAGCCCCTAGCCTTGTTCTGATAGACGATAATGAGCTTCTCCATAGTATCTTTCCACAGATGTAGTCTATTTGATTCCTATGTAGTCCATCTGGTGAGGTCCATGTGTATAGTCACCGTTTATGCTGTTGAAAAAAGGTATTGCAATGAATAGGTCATTTGTCTTGCAAAATTCTATCACGTGATCTCCAGAGTCATTTCTAGCACCATGGCCATATTTTCAACTACCAGTTCTTCTTGTTTCCAACTTTCACATTCCAATCATCAGTAATTATCAATGCATCTTGATTGCATGTTTGATCAATTTCAGACTGCAGAAGTTGGTAAAAATCTTCAGTTTCTTCACCTTTGGCATTAGTGGTTGGTGGGTAAATTCGAATAATAGTCGTATTAACTGGTCTTCTTGTAGGTGTATGGATGTTATCCAATCACTGACAGCACTGTACTTCAGGATAGATCTTGAAGTGTTATTTTTGATGATGAATGTGAAGCCATTTCTTTTCAATTTGTCATTTCTGGCATAGTAACAATATGATTGTCCAATTCAAAATGGCCAGTACTAGCCCATTTCAGCTCACTAATGCCTAGGATATTGATCTTTATGTGGTCCATTTCATTTTTGATGACTTCCAATCTTCCTAGATTCATACTTTATACATTCAGTGTTCCGATTATAAATGGATATTTGCTGCTGTTTCTTCTAATTTAGAGTCATGCCACCACAGCAAATGAATGTCCCGAAAGCTTGACCATCCATGTCATTAAGGTCGACTCTACTTTAGGAGGAAGCTCTTCCCTAGTGATATTTTGAGTGCCTTCCAACATGAGGCGCTCGTCTTCTGGCACTATATGAGACAATGTTCCATTGCTATTCATAAGGCTTTCACTGTCCAGTTTTTTCAGAAGTACATTGCCAGGTCCTTCTTCCTACTTTGTCTTAGTCTGGAAGCTCTGCTGAAACCTGCCCATCAAGGGTGACCCTGCTGGTATTTAAATACTGGTGGCAGAGCTTCCAGCATCACAGCAATGTGCAAGCCACCACAGCACTACAAACTGACAGACTCATGGGGTCTTTCAGTCCTAGAGTTCACCAACTTAATTTATCTTAACCTGATTTTAGGTCTCTCCCAGCCCATAAACACACAAATATACAGAAGACGCATAGGAATATGTCCTGCATGAGGGACCATGTTTGTTTTTCTTAACCAGCTTTTCTCCAAGGACTAGCACAGTGCCTAGCACAGAGTTTATCAACATCAGCACTACTTACATTTAAGGGTGGATAATTCTTTTTGGGGGGGTGGTTGGGTAGGGGCTATCCTGTGCATTGTGGGATGTTCAAGCAGTATCCCTGGCATCTACATACCAGTAGCAGTGTCCTAGGTGTGATAACCAAAATGTATCCACATATTGCCAAATGCTCTTAGAAGGAAGGCAAAATCACCCCTGGTTGAGAACCATTGGCCTTAGGCTTAGTGAATGCTAATAAATACTTAATTAAGTATTAATTAAGTATGATGATCTCATGAATAATTGAGTGAATAAATCTATTTTTTTCCTTCTAGCTAGGCTGGTTTTCTACAACTGCCATCCTACCTTTATATTTCAACAGTGTATTTTCACCAAGTTGACCCAGATATTGGGCTCCTGCAACCCTAATACTACTAATTTATACTGGTATTATGCTGGGCTTTGGGATGGAATCTTGGGTAGTTTTCAATTCCTTTGGGGAGCTGAGTCCAATGCAAATACAAGACGACATTTGAAGGCTACTTGGTGATTCTTGACCGCCAAACACTGATGCTCTGATGATTGTTGTCCACATGTGTAAATATGACCTTGAATTCCATGTTTCTTGCCTTTTCATTTTTCCATGCATGTAAAACTCTCCATCATCTCTTAACTGGCATTGACCCGGTTTCTTTCATGTTCTTCATGTTCTTTCATGTTTTCATGTTCTGCATCAATGAGCTGCACATGCAAGGTTATTTCACACACATGGATCATGTTAACCATATATTTGAAGACAAGGTTTCTGGCAACACATTGTCTTATTGTTCCAGTGGGGAATGCTGTAGTTCAGGGGGCACAAAATACTTAAAGTCAAATGGATCTAAAATGATACCTCCTGCTCAGGGACAACCCAGCGTTTCTTGTCTGTGACTAGTCTTCCTTGAGTCCTATTGCAGACCTTTCATAGCCATGTTTTGATTAGTTCATTCTCCTGAATTCTGCGTGGCTTGCTGGACTAGGGGTGAGACCCAAGCTATTAGTTTTACTGGGAATATAGTCTAAGAAACGGCCAAGAAAATCACTGCAGGTGGCTGGACCTGTGTCATAAATTCAGGAGATGATGAGCAGCCATATTGTGTTATGTGGACTGGATGAATAGAAAAAGGTGTCTCTGCAGAGAGGGAAAAAATAAGCAATTCTCACAGCACAACTGTCCTTCAGGTTTATAATTCCGAATAATTATAAAGCCTTCTGGAAATCCTTAGTTCTCCTGAGAAGTCTATAAATCCTCATAATAGATTTTTTGTTGTTGTTGTTAAGTCATTGTGATAAGTATAATAATGGCCCCCAAAGTTGTTTATGCCCTAATCCTTGGAGCTTGTGATTATGTTACTTTACATGGCAAAACAGATTTTGTAGCTGTTATTAAGAGTACAGATCTTGTCACAGAAGAAAACATTCTTTGATAGTTATGAGGGTGGGGAGGGAGGGTGAGAGTTATTTACTAACTAGATAGTAGATAAGAATTATCTTAGGTGAAGGGAAGGACAGCACATACTACAGGGGAAGTCAGCACAACTGGACTAAACCAAAGCTAAGAAGTTTCCTGAATACAATCAAATACTTTGAGAGACAGAGTAGCAGGGGTAGAGGTCTGGGGACCATGCTTTCAGGGGACATCTAGGTCAACTGGCATAACAAAGCTTAAGAAAATGTTCTGCATCTTACTTTGTTGAGTGGCTTCTGGGGTCTTAAAAGCTTGCAAGGGGTCATCTAAGATGCATCAATTGGCCCCAACCACCTGGAGTAAAGGAGAATGAAGAACACCAAAGACACAAGCAAAGTAGTAGCCCAAGTGACGGAAAGGGCCACATAAACCAGAGACTTCATCAGCCTGAGACCAGAAGAACTAGATGGCGCCCAGCTACCACCAATGACCGCCCTAACAGGGAACATAACAGAGAGTCCCGGATGGAGCAGGAGAAAGGTAGGGTGCAGAACTCAAATTCTAGTAAGAAGACCAGACTTAATGGTCTGACCGAGACTGGAGGAACCTCGGAAAGCATGGCCCCTGGATTCTCTATCAGCACAGAACTAAAACAATTTCCAAGGCCAACACTTCAGACAGGGATTGAACTGGACTACGGGACATAAAGTGATACTCGTGAGGAGTGTGCCTCTTAGCTCAAGTAGTTACAAAAGACTAAACAGGCAGCTTCTGTCCAGAGGTGAGATGGGAAGGCAGAGAGGGTTAGGAGCTGGTTGAATGGACATGGGGAATCAGAGGTGGAAAGGAGGAGTGTGCCGTCACAGTATGGGGAGAGCAATTAGAGTCACATAACAATGCATGTAGAAATTTTTGTATGGGAAAAAAAAAGTATAGACCTTGAGATGGAGAAATTAATCTGGATTAATATCAAGATTGACACCCTTGATAACATTTACAAAAATAACACTAATAGAAGCTACCATTGTTAGAGCAGATACTACACGGTCAGTTCAAAGTCCTTAAAATATACTATATCTAACATGGTAATGAAGAACACGGGTTCTGGAGCCAGTATACCTCAGGAAAAACTCTTTGATCTTTCAGTCAGAAGCTTTCTTTTACGCCTCAGTTTTGCAAATAGTCAAATAGAGATAATAGCACCTACTTCATAGTGTTGTAAATACAAAAACAAATTAACACCAATGAATGCTTAGAATACTGCCAGGCATATATCAATCCTCCAATAAAAAGTTGCTATTAATATGGTCTAATATAATTTTCATGACAACTCTATAAGGTAACATTACCTACATTTTACCAGCCTAGAAACTGAAATTCAACAAGTTTAATATTTCTCCAATATTATACTAGTCATTCTGTCTGATTCCAAATTCCCTTCTGATAACCACCACTTTCTCATTGGTTCTACCTGCCTCTGCCCTTAATGCTCAATCAATTCCTTTCTCCTCAAGATTACTCTCATGCCTTCACTAAGTTATGTCTTTATTTCAGGATGAAATCTTCTAAATTTCTTCTCTGATCTATTATCTGAAATAGCTTCAGCACAATTGTCTCCCCAGTTTATCAAGCCTTAATACAATCTGTGTTCTCCACAAGCTATATTATAATAGCATAGCTAGATGGACTCTAGAAAACGCGTATTATGAGCAATGTAGGAGGGTTTAAAACTACCATTTTATTATGTTTCCTCCAGGAATGGCGAGATATATACAGGCTTGTTCAAATAGTCAAAAAGGGTGCTTAAGACCTCAGGAACTCTGAATTCCAAGCTAATCTTTGTCACTCACTGGCTGTGTGACCATGGACAAGCCAATTTAATTCTTTGTGCCTCAGTTTCCTCATTCATCAAAAGAGGGGTTTGAATCAGTGGGACGTGTTTTGACTCCTCTGAGACTATAAGCATCGTGCTTACTGAAAGCCCGGCTTTAGCGCACACGTGGTGGTGGCTCATGAGACCCTAATTGGAGAAGATGCTCAATTTTGTGCTGTGCTGGAATCAACTGCACCAGAAGGAAGAGGGCATGTAAACAAGGGCCTACTGTGCTTATTTTCCTAACAAAATATCCCAGAGTGTGAGAATTCAGAAAGCTGAGCTGTGTTGGTAATCAATAAAACATGAACTCATCTTCCCGAATGCATTTGCCTCGTCCCCTTCAGGTTCCCTGTAATGAGGCGATAATGAGCTATAGACATAGCCAGAGGGGCCTAGGAGCTTTTTCTAACATCCACTTTGTTAGAGGAACTTTTGCTTCTGAAAGGCAAAGCATTTTCAAGGGATAGTCTGCCAACTGTGTCACACCCAGAGCTTAATGTCATGATATTTTCTCAAGAATGCGAAGGCACCTACAGGGGTCCGTCTAACAGGTGCTACTCTGTTATTGTTGGGAAAAATAAGTTGCTGTTGTTGTTGCTTCATTGACCGTTTATTTGTTTTTTAATCAAATCATGAGAAAATATTTAATAGAGAACCCCAGGACTCAACTTTATAAAATAAAGCCCCTGAGGTCAGTTTTAGAGCTCAGTTACATTCCTGATGTTATTTACTTTTCCTACCTCTTCCACTAGCTTTTGTGACACAGTCTTCCTTTTGCCTTTGTATTTCCAACAACCACTGTGGCTTTGGCATCTGGTATACCCAGTCTGTGGTGGAAGGGTGTCTTCAGCTCGTTGCTTGTCCTAAAACAAACTCATATGGTTATGGCGGTACAATGATTTCATCTCTTTTCTTAACACTAATTAGCTGTGGCCGCCTGAAAAACAATCATGAGAAGAATGCCAAAGCAGCCACAGTCCTCAGGGGAAATTGAGACAGTGTTTGGTTAGCGATGACATTCACTGTTCAGAGAGGAAGATGTGTTGTATTCAGTAGTTGCTACTGCTGTCATTGAAAGAATTTCCCTGAGTACAATAGGGAAAAATAATGGGGATGACTGATGTGGGGTATCAAATAATACATACAGGAAAGAAACAAAAGACACATTCAACAAACTCATATTTCTATTTCATGAAACACAATTTTAAAATTGAGATGCAAAGAAATCAGGCTCAGAAGTCAGATAGCCTGGATTCAAATCTTAGTGTAGCCACTCATGTACTCCTGACCTAATGAAAGGTGCTTAATTGCTTCGAAACTGATTTTTTTTTTTCCCTTTGTACAGTGGGAACAATGTTAGAACAATCTCGTAAGATGGCAGATGATTAATGGAAAGACTGCATGCAAGATTATAGCATTGGGATGTAGCAAATGCTTCTCACCATCACTGCATCATCAATGAAATTTGTACCACTATTGTTTTGCTAGGGATCCCTGAGAGAGCAGTGGTTAAAACCGCACTGCTGACCACCGAAAAGGTCAGCGATTCGACCCACTGGCCACTCCGCAGGAGAAGATTTGGCAGTCTGCTTCCACAAAGATTTACAGCCTTGGAAACCCTATTAAGCAGTTCTACTGTGTCCTATAGCATTGCTATGAGTCGGAACTGACTTGATGGCAACAGGTTGGTTGCTGTTTTTATCATTGTTTTGCTACCATCATCAATCAAAAGTATCACTGGGTTCCTATTTTACTCCATTTACTCCATAGAGTATGGTTTAAGATCTGCCCTTCTTCTATGTTTTTGTCCCTAGACTCGCACTTAGCGTTGTTCAAATGATTTTTTAAAATGTTTGCTATTTACTCTAGTTCCTCAGCACTCTGCACTTGGGGAAAGCCACTTTCCTATAGTGCATTCCTTCATAGAAAGCATGGGCAGCCTGGCTTACTTATTTACTAAGGCACTTCCTTGGTTGCCTACAGTATTTTTTTACTTAGATTTGAACAAAACATACTCCATCCACTTCCTTAAGGAGAATGCATGACTCAACTTTCACGATATTTAGATGATGGAGGAACTTGACTTCCCACCAACAAATCCTACCAGGAGGTTGCCTGAAAATAAATACTTTCTTATTCAAGCTTAACATTTAAATCCTGGTTCAGATTTATTTTTATTCGTTAAACCTCAATCCTTTTATTTTTATTTGAATGTATTAACTGTCTTTTCTACCATAGTGACACTGGCTGATTTTATGAAAACTGGGATGAACAGAATCTCATAAAGAAGAAAAAATAATTCATATATGGTCATTATTATAGTGAGGTAGCTGTTACTAAATATTTTTCCTCCCTCTTTACTTGGTTGAAAGTGCCCTGATAAAACTGTGTCTTTCTTTAGGACGAACCAAAAGGGCAGACTCAAGTGGGACAGGCAGCCTTCAAATGAGAACCTCATTTAAGGACCTTTCTCCCACCTCTGATGCATTGTATCTGTACCTCTCTCAAGGCAGGGACCCACTCTTTTTTCCATTATATGTGTTTGTCTGCATAGCCTATAACACAAACTTTCCAAATAATTAGTGTAATGATTAGCTACCCATTAAACAGGCAACTTCCTAGCCCTTTCCTTCCAGATTCTGATATAGTGGGTTTGGGATGGAGCTTGGGAAACAATATTTTAACAAGCATTAAGAATATTCACAAGACACGTGGATTTTAACCTGTACGGAATTTGTGCCTTCCTCACCATTAGAATAGCCATGGAGCCTTTGTACATAGTAGAATCTCCAGTGTTTAGCTAGTGTGTTCTTATGCTCACTGGGATTTAGAAGCAGGATAATGATAACCACAACCACAGTAGCTAATATTTATTACATAGTTATTACGTATCTCATTCTTTAGGCATATCACTAAAACTTAGAATAATATACTAATTTAGAATGCACGATTTCCAAGTTAGAGATACGCTTGGGGTAGGGGTGGTAAGTGCCTCAGTTCACGTAGCTAAAAAGTGGCCAAATCCATCTTTATATCAAGGTCCGTCTGACAGCTGGGCTCCTGTGACTTATGAAGTGGATTGGAAATGTTTCTACAGCCACGGCCGCGTGCCCTAGTTAACATTCTCCTTGAACAACCTGCAAGGTCCTTAACTTCTCACTGGCGTAAGTGTCTCTGATGCTCCTAGTTTAAAAATTGCAATACACACATAAATAATTCAAGCAAACAACTTGATATAGTGGAGTGCATTAGGGCTAAAATAACCCTCCCCTTTTTGACTAGCATAGAAAACCATCATCATTTTCTAGAAATACTCTCTGGGCTTTATGTGGTGCATGGTACATTGAATTTGTTAGCATTTGCCAGCTCTGTCGTTCAAAAGAAAAAAAAAATCACTTTGGAATCACTGCAAAATCAGCGTAAATGCAGATTTAATTGGCTTTGCCTCACAAACATCCTTCTTTGGGCCAGCATTATTTCCTTGGTTGAGAAGTGCCTATCTCTGTTATCAATATACTTGTTATTTCTATTAACAACATTCATAGGTAATGAAAATTTAGAGATGCTTTCTGACAGACAAAGAGTGAGTTGTCTTTAAAAAGAATTATTCCATTCCACCAGAGTTTTATCTTAATACAGGCAGTCCCCAGGGTACAAACGCGATCCGTTCCTGTGTCTTTAAGAATTCGTAGTAAGTCAGAACAGGTGCATATGGTTCTTATTTAGCCTTGCTTTAATGCAAGAGACCCGAGCCCTGTGGCACAGTGGTTGAGTGCTTGGCTGCTAACCAAAAGGTCGTAGTTTGAACCCACCAGCCGCTCCACAGGAGAGTAATATGGCAGTCAGCTTCCGTAAAGATTTACAGTCTTGGAAACACCCCCGTGAGGCAATTCTACTCTATAGGGTCGCTATGAGTTGGAATTGACTCGATGGTCCTGGGTTTGGTTTTGGTTTTTGGTGAGTGCAAGAAATGGCTTGAAGTCTTTTCAGTGATTTAAAAGCTGCATGTGCAGCAAATGAAGGTGATTGTGATGATTTGTTTCCGGTAGGGGTTGGTTCAATTGTTTCAAAGTTTGAGGGCAAATTTACATAACATTAAAGGGCAAGCAGGAGTTGTCGATAAGTTAGACTTCCTAACCTGGGGACTGCCTGTGGGTGGCTGGGTGGATGGATGGATGGGTGGGTAGATCGGACGGATCGCTCCAAAAAAAAACCCATTGCTGTCCAGTCGATTCCAACTCACAGCGACCCTATAGGACAGAGTAGAACTGCCCCATGGGGTTTCCAAGGAGCTGGTTGATTCCCACTGCCGACCTTTTGGTTAGCAGCTGAGCTCTTAACCACTGCACAACCAGGGCTCCAGATAGACAGATATAGATAAATCTCTTGCTTTTATCTCCAACATCATCTCATAACATCCCACTTACTCCTGATCATTCCCTTCAGCTACACTGGTCTTCTCTGAGGACTTAAAACATCCTAAACCCTTTCCAGCTTCTGGCCTTTTCTCACACTATTGCCCATTTCCCACACTGTCTACTTGGCTGACATCTCATTCTATTGGAAAAAAAAAAAAAAAAATTGCTGCCAAGTTGATTCTGACTCATGGTTACACCATGTGTGTCAAACTAGAACTGTGCTCCACAGGGTTTTCAAGAGCTGTTACTTTTCAGAAGTAGATCGCTAGGATTTTTTCTTCTGAGGCACCTCTGAGTGGATTTGAACTGCCACTCTTTCAGTTAGTAGCTGAATGTTTAACCATTTGTGCCACCCAGGGACTCCTTTAGGCCTCAGTTAAATGTCACCTACTTAAAACGGTGGATTCTGGCACTTTCTCTGGGGCGGTCTGTTCTCCATTCTTTTTAATCTCTGTTCTCCATTTGTTTCCGTTATAGCAGAGGTTAGCAAACATTTTCTGAAGGGGCCAAATGGTAAATATTAAATATTTTAGGTGTTGCAGGCCATAAAGTCTTTGTCTCACCCATTCAACTTTACCACTGTAGCTTAAAAGCAACCATAACCCATTGCCGTCCGGTCGATTCCGACTCATAGTGACTCTGTAGGACAAAGTAGAACTGTCCCATAGGGTTTACCAAGCTGTAAATCTTTATAGAAGCAGATTGCCACATCTTTCTCCTGTGTAGCGGCTGGTGGGTTCAAACCATCGACCTTTCGGTTAGCAGCCAAGCGTTTAACCACTGTGCCATCAGAGCTCCTAAAGCAGCCATAGACAATACTTAAACAAAGAATGTGGTTGTGTAACAAGATTACATTATTGACAAAAACTAAGCAGTGGGCAGGATTTAGCCCACAGACATAGTTTTCTGACCTCTTGCTTCATAGCAAATTATAGTTCCAATATTTCTTTTGCTTCATGTCTGTTTACTGTCAGGACTACCATTAGAGTAAACACTTCATGAGGACGAACCACCAGTTGCCAACAAGTCAGCTCTGAATTACGGTGATCCCATGTATGAGAAGACAACTGCGCTCCATAGGGTTTTCAATGGCTGATTTTTTTGGAAGTAGACCACCAGGCCTTTCTTCTGAGGTACCTCTGGGTGGACTCAAACCTCCACCCTTTAAGTTAGCAGCCATTTGCACCATCCAGTCATAATTTATTGCTCTTCACTGTATTACCATTGAACACAGTAGGTGTTCATTAAACATTTATTGAAAGAAGGAATTCATTAATTAAAAGTTTAGCTTTGTTTAAATATTTAGCCTTTAATGACTATCAATATCCTGCAGAAAAAACGTCTCCTATCCTTACCATGACACATAGCCTCCAACAATCTCCTGGTCCAATGTACTCTTTACTCTTTCAGCTCTCACTATCAGCTCCACTGGGATAGCACAAGAGCTGCCGTTCAAGAGCCCATTTGCTCTTTCACTTAGCATTTCTTGCACAGTAAATGATACGTGAGACCCTGTGTTAGACACTAGGATACAGTGGAACTAAACTAGACACAAGTCCTCCTTCATGGAGTTTGTAATCTGATGTTGTTTCCATGTCCATGGACTTCCGCTCTCCTGTGTTTTACATGCTATTTTGCATGATTTTCATGCCTGTTAGATCTTGCTACCATAGGCACCTGGTCATCTCCCACTGATGCTTCCCCTTAGTTGAGCAATCACTCTGGCACTACCCCAGCTCATCCCTTCTTTCTCTGCGTTTTTGTAACACTCAGTTCATCTCTTCACTGGACACTTACTATTTGGGTCATAGTCATTTTCTTAAAGGGCCTGCCTCCTTCATTCAACAATGACTTTTGGTGGGCAAAAGGGACAAGTCTGACTTTCTTCTTTGCATTGGCAGGGCCAAACACAATGCCTGAGATACAGAAAGTATAAGTAAATGACAGATGAGTCAGTTCTGCCATCTTATCCAGATGCTTATATGGTGTTAAGTATTTGTGAACTGAATTCAGAAGCATTTGATTAGGATACTGAAAAATACTGTGTTTGGATTACTACCAAGTACGTATTTCTAAGAGTTTAATGTCTTAGACTCTAAGATTTTAATGTGAGTTAAAATCCCAAAATGTTAACTAATTTTAGTCATATCATTATATTTTACTTTTATTAATCTTTAAAATAAAATGTCACTTGAAATTCAGTGTTTTGACTGGCACAACAGGTGGCGATTTGGCCAAAGTGGAGAATTTAATAAGGGCAAAATTATATAGTGATACCTTCCAATGGATTTGTGAAATGGACTGGTGGTATGTTCTCTGGTACAAAAACATGTCACGCTGCTTTTATTTCAAATACACTATAATATAGGATTTTCTGCATAGGATCAAAAACTTCACTGATTTTTTTGATGTATCCACCTGAAGATATAAGTTCTAAACACACAAAACTCTAAGACTTCTATAAGACAAAATGATCTTTCCAAGGAAACCATAAAACAATGTTTATACAAAACGGCTTCAAAATATTTGCATTGAAAAGCTGTCACTTTTGTACAAAAGAACCCCAGGCCCATGCAAACTTCTCAGCTTTAGAATATAAAATACCTTTGCAAATTAAAATGATTGCATTTCAGAGAAAGCTCGGGTTGGTTTTTAAGCAAGTGATGGAAGAATGGCTGAAGTTCCTAGGAGAATGTGCTGAAATGGATAATGTTCATATACACTCGCTCACTGAATTTGCATTCCAAAAAGACAGCAAGTATTTTAAAGCAAGTGGCAGGGTTGAAGTTGTGCTAACTTTCCTTTATCTATTTTCACTTTTCCCGGAACATATGTTTCACAATAGTTTTATTAACAAGTGGAGGAGATGCTACTGTCCAAAATCTGTGGTGTGATTAGCGTTATTGAATGGCAGGTTTTGTGTTACTCATGTTTATTTCATGTCTTCCCAAGCCATCTGCTTCCTGGTGCTATGTCTTATTCAGATAATGAGAAACAGTGACAGTTAAGGTATACAATGACACCACTATTGTAATGGTTGCCGGAATTTTGCATTTGGGTTTCTATTTTTCTGAGTGTCAAGGCAAAACTGAGTAACAGTGTCACTGCTCAGGAAATGAGGCCTTTCAACAATTCAGTCACCCACTGGACTCAAATGTATTGAGTATTTACTCTGAGCCAGATGCTGAGCAAAAAACTATGGTTACCAAGATAGATAAGACAGTATGTCTATCCACAACAGGCTTACAGTCCAGTGGGGAAGGCAGACATATAAACAACATAGTGTGATAAGGGTTAGGGCAGAATTAGAATACAAGGATGATGGCATCCGGAAGAGAGAGTGAAACCACCATTCCAAGAATGCACTGGAGTGTTGAACTGCATTTTGAAGCATTTAATTACAAGAGGTAGGCAAGCTGCCAGAGAGTATTTCATACCAAAGCAGCTACATTGATCATGGTATCCATAGAAATGCGAGAGAGTGGCTTTTGAAATATTTTAATTACTTTGGCTTGGCTGGACGACATGGTAGGCATGAGAAACCAGGAAGGAATGAGACTATGCAACTTGATAACAATAATTAGTGCATATTGAGCCCTTACTACATGCCATATACTGAACACCTATTCTCTCATTTAATTCTCCCAACAAGTTGTGAAACTCAGATAATTTGCCTCATTTGACAGTTAAAAAAGCTGACCTTCAGAGCGTTTAAGTGGTGTGTTGATACAGTTAGTACCCCCACAGAACATTCAAACTCAGTAATTAATAAGAGTTTAATAAATGGCCTATTTAGAAAGCTGTGGGCATGTTTTAAGCCAGGGGTTCTCAAAGTGTGGTCCTTGGATCAGCATCATGAGCATCACCTGAGAACATGTTAGAAATGCAAATTCTCACCTACTTCCAAAAATGAGCCAATGAAAAGTCTATGAATCATATTGTTGTGATCCCCAAATGATTATGGGGATGGTGTGGGACCAGGCAACGTTTTGTTTGCTGTGCACGTGTTTGCCATGATTTTGGGGTCAACTTGACAACAGCTAGCTACAGCTGTAGACCTACTGAACCCAAAACTCTGCAGGTGGGGCCCAGCAAACCATGTTCTCATGTGCCCTCCAGGTGATGCTGATACACACTGAAGTTTGATGACCACTGGTTTAGGAAAAGTGGCAATGGATGGCGTACTGCCATGGGGTTGCTAACAGAGCTTTTTACTGAAGGAGGGAGCGTGCAAATGGCATTTTCCTAACAGGTGCCAAACCCAGAGCAGGGCACAGAGCTGACCAGCAGAAATCGGACCTAGGAAGAAATACAGCAGCAGTCTTCAAATCCAACTTATAAAAAAAATGCCTCTTTAGACTAAGAACTCCATACGCTCCATAACCAAACATAGAATTCAATATTTTAAACACAAAGAGATTGGCCCTTTACTATGCAATGTACTTGGGCCAAATGATTTGGATTGCGTCTTTGAAATGTAAAGCTATCTACTAATTTGAAATATTTTAGCTTGAATTCATACAAAATAATGATACTTTCAAACAAAAATATCATATTAGAACATTTAGATATCATTGGCCTTTAACAAAGAACATGGGAGTAACTGAATTTCATCCCTGCCACTGACTAATTCTGTGACCACGGGCAAATACTGTAGGCTTTCTGAGTTTCATTTTTATCATTTGTAAAATGAGGATATTAGTAATAGCAATTTTACAGGGACCTTTTTTGAGATTGAATAATATGAACTATATGAAAAGGACCTGGACATAGGTCTACACAAAATAGAGTAGGCTTTTGATAAGGTGTGTTGGGGTGAATACAATGACTTTCAAATACTGTTGGGAGGGTGACTGAGACATTTATTAGAAATAGAACAAAGAAAAATAACTGCCTAAAACATCCTAGCTTCCTTCAGGATTGCTCAGGGGAAAAATACCTATATATAGTAAGAGCCATCTTCAAAAATAACAAAATTCTAATGACTGACTGGAAACTCTGGTGGCGTAGTGGTTAAGTGCTATGGCTGCTAAACTAAAAGGTCTGCAGTTTGAATCCACCAGGTGCTCCTTGGAAACTCTATGGGGCAGTTCTACTCTGTCCTACAGGGTCTCTATGAGTACGGCAAAGGGTTTAGTTTTTGGTTTAACGACTGATTAAAGAAAAAAACAAACCCTAAACACTTGTCACTGCTAGAACTTGACTGCATGACATTTGACTAATTCAGACAATTAACAGTGGGGATTTTGAGAGCAAGCTGTTCCCTTAATGTCCCAGAGGGAGGTGACAGATACAAGGCAAGGGGTCACTATCAGAGCTATTTAGCAGCTGAATTCAATGGTTTGAATGCACTTAGTGGCTCCATGGGAGAAAGATCTGGCAATCTGCTTCTGTAAAGATTACAGCCAAGAAGACCCTATGGGAAGTTCTACTCTGTCGCATGGGGTTGCCATGAGTTGGAATCAACTTCAATGGCACCTAACAACGATAACAACAAGTATTGTATTAGGGAGCCTTATGGCAAAGGTCAACAAGATAACTAGTCATATAGAAACTGGAGTTCAAGGTAAAAAGTGCAGTGCCAAAAGTACAGGAAAATAATCATCCAATTGGGGAGATGTGATTAACAGACATTGCTCTAAGGCAGAGACCCAGTTATTGTTTAGAGTAAAGGAAAAGCAATACCCAGTTACTAGGACTGAGAAGCAAGATGAAAAGGGGAACAGACACTCCTTACCTAGAGCTCCTTAAACTTCTTGTCCGTAGCAGGGTTAATCATGTATGTGAGGGCCACTGTACATTAGATATGGCAATTAGATCCACTAGCCTCGGACCTATCTGGAAATGTGATGACAATATTTTATGAGTCCTCTCTTTAGTGTAACAATATAGTTCTGACAACAAAAGCTCCTATTGAGAGAATTGAAAGGATTTGATCTACCTAGTTTTTAGTTACATGGATTCTACCATCCCCATTCACTTCCTGTATCTTGTGTTTGTCATATCATGTATTTTTCCTTGAACATGAACCATTCTTCTTATCAATAGCTGTAACATCACATGTTAACTTCAATAAAGAGAACACAAAATAAAACCAAGATATTACAAATATCCAATAATAAATATCTGGATAAAAATAACCAAGAGGAAAAATAAACTTTCCTGTCTAGGACAAAAGTTATATAACTGGTTTTGTCTGGCCTCCATGAAAACTGAGTCCAAATAATAGGTGAGAAATTGGCCATCATGTCACCCCTGATGATCCAAATACTTGGTTTCATTTTTCTACATCAGTTTCAATTTTTATTCTCAATAACATTTCCCCCTAGTCCTATTTTCTTACTCTTGTTTTATTTGGTATTACTTTATTGCATGCCTTTTTGGAACAGTTTACCTTAAATCTTTTGGGAGAAGTAACGCCATGTAAAAATAAATGCATGATAAATAAACAAAGCATGCAGACAGTTAGTTTTATTCTTCCCAATATTAAAGGGAGAGTGACTTGTGATAGCTTTCTCTGGAGTAAGGGGGTGAGGTGGTCATCTGAGGGGTATTTACATGAGGAAATATCCTGGGGTGGATGTGGTATTCATATCATCAGAACAGTAAGGACACAGAGTAAAAATAGTCATGAGGCTGAGGCATTTGTGGCCATATTTTTAACACAGCAGCTCAAACGTTAGAACTAAGCATAATGTGAAAAAAATCTATGACTTTTCTTGCAATAATTTTTCAGTTATATCCCTTATGGGTTGTAGGAAGTTACTCTAATTTTGGTTTCTTAAGTCCCTGTGAGGGAGTTTCAACTCTAATTCCCAAAAGGTATTAGTGAAACATGTACCCCAGTGGCTCCTCCTCTTCATTGAAAAAAATGATCTAATTTCAGAGACCCATGAGAATATAACTTTTATGGGGCTTCATTAATTAGTGCTGGATTGAAATGTAGGCTCTATTTCACACTTATCCTTGAAAAGACATGAAGATGGCTGCAGAACTCCATGCAGTCAGGTGTAGACATAGTCAGGCATTCTTCTGCAGACCCAGGCCCACAGCCCAAGACTTACATTTGGAAGTGGGGAAAGATTTGAAAAGAAAGTCTCAGCATCCAACTGAAGTCCTAAGTTAAAACTGGGGACAATTGCCTGGTACATTTATTAAACCAAAATTGTCTCTTATCCTTACCTGGCTCCTTGACTCTGTCTTCAATGACTTAGGAACTCGGAAGAAGAGTGCTATTTTCACTATTAAATATTCCTCACACATTTCATTGGCTAACTCTGGACACTTCATTTTAATAGGCACACTGACCAGTAGAATATTTCCATAGGAAACAGTCCCATGATCTGGATAATAAGTCTTAAGAGGAAGGAATAAGTGAATGAATTACGCAATTGTTGTAATAGAAAAGAAAAAGTCAAAGTTCTTCTCAACACTGGAAGGTCAACACAGAAAGAAGTTGTCCAGGGTTTTGTTGCTTATGATGATAAAACTAATAACCAACTATGCAATTACAAAAAAGGAGACTTCAAATCAATGAAAGAGAACTACCTTATGCGATGTGACAGGCTGACAGTGAAATCCCCATTCCTGGTGATGACCTGAAGTCAGGGATGCAAGAGAATGACTTCCAATCCATTCCATGATGGCAGATGCCAGTGAGACTGGGGTGGAAGCAGCTCAGCACATGACACCTATAACATTCTCCCCTTGAAGGTTGTTGTTCAGTGCTGTCCAGTCAATTTTTACTCAGAGCAACCTTATAGGACAGAGTAGAACTGCCTCATAGGGTTTCCTAGGCTGTAATCTTTATGGGAGCAGATCTCTGTGTCTTTTCTTCCCCAGAACCATTGGTGGGTTCAAAACACCTACCTTTCAGTTAGCAGTCAAATACTGAACTACTGAGTCACCAGGGTTAGAATAATTTAATAATTTTTGCTGTTGTGATGTGTCTTTGAGTTCATTCTGGCTCATAAGCAACTGTCTTAGTTACCTAGTGCTGCTATAACAGAAATACCAAAAGTGGATGACTTTAACAAACAGAAGTTTATTCTCTCACAGTCTAGTAGGCTAGAAGTCTCAATTCAGGGCTCCAGCTCCAGGGAAAGGTTTTCTCTGTCGGCTCTAGGGGAAGGTCTTTTTCATCATTCTTCCCCTGGTCTAGGAGCTTCTCAGTGCAGGGACTTCAGGTCCAAAGGACATGCTATTCTCCTGGCTCTTGTTTCTTGGTGGTCTCTCTGCTCGCTTCTCTCTTTTATACCTCAAAAGAGACTGATTTAAGACACAACGTAATCTTGTAGATTGAGTCCTACCTCATTAAATCACTGCCTCTAATCCTGCCTCACTGACATCATAGAGATAGGATTTACAACACATAGGAAAATCGCATCAGATTACAAAATGGTGGACAATCACACAATACTGGGAGTCATGGCCTAGCCAAGTTGACATACACTTCTGGGGACACAATTCAATCCATAACAGCAACCCTATAGGACAGAGTAGAAACTGCCCCATAGGGTTTTCAAGCCTGTAATCTTTACAGGAGCAGATTAACAGGTCTTTCCCCCATGGAGTGGTTGGTGGATTCAAACCACAGACCTTTTGGTTAGTAGCAGAGCACTTAATCGTCACACCACCAGGGCTCCTTCAATTTAATAATAGAAAATGAAGGGGGAAAAAAAAAAAAAAAAAACACCTCTATCAGAAGGATTTCTTTTTTCCTCAGAATTGGATTGACCTGTATCCAAAAACAAAAACAGTTTTTCTGGTTTGAGTAATGTTCTTTATGGCTAGGTCTCAGTTGACTTCTATAATGTAAACTAAACCAATTTGCAGTCTGATTCCAGTTGTTCTCATTAAAGAGAATCACTGGAGGCCATAGTCTGGCAGAACCTTCAGCTTATTCAATGAAGAAATTGATAATAAAAAGAAAGGTATGATGCTGGAGCTAGGGGAAATCATCTTCTCAGTGCTTCATGTGCTCAGTAGGGAAAACTTCTCCCATCCTATGACTAATCATATATTTAGAACATTGCCTGTTGTTGTTGTTGTTGGTAGGTGCCATCAAGTCGGTTCCAACTCATAATGACCCTGTGTACAACAGAATGAAACACTGCCCGGTCCTGCATAATCCTCACAATCATTGCTATGTTTGAGCTCACTGTTGCAGCCACTCTGTCAATCCATCTCACTGAAGGTCTTCTTCTTTTTCACTGACCCTCTACTTTACCAAGCATGATGTCCTTCTCCAGAGACTGATCCCTCCTGATAACATGTCCAAAGTATGTGAGACAAAGTCTTCCATCCTCACTTTCAAGGAGCACTCTGGCTGTACTTCTTCCAAGACAGACTTGGTCATTCTTCTGTAAGACCGTGGTATATTCAACATTCTTTACCAACACCATAATTCAAAAGCATCAATTCATCTTCAGTCTTCTTTATTCATTGTCCAGCTTTCACATGCTTAGGAAGTGATTGAAAATATCATGGCTTGGGTCTGCCGCATCTTAGTTCTCAAAGCGACATCTTTCCTTTTCAACACTTGAAGAGGTCTTTTGCAGCAGATGTACCCAATGAAATACATCATTTGATTTCTTGACTGCTGCTTCCATGGACATTGATTATGGATCCAAATAAAATGAAATCCTTCACAACTTCAATCTTTTCGCCGTTTATCATGATGTTGCTTATTGGTCCATTTGTGAAGATTTTTGTTTTCCTCAAATATCTCCTAGACATTGTGAAGTGTTAGGTATTATTCTATGCATTGAATATAGAGAGACAATAGTTTTCCATCCCTGCCCTCAGGGACCTAATATGACTTAGGGAGAGTCCTATGTGCAAACTCAAATATCTGCAGAAAATTCTAAGTGCTGAAATAGAAAGCACAGAAAAGGCAGTCCCTTGTCCTCATTTTCCCATCTGTTAACTGAGGGTGTTGATCATATATTGTTTAGTCCTTTCCAGTTCAGAAAGAGTCTCTATGACTAATATCTAATCATCAGCTACCTGGAGCTACCACTTATTGCCTCACATAAAGGTGGGCTTCCTAAGACACACGCAGAATCCCACTGTAGTCCGCAGGCATGTGATAGAACAATGATTCTCCACTGGTGTCATAAGCTTTCTGTGTGTTCACAACAGTAAACATTTCACCCCAACAGTTGACTTACGTCTGCTTTTTAAACAATCGCAACAGATGGTTGACACTTGAACAGAATGTATACTTAGCTTTGCAATCTAACACTTTATTCTTATTTGTTCTTTTTCACAGGAGAGCAACTGTGCCTTTTTCCACGGGGTCTAATCTGTTAGTTTAATCAGAAGCAGTGCTATGAAAGTTCTCAGAAGAGATGATGGGCTGTGGGAGGATTCCTAATCCCAGCCTTTTGGAGACATTAAAAAAAAAAAAAAGTGGGGAGGAGGTGGAGAAAGAAATCTCAGAACTTTTTTTTCAAAGCCCATGATCATGTTCATTTGCGTTCCAGACAAGAAAGGCTTTTAAACCTTTTCCTCTCCCTTTTTCCACCTCTCTTCCCTTAAACTCAGCTTTCTCTTCTGCAAAAAGGTTAGAAATCTCTGACTCAGAGGCTGCTCTGAATAGGAAATGGAGTAATTCCTGTAAATATCTAGCATGGAGCCTAGCAGATACTCCACAAACTTCAGTTCCTTCACTGTGAGTGAATGTAGATGAAACTGAAGGGACATCAGTTACCACTTGTTATGATACTGTTGACATAACTTGAATTAAGACCTCACACCTATCCATTCATCTGATGCCCATTCGCAAACCCAAGTTTCAGTGAGAAGGCTTGATCGGTGTTTCCCTTTCCCCTTAATAGTATCATCTCTGCAAACTTTGCTTCTCCATAGACTTAGCCAAGATGCCTCCCATAATTCCCTGTAAACTCAGAAATCCTTCTATCCTCGTTTAATCAACCATTCTTATTTTCCATGTGAACCTATTTCAAATTCTACTCCCATTACCCTTCTCTGAGTTAAGACATCTTAAATCTAATACACCATTGCCTCTAAAGTTTAAATTTTTATAATAGAGCTATTACCACCCTATGTATTACCTTATATGATATATTTATGGGAATTTTGATATTTGGCCATCTCAGGATGTTGAGAATTATATCAGAGGACTGCGATGTTCCATGGGACAAAACAAAAGTCTAAGAGTGGAGGGCACCAAGCTGTGAGAAAACGGAATTGGGTGCCTCAGAACAGAACAATAACATTTCACTCAGAGTATCCTAAATCTGTGAAATGATCCTTGATCATAGATAATACTGCATTTATTCTGGGAAATACTACATGGCCACCAAATGAGAAAAGACTACATGCCAAATTACTAAGATTTGGTAATTTAATGAACTTTATAGAACTCAAGAAGGGAGTGGTTCCTTCCTTTTAGGAATTTATAGTCTTCAGGGAAAGAGCAACAAAGAACAATTTAATATAATGTATAAAACCAAAGAAAAAGAGGTAACTGAAATTATATAGAGGTAATAGAAAATAACTATAGGAAACTAACCGGAACAGTCTTACCCATTAAATCACTACAAAGAAGAAATATGTATTTATTGATTACAAGACATGTGGTAACACATGCAATACTCTTAGCACAGAGGATGACAGCAATATTAGTAGGGACAGACTACTATTATCTAATTCAATTTCAGAAACATTTCTGCTTTGCAGATGAACACAAAAAAACAGGCTTCAAATATTTGGGCAGACAGGCAAATTTCACAAAAAGAGAATGTAGACAACTCAGGATTCCAAATGAAGCTGCCAGACATTAAATCCCATCCCTTCTTTCCTACTGAATTACAGGACTTGCCATTGAGGCTAAGAGGGCTTTTCTTTCAGAAAAGGCCTCATTACTCATTTGTGCTCTATCTTGGCAGATGCAAACACAGCTCTATCGCAGGTAGAGGACACTCAATGTCTGCTTCCATGAGATACCTAAGACCATTGTAAGATTATAGTGCACTCCAGATTAATTCACTCATTCAAGAAATATTTAATAAGCATCCTACTGTGTGTCAGAGCCCTGGTGGCACAGTGGTGAAGAACTATGGCTGCTAACCAAAAGGTCGGCAGCATGAATCCAACAGTTGCTCCTTGGAAACCCTATGGGGCAGTTCTACTCTGTCTTGTAGGGTCACTATGAGTGGGAACTGACTCAACAGCAATGGGTTACTATGTGTCAGGAACTATTCCAGGCACTGGTGATACTGTGGGGAAGGAAATAGGCAGGTAGCCACAGCAAATACATGGAGTAAGCTGGAATACCAACCTCTGTTTAAACTGTTTAACTCAGAATAACAGCTTCTTTGCGGGGAATATTGATGGTACTAATCTTTTAAAACAATTTGGAGAAAATATACACAGCAGAACATAAACCTATTCATCAATTTCTACAAGTTCAATTCAATAACACTGGTTACGTTCTTACTGTGTCACCATTCTCACTATCTCTACTCATTGTTTCACAACCATTAACTTAGACTCTACCCCTTGAACTTCTCATTTATGCTTTAGAGTTAATGTTGACAATTTGATCTTATATAGATGATAAAACCGAAACTGTTACTGTCAACTCGATTCCAGCTCATAGCAACCCTATAGGACAGAGTAAAACTTCCCCATAGGATTTCCAAGGCTGTAATCTTCACAAAAGTAGACTGCCACATCTTTCTTCCATGGAGCAGCTGGTGGGTTCAAATTACAGACCTTTCAGTTAGCAATGGGGCACTTAACCGCTGAGCAGCCAGGGCTTTTCATATAGATGATATAACCCATTTTTATTGAGGGCAAACTCTGTATCAGTCTCCATAGGTTCTAGGGATACAATGATGAACAAAACTAAAATCCTTGTCTTTGATTATTAAAATATACACAATCATAACAGAAACTCATAAAAGGTATAGCAACATAAAAAAAAGGTACCTATAATCCTAGCTTGCTGATGTGGCATGACTCAAAATAAGAACAGCTGCAAATATCCATTAATAATTGGAACACAGAATGTACAAAGTATGAATCTAGGAAAATTAGACATCATCAAAAATGAAATAGAACACATAAACATCGATATCCTAGGCATTAGTAAGCTGAAATGGACTAATATTGGCTATTTTGAATCAGACAATCATATGGTCTACTATGCCAGGAATGACAAACTTGAATAGGAATGGTGTTGTATTTATCATCAAAAAGAACATTTCAAGATCTATCCTAAAGTACAACGCTGTCACTGATAGGATAATATCCATACACCCACAAGGAAGACCAGTTAATACGACTATTATTCAAATTTATGCACCAACACCGAGGCCAAAGATGAAGAAACTGAAGATTTTACCAGCTTCTGCAGTCTGAAATTGATTGAACATGCAATCATGATACATTGATAATTACTGGTGATAGGAATGCAAAAGCTGGAAACAAAGAAGAAGGATCAGTAGTTGGAAAATACGGCCTTGGTGATAGAAATGATGCTGGAGATCGCATGATAGAATTTGGCAAGATAATAACTTATTCACTTTTTTTTTTCACCAACATAAATGGCAACTATACCCACAGACCTCGCCAGATGGAATACACAGGAATCAAATTGACATCTGTGGAAGGAGATGATGGAAAAGCTCAATATCAGTCAGAACAAGGCCAGGGGCTGACTTTGGAACAGACCATCAATTGCTCATACGCAAATTCAAGTTGAAACTGAAGAAAATTAGAACAAGTCCACAAGAGCCAAAGTACGATCTTGAGTATATCCCACCTGAATTTAGAGACCATCTCAAGAATAGATTTGACCCGCTGAACACTAAGGACTGAAGACCAGACGAGTCATGGAATGATATCAAGGACATCACACATGAAGAAAGCAAGAGATCATTAAAAAGACAGGAAAGAAAGAAAAGACCAAAATGGACGTCAGTAGAGACTCTGAAACTTGCTCTTGAATGTCGAGTAGCTAAAGCAAAAGGAAGAAATGATGAAGTAAAAGAACTGAACAGAAGATTTCAAAGGATGGCTCGAGAAGACAAAGTAAAGTATTATAATGACAAGTGCAAAGAGCTGGAGATAGAAAATCAAAAGGGAAGAACCTGCTGGGCATTTCTCAAGTTGAAAGAACTGAAGAAAAAATTCAAGCCTCCAGTTGCGATAGTGAAGGATTCTACGTGGGAAATATTAAATGACGGAGGAAGCATCAAAAGAAGATGGAAGGAATACACAGAGTCATTATACCAAAAAGAACTGGTCAATGTTCAACCATTTCAAGAGGTCGCATATGATCAGGAACCAATGGTACTGAAGGAAGAAGTCCAAGCGGCAGTGAAGGCACTGGTGATAAAACAAGACTCCAGGAATTAACCGAATATCAATTGAGATGTTTCAACAAACAGGAAGTGCTGGAAGTGCTCACTCATCTATGCCAAGAAATTTGGAAGACAGCTACCTGGCCAACCAACTGGAAGAGATTCATATTCATGCCTATACCCAAGAAAGGTGATCCAACCGAATGCGGAAATTATCAAACAATATCATTAATATCACACGCAAGTAAAATGTTGCTGAAGATCATTCAAAAGCAGCTGCAGCAGTATATCGACAGGGAACTGCCAGAAATTCAAGCCGGATTCAGAAGAGGACATGGAACAAGGGATATCATTGCTGATGTCAGATGGATCCTGGCTGAAAGCAGAGAATACAAGAAAGATGTTCACCTGTGTTTTATTGACTATGCAAAGGCATTCGACTGTGTGGATCCTAACAAATTATGCATAACATTGCGAAGAATGGGAATTCCAGAACACTCAATTGTGCTCATGAGGACCCTGTACATAGATCAAGAGGCAGTTGTTCGAACAGAACAACGGGATACTGTATGGTTTAAAGTCAGAAAAGGTGTGCGTCAGGGTTGTATCCTTTCACCATACCTATTCAGTCTGTATGCTGAGAAAATAATCCTAGAAGCTGGACTATATGAAGTAGAGCGGGGCATTGGGATTGGAGGAAGACCCATTAGCAATCTGGGTTATGCAGATGACACAACCTTGCTTGCTGAAACTGAAGAGAACTTGAAGCACTTACTGATGAAAGATCAAATACCATAGCCTTCGGTATGGATTACACCTCAACATAAAGAAAATAAAATCCTTACAACTGGACCAATAAGCAACATCACGATAAATGGAGAAAAGATTGAAGTTGTCAAGGATTTCATTTTACTTGGATCCACAATCAACACCTACGGAAGCAGCAGTCAAGAAATCAAAAGACGCATTGCGTTGGACACATCTGCTACAAAAGACCTCTTTAAAGTGTTGAAAATCAAAGATGTCACCTTGAAGACTAAGGTGCTCCTGACCCAAGCCATGGTATTTTCAATCGCATCATATGTATGCAAAAGCTGGACAATGAATAAGGAAAGCCAAAGAAGAACTGACGCCTTTGAATTGTGGTGTTGGAGAAGAATACCGAATATACCATGGACTGCCAAAAGAACGAACACATCTGTCTTGAAAGAAGTACAAGCAGAACGCTCCTTAGAAGCAAGGATGGCGAGACTATGTCTTATATACTTTGGACATGTTGTCAGGAGGGATCAGTCCCTGGAGAAGGATATCGTGCTTGGTAAGGAACAGGGTCAGCAAAAAAGAGGAACACCCTCAATGAGATGGATTGACACAGTGGCCGCAACAATGGGCTCAAGCATAACAATGATTGTGAGCATGGTGCAGGACCAGGCAGTGTTTCCTTCTGTAGTACATGGGGTGGCTATGAGTGGGAACCCACTGGAAGGCACTTAACAACAAACAACATAATCCTAGCGTTCTAGGACAGACACCTTTAATATGTTTGTATGTTTTCCAAATTAATTAAGCACTTTACACACAAATATATTTACAATTTATGAATCATTCTATAAACTTTTTTTAGTTTAAGTGAGGTTTAACATAGATCTAGTAACATGCACAAAGCTTACAACTGTGTCCTCTAACTAGATCAAGGACATTGGCAGCACTACAGAAGGCTCCCTCGTGCCCCTTCTCAGTTGATACCAACTTTAGAGGTCACCACTATTTTTTTTTAGTGTTGTGCTTTAAGTGAATGTTTACAATTCAAGTTAGTCTCTCATACAAAAATTTATACATACATTGTTTTGTGACCCTACTTGCTCTCCCTATACTGTGACAGCACACTGTTCCTTTCCACCCTAGATTTCCTGTGTCCATTCAACCAGCTCCTGACCTTCTCTGCCTTCTCATCTCACCTCCGGACAGGAGCTGCCCATTTAGTCTCACGTGTCTACTTGAGCTAAGAAGCACACTCTTCACGAGTATCATTTTATGTCCCACAGTCCAGTCTAATCTTTGTCTGAAGAGTTGGCCTCGGGAATGGTTTTAGTTCTGGGCTACCAGAGAGCCTGGGGGCCACGTCTTCCAGGGTCCCTCCAGTCCCAATTAAACCATTAAGTCTGGTCTTTTTACTAGAATTTGAGTTCTGCACCTCACTTTTCTCCTGCTCCAAGGTCACCACTATTTTGATGTCTATCACCATACATTAATTTTGCCTGTTCTTGAAATTCATAAAAATAGAATATACTCTCTTTTGGCTGACTTCTTCCATGCAACATTTTTTTATGTCTTATTATTAAGATAAGACATTACAAGTACGTCTTGGTATTACATCACAAACGGTTCTCTTCAGCAAATTTCATTCAGAAATGTATGGGGTACACACCCGATGACAGGCACTGGTCTGGAGACTATTTACGCAGGGATATCCACTATATTATTACTCAACAATATTGATGGCCAGCATTAATAGAAGACAAAAACCTTAAAAAAATTATGTAACACTTGGAAAGAAATTAAAATTGTCTGTTGTTTTGATGATGACTTTACTGTTTGCCTAGAGAACCAAAAATGATCCCTTTAGTTTATTAGAATTAATAAAATGTTTTGGTAAGGTTAATAGAGGAAAGATACATTTAACAATTGTTTTTCTCTGCTGTAATGATACAATTCTAGGAACTGAAAAATTTATTTATTCAGTCCACAAAGAATTATTAGGCATAAATCATGTGTCTGGAAACCCTGGTGGTGTAGTGGTTAAGTGCTATGGCTGCTAACTAAAAGGTTGGCAGTTTGAAACCACCAGGCGCCCCTTGGAAACTCTATGGGGCAGTTCTACTCTGTCCTATAGGGTTGCTATGAGTCGCAATCGACTTGACAGCAAGGGGTTTGGTTTTTGGTTTTAACCATATGTCTGGCCCTCCTATCAGCAAACAGGGACGAATTAGTGAACAAAAGAAACAAATTTCTTGCCCTTATTGGGCTCACAATGTAGAGAGGTTAAATAAAATAGAATCATTAAAGTCAATCAACAAATAAATTGCATGATGTTGTTGAAAAGTACATTAGAAATGAAAAATGACACATGGTAAGGGGAAACTGGTTATGCAAAAGAGGTGTAGTTTTAAATAGAGGGCTCATACTCCCAAGCTACTGTAGTTACATCAGTTTGGTATCAGTATATGGAATAGACAAAAATGGTCAGTGAAAGAAAAGACAGGATCCAGAACTGGATTCAGATCTGTATCATAATTTAATGTGTAATGGAGAGGTAATTTATTTTTGTGGAAAAAGAAGTATTATTTATTAAATTGGACTAGAACAACTGCTATCCATCTCAAAGTAAATACAAGTAGATTACGCTCTCATTCTAGTCAGAAAAAGAAATCCTATTTGGAACAGAGACCTAAATGTAAAAAACAATGATAATAACAACAACAAAAAAAGACATAAAAATCTTTCATGAAAAACTAGAAATGGATACATATGTATTGAGACCTGTTCAGGTTAAGTGTAATTCTAGATGTCTGGTGCACATACATTAAGAAAACACAGGTCCCTGAATTCAAGGAATTCCCTTTTTTGGGGAGGGAGGATGTGTTACAGGCAATAAGTAATAAAAAAAAAATGTGTGTATATATAATCTATTTTGTGAAAAATTTCATGGTACTTGGATCCACAATCAATGCCCATGGAAGCAGCAGTTAAAAAATCAAATGATGTATTACACTGGGCAAATCTGCTGCAAAAGACCTCTTTAAAGTTTTGAAAAGCAAAGATGTCAATTTGAGGACTAAGGTGCGCCTGACCCAAGCCATGCTATTTTCAATCATCTCACATGCCTATGAAAGGTGGACAATGAATAAGGAAGACCAAATAATTGATGCCTCTGAATTATGGTACTGGCGAAGAATATTGAATAAACCAGGGACTTCCAGAAAAATGAACAAATCTGTCTTGGAAGAAATACAGCCAGAATACTCCTTAAAAGGGAGGATGGCGAGACTTTGTCTCATGTACTTTGGACATGTTATCAGAAGGGACCAGTCCCTGGAGAAGGACATCATGCTTGGTAGAGCAGAGAGTCAGTGAAAAAGAAGACCCTCAATAAGATGGAATGACACAGTGGCTACAGCAATGGGCTCAAACATAGCAATAATTGTAAAGATGGTGCAGGATTGGGCAGTGTTTCATTTTTTTGTACACAAGGTTGCTATGAGCTAACTTGACTGCACCTAACAACAACATTTTGTCATAAAGTAACAAGGCCTGTGGAAAATAGGGGGAAAAAAGGAAAGTGAAGCAGTGAAAGGGAGATTTTGAATGCTGGGATCAGCAGGGGCGGATGGAGAGTAGACCAGATTATGATAGTAAGTAATACAGTAAGGGTAGGACTCATTGAGAATGTGGCATTTGTGCAAGGACGAAGTGCTTGGCTGCTAACTAAAAGGTTGTCAGTTCAAACCCACCTAGCGGCTCCACGGGTAAAAGACCTGGCAATCTGTTCCTGTAAAGATTATAGTCTTGGAAAACCTATGGGCAGTTCTACGCTGTCACATGGGGTTGTTATGAGTTAGAACTGACTCAATGGCACCACCACCAACAATAATATTCAAGCAGATGTCCTGGGGAAGAGAACTCTAACCACATAAGAGATGATGATGTACCTGGTATATATAAGGAAAAGCAAGGTAGGCATTGTGGCTCTAAGAAAGGGGTTGGGAGGACTGAGAAGTAAAATTGATCAGGTTATACAGAGCATAGTATCCTCTTCAAAGAACTACATGTGTAACCATTTACGTTTGAAAAGCTAGAAGTTAAGACCTGTTTGACAACACAGAAATTAGGAAGTGTAATATGTTATAATACCATAAGAAGGAAAAAAAAGACAAATAATAGATTTTGGAAAAAAACAGTATTTGCAATACTGAAGACCAGTTATATCTGTACTACACATTAAACAGAAAGAAAAAAAAAACCCGTCACGTGTATTGAAGACAGGGCTTTGAACTGGTTCAAACAGGTTCAGTTATGGTCGACAAAACGGAATCGTAACAGTCCTAGCAGAATAAGCAGAATGGGAAAAATTATGGGTTGAAGCCCTGGAATGGGAGACTTGGAAGAGGCGTAGTTCGCCTTTCAGGAACCTGATGCGTGAGACTGAATTATTGCCAGGACCGTGGAGAGCGACACACATTCAAAGTGGTGCAGTCGGCAGCCATCTTAGAGTAGGGCATTGCGTTTTTCAAAACAACTCGGTCAGGTCAAGAAATTTGGTTGCTATGCAATGTTAACGCTGCCCTTGGCTTCTAAGAAGGACATTAAGTTTCTAACATGGCTACAACGCGTAATTTTTCCTGTTCCACTTCACCTATATTTAAAAAAACAGGGTCCGTTTGGGTTTCGCTCCGTCAGTCATGAAGGAACTGGGCAGAACCAGTTGGAAGCCCTGACTGAAGACAATTCACAGAAGAACAAATTCAGGAGTCCAACAGACACATGAAAAGTTGGTCTTTCTAATAGTTAAGTCAATTAAAGTAACAGTGAGATATAAGCATATACCTATAATACTGCCATAAATTAAGAAGAGCCATAATCCTAATTGCTGAGTAGGATGTAATGATGCACTTTGCTAGTGGAAATATAAATCAGTGCATTTTTAAAGCAGTTTGTCAACATGTAGTAACATTAATGCTATTTATTGAAAGTATAATTTTAAGTGATTGCTTCTATACCTTTGTAAATCTTTTTAATAAAAATCAATGCAAATATTGATTTAAAAATCCTTTGACAGATTATAAAGCCTGACTCTGTGTGTGTGTGTGTGTGTGTGTGTGTGTGTGTGTGTGTGTGCATGTATATTCATGTATGTTTTCAGATGGGCTCAACATTGGGACAAAGACGTCCAGTGGTATTGGCATTGAGCTGTCACTCTGCTTCAATCATAAGTTTGTCTTTATTTGTATTATATGTAATTATATATGTGTGTGTATATATATATATATATGTAGACATAAAAATGCATATGTGTGTATGTAAATATAGTTGTTGTTAGTTGTCACTGAGTCCATTCAGACTCATGGCGACCCCATGTATGCAGAATAGAATTGCTCAGTAGGATTTTCAAGGCTGTGACCTTTCTGAAGCAGATTGCCAGGCCTATCGTCCCAGGTGCCTCTGGGTGGGTTCAAACTGCTAACTTTTTGGCTAGTAGTCAAGTGCTTAACCATTTGCACCACCTAGGGACACACACACACACACACACACACACACACACACACACACACACACACACACACACACACACACACCAAATAAGTGTTTCATTTTGCATAAAAATGCAAGCTTATGAAGTAGGCCTAAGAACCATTGTTTTACTCCAATGTCCTTACTGTATAGTTGTGGAAGCTGAGGCCCAAAGTGATATCCAAATTTACCAAGGCAGTGAATAACAAAGCCAGAAATAGAGCTCTTTTTTTTTAAAACCATCCCAATGTTCTCTTTGGAAAAAGGGCCTGAGAACTTTGAATTAGATGTATCCACATATAAAGCTTCACTGTATTCTCTGAGTTCACTCTGGATTTTTCCACTCCCTTCCAGAATCTCCCAACTGCTTAAAGTTTATGTATGAAATGAAGCAGCAGGTAAAACTCTCTGGACTGGGGACAAATTTGCTCTTTGAATATTGTGTCACATTTCCCATTACAGGAATATCACAGAGAAACATCTGGTCAATTAGTGCCATGAAGTGCAAATCGAGAATTACTGGGAATTGCGTATAATTCTACAGACAAGTTACAAAGAATTCTGAAGGCACTGAAGCCAAAGCATTCACAACAGAAAAGAGACAAGAAAGGTCATTTTGTCCCAAGTATTAAAAAAAAGAAAGGACAAATACAAATGTCAACAAAGGTTAGATGTTTTCAGTTTTATTCCAAGTGGAGAAAATAAGTATTCCAATTTTGTTGAACATTTTCTTTAGGCAACGAAGATTACATTTATTTATAACTAGTATATTTAATCCTCCTGATCTAGATTGTCTAGATTTACACAGGTAAAATAGCCAAGACCAGCAAAAGTGTAGTAACTTGCCCAAGGTCACACAGCTAGTTATCAGCACTTTCAGAAGTAGGCATGTATTTTCTGACAGGACCATTCTCCCACTCCTTCTCTCATACAATTCCTGGGGTGAGATATTGAATGACTGTAGACAAAAGAAGAGCTATAGTTCCTAGAACACAAAAGTAAAATCGTTTTCAAAAACATACAACTATTATAGCTGCATGGAAGGTATCCACCGCAATACTAGTACGAGCTTTTTATTTGTTGGACATAGATACAGGCTGCAAGCTGCACACCACCACTGGGGGAAGAGTTTCCCGAGGGTGGAAGACATATGATTCAGTTCCTAGCACCCCCCTACGTACTCTTTTGGCTCGATACTACAATTTGTTTTTCACTAAGCTTTGAATGCCTTAAAATCACGGCATATATCTTGAATGGTTGGTCTCTGGGGCAAATTTACCGCGACCACAAAACAAATGTGAATATGTTTGTTGAAGGAATAAATGAAAGAATGAATACATTCTCAGCTTAGAAGTTCCATTTCTGGACATGGGACCTCAGGAAGTTGTTAGTGATTCCTAAACCTTTGATAACTAAAATATGTGTGTGTGTGTGTGTGTGTGTGTGTGTACCATCAGCCACTTCCCCACTGTTGTCCCTCAGAATCATGCAATATTTATGACACTTTATATTTCAGTGTGATATAAGAATTGGTTCATCTTCGAGTCTACTAATCATCTTTGATTCAACCTTTAATTTAAGGGAACTTACTGTGGGACAGACACCAGTCCAGGTGCTATGGATAAAATAGGCAGAAACAACTTCTCTACTCGTGTAGAAAATTCATGGAGCAGTTTAAGAAGAGATGCACATGAACCACAGAGCACTACGAAGTGCTCCTAACCCAAGTCTGGAGGGGAGGCCTGAAAGATGAATATAAGATGTGCAGACAAAGAATGTGGGTCTGAGAGTAGGCGAGTATTTGGGTATGCTTTTTCAGGTTGATGGATCTGCATGTGTGAAAAGAATCTGGCATATGAGAAAGTCTGAGAGACGATACACTTTGCATGTCTTTGAAGTGTCCATGTTTCTTTGGGGTGATAGGAGAGGAAAGAGATGAAATCTGGGAATAAGCAGGGCGAATCATGCAGCGCTTTATAAGCTTGGCTTAATAGCTTATGCTTCTGGAGGTTACTGAACTGTTTTAAATGGGGGGATGAGATATTCGGATTGCTTTTAAGAAAGATTACTCTGTCTGCTGTTAAAAATGTCTAGATGGGCAATACTGAAAGGAAGGGCTCTGTTCTTGCACCTGTACCAGCATATAATTGTAAACTGGCAGGCTGTAGGCATTTGACTACTGACTGAAAGGTTGGCAGTTCAAACCACCCAGTAATGCTGTGGAAGAAAGGCCTGGTGATCTACTTTCATAAGATTACAGCCATTGAAAACCATATAGAGTGCAGTTCTACTCTGACACACATGGGATCACCATGAGTCAGACTGAACTTCATGGCAATGAGTTTTTACAATTGTCCTGGAAATCCATCCAACTTGTTTCATTTATCTATAGTTTGTTCCTTTTTATTGCCGAGTACTATTCTGTTGTATAGATGTACCAGAGTGTGTTTAGCCAGATTCCTAAGACTTATAATAATATAATTTTCCATCATTGCCATCTGATGCGTATACTTCTCACAGGCCACACAGTTGAAAAAATCTTCTCAAGTTCCTTGTATGTGAACCTTTATAATCAAATTTCTCTCCATGAGTTACAGAGAGTAATTACTGGGCATCTAATTTGAGCCTCCAGCAATCTTCAGCTCAGCACCAACAACAAACTCAATCCCAGTAGTAAGGACATGATGTTTATAGAACCTTGGCAACAGTTTGGAACTGTACAGGTTCACAGTAAGTAATTTTGGTAAATGTTCCTAATTCACTGTATTCCTGTTGTACACATTAATCTTTTACTCTAAGGTTTTTGGCAACCAACTTTTAGATGTTATCAGAAATAATTTTTTTTCCTAAACCACGAATAACTCAGTGAGTCTGAGAGCTTGCTCTTTGGGGAAAAAGTGTTTTTAAAATGAAACCAGTGATATTTGATAGGGTTTCAATGACGACTTGAGGTGGGGGAGGGATGGTTGTGGTGTAAGTGGAAAGGCATCGACAATAGTTTCTTACTCTAAGTGGTGGGGTTGGCATTTTGTCAGTATAATAATGATTCAAACACACAAAAGGAATCCCCACTATGCTAAATAAGGACCACTTTGTGTCTTTTTTTTTTTCCTCTCACCCTGAGATCAGGGCAAAAGATGGAGAAAAAGTACTGAGAGTCAGACTTAGTGAAAGCAAATGCTTTCTCTGTTAGGAGAACAAAGAGAGAGACGTCCGCAGGCCTCTCCTGGGTGTTTTGGAAGAAATGTCTGCTTCTAGAAATGGCAAGTTTAACCTTCTCCCAGTTTCATTTTCCTGCATTATCAAGGCTCAATCTTGTTCCTTTGTTACTGAATACATCTCCCCACAGAACTCATGCCTTTCTGGGCCGACCCTGGGGCTGGGGGTGGAGGCGGCAGAGAGGTGAGTGAGGAGGAAGCCTATGTATTTCATGTTTCTTATAATCAGTTTCTTTCAGGTGCTTCTTCAGGGACTGTCTGATCCCTTCACAATGTTCTTGCTCCTGATTGAGGAAAGGAAATGCGATCTCACAGTCTCCTTGTAGCGCTCTTTCATGAAAATGATTCTCTTGTACTGAAACCAAGACGAATTCTAGGGCATGGCTGAAAACCAAGCACTCTTGGCCTGTTTTCAATTTTCCCAAGCCCCAGCCATGACTGAAAATTGTTAAGCAGACTTTCTCATAGTTTCTTTCTGTTTTTACTATTTTGGCTTCCTTGATATGAGTCATTTTTCACTGCCTCAGAAAAAGTGAGGGATGGAAAGGTAACAGAGTGCCAGAGAATATAATAATATTTGGTCTCTGTTGACTTCTCTGACTCAATTGCTAGTTGGGGGCATTTCTAGGCTCTGTATTTCAGGTTGGAAAGAGGCTTTTAAAAATTAGAGAAACTGAAAATAGTTCTCATGCTGCTGGTCAGGATTTAACTAGTAGTAGAAACTTGTACTTCCTTCCAGAATGTTTGGGGAGATTTCTAGAACTTTAGTTGGTCTTACTTCTCACTTACAAATTCCAATTTTTTAAGTCTGAATATTAGGCTAAAATGACATGTAATATTCTCTTATAGCTGTGAAATAATCTCTATGCCAGGATAGGAAACAAAATGAGGAAATCTGCCCGTTCTTGGTATATTTGTGATTGGAAATATGATGTACAAAGAACGGGGTTTCGAAGGCAGACATGCCTGGTGGTATTGTCTCACTTCATTACGTATCAGTTGTATGATTTCTGGAGCTGTCCCATTACTTTTCTGATATGGAACACTATAGGGCCACCTTTCTTACAAGGCTGCTGTGGTGATTGTAATCTACGTGGCATGTCTGGTTCAGTGCTTGGCACCTGGGGGCACAATAAAATGTTATTATTAGAAAAACTTAAATCTAGTACAGACCTTAGGAACAGTCCACTCACACTTCCTCTGTTTACAAATAAGAAATCAAAATCGAGAAAAATGAATTGATTAACACAGAAAACTAGTGTCGGAGACCCTCTGACTCCCAGACTGCTGTATGTAGACTAGTTTAGACTTAACATTTATACCTTCTATGTGCATACTTGTACATATTTATAGTACTTAGACACCCAGCATTGATAATAGTTTTAGAGTAAATTTGGCTTATACCTAGTGTCTTTGTTATCTAGCACTGCTTTAACAGAATACCACAAGTGAGTGGCTTTAACAAACAGAAATTTCTTCTCTCTCAGTTTAGGAGGTCAGATGTCTGAATTCAGGGCACCAGCTCTAGGGGAAGAAGGCTTTCTCTCTCTGTTGGCTGTGGGGGAAGGTCCTTGTTCCTTGGTTCCTTGGCGATCTTCATGTCCTGTGACATCTACCTTTCCCTACCTCTGCCCACACCTCTTCTTGCTTAATCTGCTCCTTTTATATCTGAAAAGAGATTGACTCAAGACACATCTTACACTAATACTGTCTCATTAACATAACAAAGAAAACCCATTCCCAAATGAGATTATAACCACAGGTATAGGGTGTAAGATTTACAATACATATTTCTGGGGGACACAACTCAATCCATAACACCTAGTAATACAAATATCATGACCAAAGATGAAAGATTAATAAGTGATGATTGCTCAAATGAAAATAAAACAGAATTGGCTAGACCCAAACCAAAGATTGAATTCAACACGAGGACACAACGTAAGTTCACTTATTTTTATCATACCCCGCCTACATCTGACTTTGTTACCCAATAAATGTTATGCTGGAACTGTTATGTAACATCCCCACATTCAGCTGTTGTTCCAGGAGATGACATTAAAACTCCTTCAACTAAGATAACAAATGATATTCACTTCCTTAGAAATTCTGTCAATGATTGAAAATTTATTTAACATATGTCTAGAAAGACAAGCTGTAGAAAAGGACAGAAAAATGATTATTCAATTTATTAAGTATGTTCCTAAAATTACCTCAGAATGATTGAACTGACAGTTTCCAATGGATAATGGAAGATGATGGCCCATTGCCTGCGACCTCTACAGTGAGAGGTTGGAAGGACAAAGGTGGGTGTAAAAATATAGACATTGAAGGACATATAAATGATCATTCATGTCTAAGTATTACAGATATAACTTAACTTTTGCAAATACATCAATAACGTGATGCATAAACAACTTTATATATCCCTTTTAAACTGCATTACAGAAACAAAACAAAACTCTAGCCTAAAAGAAAGCTCTTATGACAACTTAAGTGGACTTTAAAAGGTGTATCTGATGGTCAGGAGATTGTCTACATACTACATTTTAGAGTCATAATCTTAATTTTCTAATGAAAAAATTTTAGATGATAAATCAATGTTACAATCACTTGGGCAGCCAAACCCAAGGGTGCATGCTAGTAATAATATATAATTTTATTCAGAGTAATTATCTAAACATTTTTCATCAAGGGTTGCGGCCAACCTCTTATGGAAAGTATAAATATTACCAGGAAGAAATATGTTCTATGCTCTTGAATTTTACATAACCTGAACAAGAATTTCCCTCTTTGGACCTAGATTTCTTATTTGCAAAACAGGAGTGGGATTGTGAATATCTAAAGGGATCCTGTCTGTTCTAAAAGGGTATGAAATCAACATTGTAGAGTAAAGAGGTTCTCCAAAGTGTTTGCAGTCAGGACTGGCTTTGAATTTTGACTGTCACTAAGTGGCTTTGTGGTCTGGTTTCATAGCTTGGTGTTGTCGTCTATAAAATGATGTTGATACAAGCTAACATCTAGCATTTTGAGTAAATCACATGAAGCTGTGCATGCAAATATATTTTTATAGTTTCTAAAAGTATGAGCATATTCTAATGATTCTATTAGTCGTGTTGTTATTGTTGTGTGCTGTCAAGTCGATTCTAACTCCTAATGACCTCGTATGACAGAATATAACTGCCCCAGAGGGTTTCCTAGGCTGTAATCATCATAGGAGCAGATTGCCAGGTCTTTTCTCCTAAAATAAAACACTGCCCTTTCCTGTACCATCCTCATGATCGTTGTTATGCTTGAGCCCATTGTTGCAGTCACTGTGTTAATTCATCTCGTTGAGGGTCTTCCTCCTTTTCGCTGACCCTCTACCAAGCATGATGTCCTTCTGGACTGATCCCCCCCGATAACATGTCCAAACTATGTGAGATGAAGTCTTGCCATCCCTGCTTCTAAGGAGCATTCTGACTGTACTTTATTCAAGACCGATTTGTTTGTTCTTTTGACAGTCCATGGTATATTCAATATTCTTCACCAACACCATAATTCAAAGGAGTCAGTTCTTCTTCAGTCTTCCCTATTCACTGCCCAGCCTTTGTATGCATACAAGGCGATTGAAAACACCATGGCTTGGGTCAGGCGCATCTTAGTCTTTAAAATGGAATCTTTGCTTTTTAACACTTAAAGAGGTGTTTTGCAGCAGATTTACCCAATGCAATATGTCATTTGATTTCTTGACTGCTGCTTC
>NW_004443950.1:4473521-4505739 GCF_000243295.1 Trichechus manatus latirostris
TTCATCAGTAACTGCTTCAAGTCCTCTTCACATTCAGCAAGCAAGGTTGTGTCACCTGCATAATGCAAGCTGTTAGTAAGTCTTCCTCCAATCTTGATGCCCCGTTCTTCTTCATATAGTCCAGCGTCTCAGATTATTTGCTCAGTGTACAGATTGAATAAGTATGGTGATAAGTTATAACCCTGATGCACACCTTTCCTGACTTCACATCACGCAGTATCCCCTTGTTCTGATGGAACGACTGCCTCTTGGTCTATGTACAGGTTCTTTAAGCACAGAATTAAGTGTTCTGGAATTCCCATTCTTCACAATGTTATCCATAATTTGTTATGACCTACACAGCTGAATGCCTTTGCATAGTCAATAAAACACAGGTAAACATCTTTCTGGTATTCTTTGCTTTCAGCCAGGCTCCATCTGGCATCAGCAATGATACCCTTGTTCCACATCCTCTTCTGAATCTGGCTTGAATTTCTGACAGTTCCCTATTGATGTATTGCTGCAAACACTTTTGAGTGATCTTCAGCAAAATTTTACTTGTGGGTAATATGAATGATATTGTTTGATAATTTCTAGATTCTGTTGGATCACCTTTCTTTGGAATGGGCATAAATATGGCAGTTGGCCAGGAAGCTGTCTTCCAAATTTCTTGGCATAAAGGAGTGAGTACCTCCAGTGTTGCATCCATTTGTTGAAACATCTCAACTACTATTCCATCAATTCCTGGAGACTTTTTTTTTCTCACCAGTGTCTTCAGTGCAGCTTGGACTTCTTCCTTCACTACCCTCAATTCCTGATCATATGCTATCTCCTGAAATGACTGAATGTCGACCAATTGCTTTGGTACAGCTACTCTGTGTATTCCTTCTATCTTCTTTTGATGCTTCCTGTGTTATTCAGTATTTTTCCAATGGAATCCTTCACTACTGCAGCTCGAGGCTTGAATTTTTTCTTCAGTTCTTTCAGCTTGAGAAATGCCAAGCATGTTCTTCCCTTTTGGTTTTCTAACTCCAGGTCTTTGCACATGTCATTATAATACTTAACTCTGTCTTCTGGAGTCGCCCTTTGAAATATTCTGTTCAGCTCTTTTTCTTCATCATTTCTTCCTTTCGCTTTAGCTACTTGACATTCAAGAGCAAGTTTCAGAGTCTCTTCTGACATCTATTTTGGCCTTTTCTTTCTTTTCTGTCTTTTTAATGACCTCTTGCTTTCTTCACATATGATGTCCTTGACGTCATTCCACAATGCATCTGGTCTTCAGTCGTTATGTCTAATGTGTCAAATCTATTCTTGAGATGGCCTCTCAATTCAAGTGGAATATACTCAAGGTTGTACTTTGGCTCTCGTAAACTTGTTCTAATTTTCTTCAGCTTCAACTTGAACTTGCATATGAGCAATAGATGGTCTCTTCCACAGTCAGCCCCTGGCCTTGTTCTGACTGATTATATTGAGCTTTTCCATCATCCCTTTCCACAGATGTAGTCGATTTGATTTCTGTGTATTCCGACTTGTGAGGTCCACGTGTATAATCGCCATTTACGTTGCTGAAAAAGATACTTGCAATGAACAGTAGTTAGTCTTGCAAAATTCTATCATGTGATGTCCGGCATTGTTTCTATCACCAAGGCCATATTTTCCAACTACCAATCCTTCTTCTTTGTTTCCAACTTTCACATTCCAATCACCACTAATTATCAATGCATCCTGACTGCATGTTTGATCAATTTCAGACTGCAGAAGTTGGTAAAAATCTTCAGTTTCTTCATCTTTCACCTTAATGGTTGGTGCATAAATTTGAATAATAGTTGTATTAACTGGTCTTCCTTGTAGGCATATGGACAGTGTCCTATTACTGACAGTGTTGTACTTCAGGATAGATCTTGAAATGTTCTTTTTAGCCATGAATTCAACATCATTTCTCTTCGTCATTCCCAGCATATTTGACCATATGATTTTCTGGTTCAAAATGGTCAGTACCAGTCCATCTCAGCTCACTAATGCCTAGGATATTGATGTTTATGCGTTCCATTTCATTTTTGATGATTTCCAATTTTCCTAGATTCATACTTCGTGCATTCCACGTTCTGATTATAATGAATGTTTGCAACTATTTCTTCTCATTTGAGTCGTGCCACATCAGCAAATGAAGGTCCCCAAAATTTGATTCCATCCACGTCATTAAGGTCGACTCTACTTTGAGGAGGCAGCTCTTCTCCAGTTGTATTTTGGGTGCACTCCAACCTGTGGGGCTCATCTTCTAGTACTATATCAGACTATGTCTGTTGCTATTCATAAGGTTTTCACTGGCTAATTTTTTTCAGAAGTAGATGGCCAGGTCCTTCTTCCTAGTCTGTCTGAAGCTCAGCTGAAACTTCTCCATTATGGGTGACTCTGCTGGTATTTGAATACTGGTGGCATAGCTTTCAGCATCACAGTAACACGCAAGCCCCCACAGTATGACAGTCTGACAGACCCATGGGGGTCCTTTTCACTAGGGGCTGAAATGAATCTAAAATTGTTTGGGAAGATTCTAGGGTGTTAGGACCTGTAATTTGAGATCTAAAGATACTGGAAAAGGAGGCTGGATGAACGTTTCTCAAATAACAGCAATGTGCTTGCCCCTTGCCTAGGTAATTTACATATATTCCTTTGTATAATCCTCCTGATAACCCTATGCCATGAGTACTCCTATTCCCATTTCATAGATGCAGGAAACTGAGATGCAAAGAAGACCTAACTAGCCTAGAACTATTGAACAGAGATAAGATCAAAGCCCGTCAACTTGATTCAAGAGCCACGTCTATTTCCACATCACTTGTGGTAAATGGTTTGCCTGTAAAAACTCGTTGCTGTTGAGTCAATTCTGACTCATAGCAACCCTATAAGACAGAGTAGAACTGCCCCATAGGGTTTCCAAGGAGCACCTGATGGATTCGAACTGTCAACCTTTTGCTTAGCAGCCGTAGCTCTTAACCACTACACCACCAGGGTTTCCAGTGTTTTGCCAAGTAAATGAAATAAATCACCAAGGACTGATTGGTCTATCCATCCGTCTATCTAGCTATCACCATTTCTGTATCAACATAGCAAGGTAAGAAAGTAAATATCTCAATCCACATCTTATTTTCATATTGATGAATGGTGGTCAAGTAATAGAAAGTGAAAATCAACCTTAGGGTCACCCCTAGTGTACAGAATAAGGAAAAAGGAAGAAAATAGTAATTCTGAAATAATTTTGTGTCTAGGAAGGGCTAGGATTTCTATAAACAATATTTATTATAATAATAATCCTCACACATTGTTAGGTTGTTGTTATTGGGTGCCTTCTGGTTAATTCCAACTCATAGCAACCCCATGTCCTCCTATAAACTTGCATAACTCCACAGGAAGAATGGAGAGTATGGGGAAAGTAAACCTGACAGTACCTTTGAAATATATTTTCACACTTCATTAAGATGAGTCAGTTCTTAGGAATTCCTCAGGAAAAAAAGGTATTTTAGGAAAACCTCAGATACCCCAGCAGTAATATATTTGCATTACAGTTTACTTAACGGATTTTGGAAGAAAACAGAGCCTGAACACATTGTAATTTGATTTCTTTGCCATCAGCAAAATTTATCTCTGGTGGAAAAAAAATAAATAAAAGGAGGTAGGTATGTAAAAACATATGTGGAAAACATTCACAGAACATGAGTGATTCAGCAGGAAAACGTATCTATCCAAAATCTATGCTCTTTTATGAAACTTTTCTACTACCTGAGTCATTTCACCTCCCTCCTGAACTATGTATGTACCTCTGAACTCAATGTGTATCTCAAGTAGCCTGGATTTCTCCTCTGTCATCACCCAAAACCTCAAGAAATGCCCATGAAACTCTAAACCCCCTATTGGTGCCTACTTTAGCTAGTCCATCTGATTTCTCCCAAAATCCTATTATGCCATACCAAAGCCAATTCAAACTCTTTCATCCACTTAAACTGGGAGAAACTTTTTGGCAGCAGTCTATTTAATTATTATTTCTCTCTCTCTGCCCATCATAGTGCTTTGCACCTCATAGCTTTTTAGTAATACTTAAAGAATTCTGTTTTCTTGACTACTGGGGTCCCACTGACTAGATTTCTCAGCATGCTGCTCTCTGACTCTATGCTACTTAAAAGAGATGCCTTGTTTGTTTTTCTCTTTATTCCCAAGGCAAATATGGAAATCGAGACTTAGAGAGATTGGCTGCCCAAAGTCATGTAATTAACTAGTAGGTATGAATTTGAGTTTGGCTTCATGCTTGCCATATTGCTCCAACCTGCCTCAAAAGCCTACATACAATGAACAGGACATTTGAGAATATTTATCTGTGATATGTGAAAAGTGGCAGCAAAAGCTTTGAGAGTCTGTTCTTCCATACAAGTGGACACACAAAAGGCCCAATCATCCCGTCCTATTATGCATGAGCCATCATTTGAGAAGGGACTGGAATCTTTGCAAAAATGTTGTGGAGATGTTCATGTGTTTCGTAATGCTCTTAGAATATTTTTCGGATCTCTTTGGTTTCCTCTCAGTACAAAAAATGATTCCCACATTGTTCTCTCTTCTACTAAAACTGAAAAAATACATATTTTTTGCAGATGCTGCTCAACCTTGCTTGAACAATCTTCTCTTGATGATGGCCCTACTGTAGAGTTCATAGAATTAAGGCAAATGGAACTTTAACCTATCTCCTTCCTTCCCCGAACAAATCTTTTCTTATAAATTAGACTGAGCCAGAGGAAGATATACTGCTTTATTTCTCATAACTAATGTGGACTATGATTCAAGAGCTACACTATTCTATTGGAAGAGTAAAAATAGGGTATATTATGCTTAATAACATTTGGCAGAATGAATACTCATGAAAATTGATTATAGTTTTAAAGCATGTTTTATGTTCTAGTTTTTAGATGTTTTATGTATTTGTTATTATTTAATGCCCAATGTAAATCTATTGTTGGTATTATTATCAACATTTTACAATAAAGAAACTGAAGATTAAAGTGGTAACTTAACTACCACATAGGTAGTAAATGGTAAGGCAGGATTTAGATTCAAATTGATCTGCATAAAGTCCAGCTCCTTTAAATGACATTGCACTGAGTAATTCATGTGGCTGCCTTGATAATCTTGTGGTGTCATCATAAAGCAGTAGAGAGAATATATAGTCAGGAACGTGATGTATCTACCTGTAGTACCATAATGTAGGGAAGGAAAGTAGACTTCAAAGCCAGACTGCCTGGGTTCAAATCCTGTCTCCACTATTTACCACCTATGTAACTTTGGGCAAGTTACTAAATCTCTTTTTATCTCAGTTTTCTCATGTGTAAAATAGGACAATGATAGTACCTAACTTTTTGGGATATTATGACGATTAAATAAACAGTGTCAAGAAGATAGTAATAAAGACAGTATGTGTTGTTTTTTTTTAAAAAAAAAAAAAAACTCTCATGCCATATCCCTAGTACTCCCTGTACAAGAGATCACCTCACTGTTAAGTTTCAAGAAAACTTATACAGCCTTGAATGGAAGAACAAGATTCAGCACCTAGATCCTGCTACATACATATACTCATTTGGTTTAATAGAAGCAGTGGAACATCTGCACTATTTTGATGGTTTGGTTCCAAGGATAACTTCAGAGATGAGGGAGAAAAAATATACATATAGATCTTAGAATTTTGAGGAGGTACATGGTTTTGAACCATCACTGTAGGTGTGTGAAATCACTAACAGCCTTTAAGCATTATACAACCAGATACTGGATTGGGAAAGGGTAGTTTCTTTCAAAATGCTCTGTACTTCCCAGAGTTTCTGGAAATCTTGAGTAGTTCCCCCCGCTTTGGCATCTTGTCGTCTCTTGAAGGTCAGGCTGACAGCAGTAGACAAGTGCAATTTCTTTGTGATTTCTCAGGGAGACTCACTGATGTACTTTATTCTTTAGTGTGTGATTAGGTCTCTCACATTAATAAAAGTACAGGCCATCTGCAATTCTGATTATTAGTCTGCCTTAGAAAAACGAGGGTTTCATTTAACTAGTATTGAAGAACTGATTTGAAATTCACTAGCGATTCATTTTTCCCAGGTTATATGAGAGATTAGGGAACACTGAACTTGGAATCAGCATGGATCCTTAATGCACAGGGAAAATTACTGCTAAGAAAATGACCTATAAATAGCTTAAGATGTAAAAAGAGTGATTTCTTAGTTATGATTAAATAAACATTATTTTCAGAGTGTCATTCGAGTGATTTAATGTTGCATTCTTTGCTTAGAAAATGTTCAAGCAGATGCACATCTGTAAATATTGATTATGATGCAGTGGGAAGAGTACTGATTTTAGAATCAGACCAGTATAAGTTCAAATCCAAGCATTGCCTTTAACAAACAACCAGTTCTTGGAAGACATATATTTAGCCACCTTTCTTCTTAGTTTCCTCAATTATAAAAATGAGAAAAATAATTTTAGGCTTACAGATAACTTTTCACTTTTTAGCTATCATTCACCTGTTATCCCACTCTTGTCCCTGATAATATCCCTAGAGGTGTGTGTGTGTATGTGACTATTCTGTAAGACTGACAGATCTATAACATTAAGGTCACAAACTTGATGTAAGCATTCAAAAAACTTACGTCTATAAAAACCTGTGTATATGGTTAGGGATAATAACATGCTAATCAAGATTAAAGGATGTAGAGAAATGAAGAGTTGGGCTTGCCTTTATAAGAAGGTGAAAAATTCAATCACTACTACTTATAGTTCTCAGTCAGCACTGATGTCCTATAGTAGAAACAATTACTATTAATACATTCATTAATCTGCATCCTGTTAACTATTGATAGCTCTAGAAATGTGTCTTCATGTGCAGTTCTTTGTGTCCATTGAAACATTTAATAATGACTATTGAGTTATGAGGTGTTTTAATTATTCCAAGTAAGTGTCATGGCATTTAGTTAAATTACATCATGGACCATGTCTCTATTTAGATATTCACTATTTTTTAGCTTCTCTAAATTCTGGTTCTTCTCCAGTAATAATAAATTACAGAGCAAGGAAAAAAAGATTAGTAACTGATAAAATAAAGGAGGATTAGAAAGGGAAGAGTAACATCGATACAAACAACAGCCAATAATCGCAAAGCACCTACTATGCATTAAGTACTGGGTTAAGCACTCTACATTCAATACCTCATTTAATTGCCTCCATGGGAAGTCTCATGCCTCCTTTGCCATGAGACCAGAAAAACTGGAACTGGATGGTGCCCTGCTACCATTACTGAACATTTTGATAAAAGAGTCTATAGAAGAATACTGATCAAAAGGGGGAAAATGCAGAATAGAATCTTAATTTATCATGGACTCCAGACTTTCTGGAGCCATGGAGGCTGGATGAAGCCCTAAAACTATTCCCCTGAGATAATCTTTAAACCATAAACCAAAAATATCCCCTGAAGTCTTCTTAAAATCAAACATTAGTTTAGCTTAACTAGTAAAAAACGCCTGCCTTAAGCATTATGCTCTTTCAAGAAATATCTACACGGGATCAAATTGACAACAGCAACTCAAAAGATTAGACAGGAACCTTAGGGGCAGCGAGTTTATTTTAATGGGGGAGGATCAACATAGAAAAGGAATGTGAGAATGATTGCACAACTCAAAGAAAGTAATCAATGTCACTGAACTGCACATGTAGAAACTGTTGAATTGGTTATGTTTTGCTGTGTATATTCTCAACAACAACAAAATAAACAAAAAAATTTAAATGCATATGAATTACATATAGCAATTTTGTTCCCATGCTACTAATGGAAACTGAGGTCAGAGAAATTAAGTGATAACTTAATGAAAGTTATAATTGTAATATTATACACATGTGTAATACACACATGTGCAGTGTATTGAAGTGGATGGAAATATGGACCTGGATCTCAGACGAGAAGCTATATTTTGTATTATGTCAAAGCGCACACTTTTAATCTTTAACCTGAATTCTAAACTGTCTTTGCATCTTAATGTTGCTTCATTCAAAATTTCATTCGTTGGCAGAAGCACTGACTTGCCAGATATCATGGGGAGTTGCTTCTTATAGCACACTCAGGGCATAACAAAGAATGGTCTATTAAATGCTAAGTTGGGTTTTAGTCAGTTCCTAGAGGATTTTTCTACATGAAGTGATGTTTGTTCAAAAACGTAGTACTATATTTATTTGATCCAAAAGGTTTGAACTTTACCACACATAATATACACACTGTGATTAAAATACCCATTAGCTAATGATTTTAGCATAGCATTGGACAAGAGAGTACTGCTTGTTTTTGCTATTGGAAAAAAAAATTACAAGAAAGTTTATAACATTATGCTTCCAATTCTGTTGATGATGCTAATCATTTCTCTTAACTAATGGCATGATTCAAATGATCAGTGTCTGCCATCAAATAGTAATATGCTTGAATTTTCACAAGAATGGTTATATTCTTCCACCCTGCAATTCATAAAAGAGAACCAATGTCTACCACATAGTGTTTTTTATAAAGGAGACAGATAGCCTTCTTTAAGCATTTAAATAAACACTCATTATTTGTCATATTCTTCCTTTATTTCACATAGTATCCACGTATAAAAAAAGTTTGGCCGATGCTGTGTTAAATTCATTAAAATCAGTCTTAGAAGAAACACAGCCAGAATACATCTTAGAAGTGAGGATGGGAAGACTTTGACTTGCTCACTTTGGACATGTCATTAGGAAAACCAGTCGCTAGAAAAGGACATCATATTTGGTACAGTAGAGGGTCAGCAAAAACGAAGGAAATCTTCAGTGAAATGGATTGACATAACAGCCACGACAATGGACTCAAACATGCCAACCATCATGCAGATGGTGCAGGATCGTGCGTTGCTTCGTTCTGTTATACATAAGGTCACCATGAGTCGCAGCGGACTCAATGGTAACTAACAACAATATTAATCTCAGGTACAGTGTGTGTATGTGTGTGTAAAATTCAAACATTGTGGATTTAAAAAAAAATATTCTGGAAGCTCTTGACAAGGACCAGATCTTAATCATTTTTTGTCACCAAACCAGTAAAAATATGTATCCTCCTGGATAGAATGGTAAACTTTAAAAGAAAGCTTGGCAGCATATATTGCAATTTTACCTCATCTTTTTAAGCTAAAATATTTGCACTGAGTTTTTGTTTGTGAGCAGTAGAAAACAACCAGCTAATTCAAGAGGAAAGTAAGCTCAATAGAAGGATATTAGTCAGTGCATAAGGAAGCAGGAGAAGCAAAGGAGGCTAGTCAGCATCAACTGACAAAACCTGGATGTCACCTCATGTAAGGGATGCTGCTGTTCTCCCCTTAAAATGAATTCTAAATTGTCTCTATATCTTTGCATCACCCACTCAAGATTCCAAAAACAAGTCTGGGCAAAAGCACCCACTTGCAAAAGAGAGGCCAGTTCATGTGACCATGTCCTACCTACCACAAAATAGGAAGACAGCGTATCAGGCTTTTTGTCTTCTAAGGTGGGAGTCACAGAAGCAGAAAGAGTGGCAAATGTCTCCTGAGATATGACTGAATGGGGTTGGTCATCTTTTTATTTCAGTGAACTGGTATTCTTACCATTGAAATATGTTAATTTTTTGAAAGAAAAAAAAAATTAAGACCAGATAACCTGCCTACAAATATAGTATTTGCTACTAATGAACTTTGGAATCAAAACCATATCCACCCCTCTCTGTAATTCAGAATAGCCAAACTCTGAGCACTGTCCAGGTAGAAGAGGTATCTGCCAAATTTTAGTTAGAGCAAGCTAAATGAATGGGGCAGATTTATCATAAAAGCTTTTAAGCCTCTCCTTGCTTGTATTCCTGGAACCAGACAGATAGAAAGTAAAATCAGCCTTTTATATTAATTGTAGGCCTCCTCTCTGTGAGTTTGACAGCTGAGATCTTAAAAAAGATTTCAGAGCAAACTGAAGTCATAACCAGATTCCACAAGACAGCTGTTGTAGTCTTTCCTGCGGAGCCAGAGAAGCTAATAAATCTAATTAAATCTTTAAAATATTGCCAAGGAAGCAATATGTTATTTAAAAGATATAGGAAGTTCTTATACAAATGGTCAATCAAACACCCGGAATGACAAGATTAAACATACCAGAGGTTCCCACCTATCAACAAAGTTAAACACATACCTTTGAACTTGTTTATTCTAATAATGTTTGGCTTCCTTAAGGGCTTTTGTACTAACAACAACAAAGTTTCCTTTCTCTTAATGTAATAAAAATAACAATAATTACAAAAGCAACTAGCATTAACTTGCCTTTACTGATTCAAACACTTAATGATTTATTTTGTCTTTACTATGCCTTGATGAATAAATTATGCTGTTTCCCTAGTAGCTATACCTTGAAATTAACCTAAACATGCAGGTCCCTACTAGCCTGCTGGTAAAATACGATGGGCCAGGCTTAGACAGTGAAGTTCTAGAAAAACAATGAAACAAACAACAACAAAATCTTCCAGGACGATGAGCAGTTTGCTGTTGCCCTTGTTCCTGTTGCATTTAAATGAACCTTTGGTTTCTGGTTTGACTGATTGATCCCATGTTTTTGGACGTTTCCCATCTTGGTTTACATACATCAGTCATGAAACTCTCAAGACTTTGATTCATAAGGTTTATTTTTATTTTTTGCTCTGCTTCCTAGTAAGCAAATCCTAGAAATAAATAGGCTGTAACCCCAACTAAAGGAGCCTGGGTGGTGCAGTGGTTAAGTGCTCAGCAGCTACCAAAAGGTCGGTGGTTCGAACCCACCAACCATTCCCACTGGAGAAAGATGTGGCAGTCGGCTTCCCGTAAAGATTACAGCCTTGGAAACCCTATGGGGCAGTTCTACCCTGCCCTATAGCGTTGCTAGGAGTTAGAATCGACTTGATAGCAACGGGTTTGTTTTATTTTGTTTTTCTTAATCCCAACTAAGCAATCCTGATATCATTCCCAGTATCCAGATACCGGTTGCCAATGAGTCAATTCAGACTCACAGCAATCCTAAAGGACTGAGTAGAACTGTCTCATAGGGTTTCCAAGGCTGTAATCTTTACAGAAGCAGACTGCCACATCTTTCTCCTGCAGTGTCCAGATGTGGGCATTATTACTCTACTGGACAAATATAGTACCAGAAACTCTGTGGGTTCAAGTCACTTGCTCAGCCAACCATAGCTGTTCTGATACATAAAAGTGTGCCTAGAAAATTGTCAAGTTAAATATAAATATAGAAAAATTGCACTTTTATTCATAATATTTATACTACTTTTAAGTTGTGCCATGCCAGTACATACGCTGGATATGCAGAATATAATTTTCCTGAAGTAGAACATGTATGTTTTAAAAACTAGATGAGTACAGAGAAATGCATTTAAAGTTACCTTATACTTTATTTTAAAATGAGAAATAAAATATAAAACAATACAATTGCATTACGGAAAATTTGAGAAGTTAATTTAAATAATATGAAGTCACTCTCAGTTTAACTGCTTACCACAGTCATTTTGGATTTTTTCCTTTTTCTGGACTGTTGCCATAATCTACTAACTGATCAAACTATCTCTTGTATCTCCCTGTCCAATCTATTATTTCCACTTTCTAAAACAAGAATGTAAATATCTCACCACCCCACACACACACTTAAAATGATATAATAAATCTCCATCATTTGCAGCAAAAAGTCTAAAAATGGTCTCTCATGATTAGCTAGCTCTTTTTCTACCTTTCCATTAACAACCCCCACACTTCTGACTCAGTTTAAAAAGAAAATCATTTTTGCAGTTGTAACACGCTGAGTAATGCTTCATTGCCTTTTACGGATATCCTTTCTTCTGCAAGAAATGTCCACAGCCCAGATATCTTCTACAATTCCTCCAAGATCAAGATCAGATAATATTTCCTCTATGAAGATTTTTGCATAAATTAGAAGTCAATGATTGCATGTAACAGAATATCTAAATCAAACTCAATTTAGCAAAGGCAAGTGATCTGACTTTGTCAGAGAAAGTCGAACATCTCATCCTCTGTACCCCGCTTTACTCTGAGCTCTATCTCTACTTTAATCCTTAACTGGAAGAAAAAAAAAATATTCATTTTCCCAGTAGAGATTGAGCAAATGAAGTTATGACCTTCAGAGTGTGTCTTAGTTATCTAGTGCTGCTATAACAGAAATAGCACAAGGAGGTGGCTTTAACAACCAGAAATTTATTCTCTCACAGTCTAGGAGGCTAGAAGTCTGAATTCAGGGTGCCAGCTCCAGGGGAAGGCTTCCTCTCTCTGCTGGCTCTAGGGGAAGGTCCTTGTCATCAATCTTCCCCTGGTCTAGGAGCTTCTCAGCACAGCGACCCGGGGTTCAAAGGATGCGCTCCCCGCCTGGCACTACTTTCTTGGTGGTATGAGGTCCCCCTGTCTCTCTTATATATCTCAGAAGAGACTGACTCAAGATACAACCTAATCTTATAGGCTGAGTCCTGCCTCATTAACATAACTGCCTCTAATGCTCATTAACATCATAGACGTAGGACTTACAACACATAGGAAAATCACATCAGATGACAAAATGGTGGACAATCACACAATACTGGGACTCACAGCCTAGCCAAGTTCACACACATTTTTGGGGGACACAATTCAATCCATAACAGTGTGTCTGAGCACACAAATTAGGGTCTGGTACAGAAAAAGCATACCATAAGTGTTATGTGGATTAATGTTATATTTTATGCTTCTTGTAATTAAAGAGAAAAATTAAAAACATATTATCTCTTTGATATATTGCCTTGCTAGATTATGATTTATGGTCCACTATGCTTAAATAACCCATTGCTGTCGAGTTGATTTCGACCCATAGTGACTCTGTAGCCCTGGTGGTGCAGTGGTTAAAACTGTAGCAGCTAACCAAAAGGTCAGCAGTTCAAATCCACCAACTGCTCCTTGGAAACCCTATGGGGTAGTTCTATTCTTTCCTATACGGTTGCTATGAGTCAGAATTGACTTGTTGGCAATGGATTCCTCCCCCACCCTGGTATCCTTAAATAATTGTATCAGTTTGCATAAAACTTTTAACAGAATCAATTTTAAATTTGAGGACTGGAGAGAACGAGAGAAAGAAGGAAAAGAGAGAGGGGGAAGGAGAGAGAGAGAACCATTGGCAAACTCCAGAATGAAGAAACTTCTGTTTCTCAACTTGTAAGATGAAGACAGTGCTATTTATGAAGTACAGTTTTCTACAAAAATAGGTTTGTATTGATTTTGATGACTTTTCTTTTTTATCCCCCAAGCATCTGGTGAATATTACTGTTGAGTGAAAGCTTGGTGCCTCAATCCAGACAAGTAACTGCAGTTCAGTGGGTGAGCCAGACCTCTTCTGAGTCAGGAATCCTAGACCATAAATCTAAAAATAACAAACGCTCATCAGAGGCCTTGTGGCATTTTTTTTTTCCGCTTTTAGTTCTACATTTTCTGAAGAGATCCTACAAGGAAATAGACAAGCAAAACCTACCTTGATATTTATCCGACAATATGCTGCACTTTATTTGTGAGAAAATTTATATTACTTTTAACTTGTGCCATACAAATGCATATTATGGATATTTAAAATACAATTTCCCTAGAAGTAAGACATATATTCTTTTAAAAACTAGATGTGTACAGAGAAATATATAAAGATTTTTCTGGGTGGCAACACAAAAATAAGTTTTTCCATTTTCGCAAAAAAAACATAGAATATGAGAAACAAATTATTGAGTAACTCCTGAATTTTAGACATATTTAAATTTTAGGTATAAAATTGTGCTCCCCCCCCCCCGAATGCAGCTGTAAAATCTAAAAAGAATGAATGTAGGAGCTAATTGAGGACTCTGAAAAGTAAAGAGTAGCAGGCAGATTGGGAAAGAAGATAAGAATTCAAAATATCACTGAGATGATCTGTACTCTGACAAACACTCCCACTTCCCCACTCCCTAATATCTCACAGCCTGAACTTAAGACAGTTCCATACCAGGAAGTGGGCCTTACACAGGCAGAAAGCACTGAAAGGATGTCTTTAAGTTCTCTCATGAAGAGTGGGCAAGAGGTCTAAGGCTCAGAGAAATCCCTTGGTGGCGCACATGGCTAAGCGCTGTACTAGTAACTGAAAGTTTGACAGTTCAAATCTACCCAGGGAGACTCAGAAGTAAGGCCTGGTGGTCTACTTTTGAAAGATCATAGCCTTAAAACCCTACGGAGCACAGTTCTACTCTGCAACACATGGGTCACCATGAGTCAGAATCAACTGGAGGGCAACTAACAACAACAATGGTCAGAGAGAGGAGAGAAAAATCTCCTGTTTGTATATTATTTTCTTGTCTTTGTTCTCTAGTGCCTCAGCCCAAGACAATCCATAAAAAACAAATCAAACCATACCTGTTGCTGTCAAGTCAATTCTGACTCATAGCAACCCTCTAGGGCAGAGTACAACTGTCCCATAGGGCTTCCAAGGTGTCGCTGGTGAATTCAAACTGCCAACCTTTTGGTTAGCAGCTGAGCTCTTAACTACTGTACCCTGAAACTCTGAGGGAAAGAGAACTTCCTCTTCGACTGGAAGAAATGAGGTCTCAAGAGAGTAGGTAAAACCATTGATCATTCTTCTCTCTCTCCTCCCTCCTGCCATTTGGCCCCAGATGCAGTTGCAGTTACAGAAAGTGCACAGTAGACTGGGGTGACTAAGACTGTAGCTTTCAGGCAGGAAGACCCAAAAAGGGAGCCCCAGGGAACCATACAGTATGGGAGAGATCATGAAGAAAGAAGAGCTTAGGAGAGGGACCACATAAAGTTGTATATGAACTACAAGGATCAGTCATGATCTGCTCATGCATAATTCTGATCCTTAACAGCATACAATAGACTTTAAGAACTGATATTCATGATACACCACCATCCAGTTCTAGACTGGCCACTGCATAGGTGGTGCACACAGGAAACAGGTCCAAATACCTCTGCAAACATCTTGAAAATGAAAATGACATTTTATACTACTAATTCTATATTTTTAATAATTGTGGAACTAGCCAGGCTCCCTTTCATCTTTAGTGAATTTGCTAATCTGTAGTTTTTCAGGATTGCTCCATTTCATGCAAATTGCTAAATTTATGCACATAAAATTCTTTTTAGTACTCCCTTTAAATTCTCTCATATCTGTGGGGTCTGTAGTGATATTCCCTCTTTCGTCTCTAATATTGGTTATTTGTTTCTTCTCCTACCCTCCCTTTTTTGTCAGTCTTGCTGTTTATCAGTTTATCTTTTCAAAGAACCAGCTTTTGGTTTCATTGATTTTTTTTCTATATTATTTTCTGATTTTATTTCACTGGTTTCTGCTTTCATCTTTTTTATTTCTCTTCTTTTACTTGTTTTGGGTTTATTCTTCTCTTCTTTTTCTAGGTTTTTTTTTTTTTTTTTTAAGTTGGAAGTTTAGATTGTTGGATGCTTAGATTATTGATTAGAGATTTTTTCTAAACTAAGAATTTAATGCTGTAACATTTCCTCTAAGCACTAATTTGCTAAATTCAGTACATTTTGATATATTGGTTTTTCAATTTTTTTCAGTTCAAAATTTTTTTTGGAAGGATTGTTTGGAGGGCTGTTGATTTAAGGCCTCAATTCTTCTCTGATATTGGCTGCAGGCATACCCCATTTCCTTGCCACACAGGCTCCTCCATAGAACAGCTGAGAACATTGTACCTGGCTTCTATCAGAATAAGCAAGTGAGAGAGTGAGAGAGGCTGAACAAGACAGAATCAAACTTTTTATAACCTAACCTCGGAAGATTTATCCCATCACTTTTGCTATATTCTGTTCCTTGAAAGCAAGTCACTAGATCCAGTTTAAACTCAAGGGAAGGGTATTACACAAGGGCATGAACACTAGGAAGTATAAGGAAACTTCTCAGAAGCTGCTGGTGATCATACAAACAAAAAAGCAACAACAAATAAATCAGAGACAGAAGGCACTGTATAATGGACACTGAGAGCCTAGTCACTTGACATTACCTAAACAGATAGTCTGACCTCTCACTCACTATGTTTTCAAAGGTAGTGTCTACTCTATGCTTCATTGATGTAAAAGGCCCAGATTGGCATAAACTCTTACACTTCTCCCCTACTTTTCTTAGCCAGCAAAAGGACTGTTTCCTCCACCCATGGCAGCAATAGAAATACTAGCATTTGCATTTGCTTGCTTTCTGATTTCAGTTCAGGAGCTGGCTTAGCTCCATTTTCTTCCATTTGTTAGAAAAACTGCCTTCCAGACTATTTTTGCCTCCTTCCAAGCACTAAAGGTTTTAAGTCAGTGCACCCATGGGACACAGGGAGCAGGACAAAGATACTGAAACTCAAGTTGCTTCTCCAAATCATACGCAAACAGGGCCAAGTGGCTTCAGCTGAGTCAGAGAGATCACTCCCCAGAGCCATGTAACTGGAAGATTCCAAATGGAGGAAGAGTGACTCCCCCTTGCTCTTTTCTTGGACAAGAGCAATGCCAATGGAACCAGTTCTTGAGACTGGTGTGGATTTTCTGTAAATGCCATCTCATTTTCAAAGTTTTTGTGTTTCTATAAAGTAAACATAATGGAAAATGATACCTCCCAGTAGCTCACGCCATGTTACACATTGTGCTAAGGCCCTTTTTAAAATTTTTCTTATGAAATATGTGCTACCCCTCTATAAGGTAGGCATTAGAATCTCTGCTTTGGAGATATGCTATTTTAAGTTCAGACGTTTACAACCTGCCCATGTTAGCTAGGGCAGGACTGATCCATGTTTCTCATCCTAGATGTATCTAATGTCAAAGCTGGCATTTTTCACAAGTTAAAGAGACTCAAAGCACACAGACCATACCAGTAGATAATTCATCACTTTTAGTACACTTTGTGGGTGTCTATTACTTTCCAGACACTGTGTTATGAACTAGGGACACAAACTAAATAAAGACTTAAATATCGCTCATCAAAGGTTCCCAGAGGAAATGATAACCTTGTAAACAAATATTACAATACAATGCATTAAGAGCTAATAAAACATGATCAAAGTATTATGTTGCTGTTGTTGTTAGGTGCTGTTGACTCAATTTTTTGACTCATAGCAACTCCATGTGACCGAGGAGAACTGCCCCATAGGGTTTTCTTGGCTGTAATCTTTACGGGAGCAGATCGAAAGGTCTTTCTCCTGAGAAGTCACTGGGTGGATTTGAATCATCAGCCTGTCAGTTAGCAGCCAAGTGCTTAACCATTCTTGCCACCAGGGCTCCTCAAAAAGCATTACAGGGGTACTAAAAGTTAGAAGAAGCTTTATAGGAAAGACCTGTTTTGTTTTCTAAGATCTATCCCCTCAAACCTTGACTATTATTAGGATGCTAGAGTAATATAGAAGGAGGCAGACAGAATTTAGCTGGAATAATCTTGGTATATTTTAGGAATAATCGGCTTCTGACACATCATGTTATTGAATGAGTCTACAGTCATGGTTTCAACAATTATTTGAGAGGGGAATCATTTGGTGGTGTAAGTTAATTATAATTATGCATATGCCTGGCTTGGCCTAAATAAATAACTCTGATAAAATCTTTTAAAATATATCTGATTAATATCTGAACACACACAGCTCTTAACACGCTAATTAGATGTCAATTGTTTTGAAAAATAAACACAAACATTTGTAATGGTAATTGACGTTGAACTTGCTATGATTATTTACTAATTCTAGTTTTCAAATATGTTAATTATTGTAGTTTAGAACAAACCCTATTCAAGATTCAAGAGGTCCCATTAACCCATCTTTACCTGCAGAGGCGGTACTCCCTATAAAATGGGCCACTTTGGGTATTTATTTACTGGATACGTTAAAAAGGAGCCTTGGTGGCACAGTGGTTAAGCACTCAGCTGCTAAACGAAAGGTAGCCGGTTCAAACCCACCAGCCACCCAGCGGGAGAAAGCTGGGGTACTCTGCTTCCCTAAAAGATTTACAGCCTTGGAAACCCTATGGGGCAGTTCTACTCTGTCCTAGAGGGTCCCTATGAGTCAGAATTCGACTCAACAGCAGTGGGTACCATTAGGTTGGTTTGCTGTATACGTTTAATGACTTGTTTCTGCAAGAGATAGCTGAGTGGATGGACAGCTAGAGATAGAGGGTTTTTGAAGGAAGTAAGATAAAAGGTAGTTGCACAAAGGTGTATTAAATCTCCTCTAAATAAAATACTCATTATAGAAGACAGATAGTATCTTGCACATCTTTTCACAGCCTCAAGGAAAAGCTTATCTTCCAGGATCATCTTTTTCAGATTCACCCAGCTGGTATTAGCCATTTGCTTTTCTGACCCTTCACAGTAGACAGCTTAGAAACTGCAGCATAGCCTTGCCAGTTCCTATCTCCTGGGTCTCCCCTATGTCTTAGGAACATAGATTAATTAAGATCCTTGGGTGGAAAAAAAAAAGATATTTGGGTTATGTTCTTTTAAGTATGCATCTCTAACATAAAGGAAGGCAAAATTCCTTGTTAAGTGGTAATAGTCTTTTCAACTCTCTCTTTAATAGTCGGTAAAATTTAGCTCTACTGCTAATTACATTATCAATCATATCAAAACACAGAATGATCCTCTGAATGCATTAGCAAGCCCCCACCTAGCGATTTTCTGACACAGTTGTAAGATTCTAAGCCCCTCCCCCTTATTTATGCCAGCATTATTTAGCTGTCCAAAGTTGCATGTCCAACAAAGCTATTATTCTGTCTTCACTCCTTTGCTTTGCCTAGTTTTTCAAAGAGCACTACGGCGGGATGGTTAGGAGCTCATATAGAAGAAAACCTGCCGCAGTTATATAATATCTGTGTAAAACTGGATAAGTTAAAACAATGTCTTGAAACCAAATTTACACATTTGTAAAATGAAGATGATGCTAGCCGTAAGACATAGCACCGACAGGATTAAATAGTGTTCATAAAGTGCTTCCTCCAAAATCTGTACATAATAATAAAAGCTAACAATTAGCATTTTTCAAATACCAAAGACTATTGGGATTGCTTGCCCTATGTTAAATCATTTAATCCCCACAACGATCTCCTTTTAAAAGTGAGGAAATTGGAGCATAAAAAAGTTATATGGCTTGCTCAAAGTAACACTGATAGTAAGTGGCAAAACTAGGGTTCTAACTCAAAACTGTACCTCCAGATTGTTGTTCTTATGTCCATATACTCTACTGTATCAATTATTGTTATTTGTAGATAATTACTTATAACTATTAATTTCTGATTTTTTCCCCAAACCTCCTCAGTAACACTCTTTCCATTCTCATTTGTTACATAATTAATTATATATACACATTTCCTATTAAAATAAACAACTTGTAGACTATGGTTAGATTTTGTTTTTTTTTTTGAGGTTCCTGAACAGGGTTCCGTATAATAGCCATTGATAAATATTGTGAATAAATGAATGAATATACATATGGTATGGTTGACAATCTGTACATATACTCTATAGTGTTGTGCCAAATTTTAATTTGCTCGGCATGGCACATATGGAAAAACTGTCCCGTGTGCCATGCATTGAACTACTAATAATCCAATAGGTGATTAATTAAATGAATTATCTGAGTTATGATGCCATGGAAAGCAGGAAGGATTGGGCTGGAGCTCTACTGGATTGGCAGAGGTATACTTCATCCATGGTAAGAATTATTACCTTCATCATATAGTACTGGAACCTGGAGATTAAGTCACTGCCTCATGTCTATTAAAGGACAGAGTCATAATTTGAACCCAGATCTCTGACTCTGACTCTATGCCTATTTCAAATAGAACTCTGTGCTTTTAGAATAAAACCTCAGAGAAGTACTCTATTTTAGCGGTCTTAAAGTTATTTTTATTTTCTACTGTTTACTTTGCAGTTTTTAGGAGCCCGGTAGTGTAATAGTTAAGTGCTCAGCTCCCGACTGAAAGCTTCATGGTTTAAACTCACCAGCAGCTCCACAAGAGAAAAAAACCTGGTGATCTGCTCCCATAAAGATTACAGCCTAAGAAACCCTATGAGGCAGTTCTAATATATCTTATAGGGTCACTATGAGTTGGCAGGAACTCGACAGCACACAACAACATTTTGTTTTTTTGCTGTCCATGGAAAGATAGATAACTATGGAATCCACGGGAGGGTCCTATTTCCACATATTGATCACTTAAATTCAAGCATAGACATTATACACACAGACACAGACAGTACAGGTAGACCCTGACTTAAGATGCATTTGAGTCATGACAAACTGCATTTATGACCATCTTTTTTTTTCGTACATCTTATCGTTAGTAAAATATGTACTACACACTATATTGTAGCACATAATTTGCTGATTTTATCATTCTCAGATGTTCACTTGCAGATATTCAATGTTATAATTTACCGTTCAAAACATTGCCATATAGCAGGCAATAATGAAAACAAAAAGAAATAAAAGAGTTATTCTACCTATGTCAAAAATGACCCACAACGGAATTGTCAGAATAGAACCCCATTGCAAGTTGAGGCCTACCTGTACCGAACACAATGCATTCATAACTCTTCCAGGTAAATGGATATATGTTGATGTCAAACAGACCAAGAGAATAACTGAAGATTTCATTGTTTCTGGCTCCCTCCTCTTCTTTGCCTTCTTTATTCCTTCTTGTGGTGAAATAAGTTGACTGACCTACTCGGTGTAGACGTATGGCCATGGTCGGCAAGTGGCAACGTAACAATTTTCTTAGCCTTTTCAAGGGCTCTCATAAGTACTTAGCAAGATGCTTTGTAATTAATTCACTTCCTCCCTCTATACCTTTCCTTTCCCAGGGGTTAATATACATTTACCACTTAGTGAGTGGACCCATAATTCACACTTTCCCCTCCCCACTTGCAAATAAAGCACTTCTTTCCCTAGATAAAAGCACTTCAAATATTATTTTGCAAGAACTTACATCATATGGCCAAAAGAACTGTCATAAAACTTTAGTGTCCTAAACATATTTAAAGGTAACATTGTAAACCATTCTTTAAAAGTGAAATACAGCTATGCTTTTCATTGTGTGCCCATTGGTGTTAAATACTGTTAGGCATTTTACTCATGCTACTCAAACTATTATCCTATTGGATAATACCCATACGCCTACAAGGGAGACTAGTTAATATGACTATTATTCAAATTTACGCACCAACCACTAAGGTGAAAGATGAAGAAACTGAAGATTTTTATCAACTTCTGCAGTTCTGAAATTGTTATCAGGAGGGATCAGTCCCTAGAGAAGGACATCATGCTTGGTAAAGTAGAAGATCGGCGAAAAAGAGGAAAATTCTCAACGAGATGGATTGACACAGTGGCTGCAACAACGTGCTCAAGCGTAACAACGATCATGAGGATGGCGCAGGACCAGGCAGTGTTTCATTCTTTTGTACGCAGGGTCACTAAGAGCTGGAACCGATTTGATAGCACCTAACAACAACAACATTCAAACCAGCTTTCAAAAACACTTCGTGAAATACTGCTTATTGTACCATTTTACCGATGAATGTGAAAGATGTTACCTAGCTAGCACAGCAGGCACTAAAGGGGTTCCAGGATGTGCTGATAGGCTCTTTCTGAAACTCCCCACCTCAGGGTGTTTTCTTAGTCTGTTTATTGGGCAGGTCAGAAGCATCAGGGATTTAGTAGTCTCTGGACTAACCTTAGGCAATTCCTGATGGAAGTTGGAAGAAAACCACCCAGCTTCTTAGCCCCTCTGGTGGGGTAACTCTGAGACATGTTCTACACTGTCTCTCAGGGTTTCCCAATAGGACTGAGCCTTTGTAACCTGCTCAAGTAACACATCCTTCACTGATTTCTTATCCTTCCTGATCTCTCTTGCTCACTTCCCTACTAGTGCTTTTTTAGGTCTCCTTAAGGGAAATCCTGGTGGTGTAGTGGCTAAGAGTTCGGCTGCCCACCAGAAGGTCAGCAGTTTGAATCCACCAGGTGCTCCTTGGAAACTCTACGGGCAGTTCTACCCTGTCCTATAGGGTTGCTATGAGTCAGAATTGATTGATGGCAATGGGTTTGGGTTTTGGTTTTCTCAAATCCTCATCTTAGTTTCCATTTCCAGTGGACCTCAACCTAAGGAAGCTACTCAAACGTAAACCTTAGATACAAATCCAGGTGTGCCTATCTACAAAGCCCACATCCACACCCTCCAGGGCATCCCATCAAATTTAGTACACGCATTCTGGTCATTCGCCTCCTGGCACTGAAAATAAAATGCTGCTACATTAGAAAGTTCCAATGAGGAGACGGCATCTTGGAATTATTTTTTTTAAGCTGGTCTTGGGCCAGATTCTTATCCTTGGAAATACAAGAAAAAAAAACCTCTTAGGTAGAGAGTCAATGGGCTGCCTTTCAATAGGCAAAAGGGATATGCATCTTATTTCTCCATTTCTTGCTACCTTAGGTCACCTCTGTGAAGAGGCACTCAGATGCGTGCAGCAAAGCCTTAGCCACTCTGGACTGTGTACCGAAGCCAGTGACATAAGCCAAATGGTCCTGTTGGCCCATTTAAATAAGCATTGAGCCAGCAGCAATGACACTTGCTATTATTGCTATAGGAACATTTGCTGGAAGCCAGTGTTGCTTTTGAGCTCTAAGAGTTTGATAGCAAAATATAGACATATAAGCATGCAGATCTATCTATCTATCTATCTATATACACAGAGAGAGAGCTTTGTTTGTGTGTTTATTTTTTGTTTGTTTTTTATTACTGATTCAAAACTGAGAAGCTGCCCTCAAGTTTCAGGGTGCACTTTAAAACCATCTTCAGAGTATTATTAAAATAGATAATTTTAAGTATAGCAGATAATAAAAATATCTAGTAAGGAAGGGTTTTTTGGGGTCAATATATGTTTGAATATAATAGATGGCATATATATGTGATGGATTATTTATTGGATTTTTTGGAATGTTTACTATAAAACTGTCAATAAGAATTGACAGTTTTATATTAAATATTATTTAATACAATATACTTGTAAAGTTCAGAAAATTCACTGCAATGTTCTTTCAGTTGGGAAAAAATCCTAGGCAATTTGAACTTTAAATGTTCATTGATTTTATTAGCATCATCTACACATACCAAGAGAAGCATTATCTCAATATTTAGTTTGTCTTTAAGGCAATTCTCTTTTCTTCCCATTTTTTCATTGTGACTGAAATTCCACATATTATACAGAAGGTGTCCATGGTCTTGGTGTTAGCTCTGATAATGGGGATAGAAGTAAGCTATTTTTAGAAGAAAAACCACCTGCATATTCTTGTATTTAAACGGCTATAATTGAAAAAACCTTGTAATACAGGAGCTACAGATGTTGTAATGATTAAACTACATGATTCTCCCAAGAGAAGATCCAGGAAAAGAACGGAAGTGTTAACGGGCCGATTTCAGCTCACAATATTAAAAATAACAATCACAAAGCCCTTCAGTCAGGTGTGTGTGCATGTGGGTGGGGCACACCTGTCACATGGAATAGGCCACACAGATGCTATGGGTTCACTGAGAGGGTTTTACACATAGGACAATCAGCCACTGGATCAGGCTGTTATATACAGGCTTTTAAAGTAAATCCAGTAGCTTAACGAGGCTTAACAAGTAGCTTACCAAGCCGGTGACTATTAGTCACTATTAGTCACTGGCTTGTCCAGTTAAAAAACCTCTATTACTACCAGCTGCCATTGAGTTGACTCTGATTCATGATGACTTCATGTATGTCAGAGTAGAACTGTGCTCCATGGGGTTTTCAATGGCTAGTCTGTCGGAAGTAGATCATTGATCACCAGGCCTTTCTTCTGAGGTGCCTGTGGGTGAACTTGAACTGCCAACCGTTCGCTAAGCAGCCAAGTACGTTAACCGTTTGCACCACCCGGGTCTCCTTCGGAACCTCTAGCCCCATGAAATGGAGCACTTATGGTGCGGAGGCACGCTATGTTAGAATGAAAAGCTTCTTCACCAAGTCAGTTCAATACCCATTCACTAAGCAACCATGATGTGCCGGACACTGAGATGACAGTTAATCAGGAAACTCAGAAGGGGCTGGGGGATGGTTAAGAAGCCAGGAAGACATGGATTTGAGCCTCAACCCCATTATTTACTAATCATGTGAACTTGGCCATTTTTTTTTTTTTTCTGTCTCTCAAATCCTCAGGTTTACCAAAAGAGAGAATGCACAAGAATTTAGAGACCATTCTACTGAGCAGATGTATAGAACGCTCTGTGTGTCTAAATCTGCATTTCTGTTAGAAAAAGTTTCAGGCTGAAGACGTTTTGCTATAGGAACATTTGTTGGAAGCCAGAGCTGCTTCTGAGCTCAAAGAGTTTGTGGAGAAATAGCACCATTTAAAGAGAAACATTGCATTCTCTGCTTCATTAGTTAGAAAACCCGAAATCATTATATATTAGTGTCATGGATTGAATTATGTCCCCCCAAAAATGTGTGTATCAATTTGGCTGGGCCATGATTCCCAGTATTGTGTGGTTGTCCTCCATTTTGTGATTGTAATTTTATGTTAAAGAGGATTAGGGTGGGACTGTATAACACCCTTATTAAGGTCACATCCATAATCCAATGTAAACGGAGTTTCACTAGGGTGTGGCCTGCGCCACCTTTTATCTTACAAGAGATAAAAAGCAGAAAATTGGTAAACTCATACCACCAAGAAAGCAGTGCCAAGAGCAGAGTGTGTCCTGTGGACCTAAGGTGCCTGAGCAGAGAAGCTCCCACACAAAAGGAACATTGATGACACAGACCTTCCTCCGGAGCTGAGGAGAAAGCCTTTCCCTGGAGCTGATGCCCTGAATTTGGACTTGGATCCTACTGGACTTCTCTTTGCTAAAGCCATCCACTTGTGGTATTTCTGTTACAGTAGCACTAGATGACTAAGACAATTAGCTAAAACAAACCAAATGAATGTCCCAGGACCTGTGACTGTGCATAATGCACTGCTTTTCCGTCTGCTAACTCATCATTCAGAAATACAGGGTATCCTGAGGCTGGCACAGGCCAAGGCGGGGGCCTCTATGTATCTTATGTTTTACATTTTCAAAAAGATACACACTGAACTGGATGTTTCATCACTATGTGGTAAAACAAACAAATCCCTGAAATAAGTGTAGTTTTAGGAAAAATGACATAAAATTTTAACAGATTTCATCCAAGTTCTGCCCATTACTTATCCCAGTATGACGTAAAACTCACTTGGCTTCGCCTTTATCTTAAAATGAAACATACTCCACCTTTCACATGGGAATATTATGCGTATTAAATGAGATAATTTCGACCAAAGCTTTTCTATGAATTATAAATCATATATATATATTTCTTTAACAGTTAGCATAGCATATGACACACAACAGGAACTCAAATAAGGATCAAATGAATGAATGAATTTACTGAAGATTATAATCAAGTAGTCCATTCAATTACTTCCAACAAGCTTTTTATTCCTATATATATATTTGGAATATATGCAGAAAATATTTAATTTTCTGATTACATTCTTGTGCCTCAGGAATTTCTTTGTCATTAGGCTGGAAATTCAACTTGGAAACACATTCAGAATGAAGATAAGTTAGTAATCGATAAGATATTTTATTCAAGTTAATTTTTTCAGATTAAAAAGAAAAAACAAAATCTTACAGAATAGAATAGCAGCATGGGAGGACCAATCAGCCTGCCACTTTTTTTACACAGATGGAAAAGCAAAGGTGGAGAAAGGTAAGTGACTTACCCACATTTGACATGGGTAGAAAGAGTGGCTCAGATAAAAAGACAGAAGATGGTATCAGTGGGCTAAAGAATGTATCCATTGCAAGGCAAAGGCCTCCATCACTGCCATTTCCATCTGTGCGTCTGGTAAACAGAAGTGGGACTTTTTGTGTAACCAAGAACACTGTACATTTGAGATTGTGAAGAACCCACTCTCTATCTCACTTCAAATATTATCCATGGATGTTCCTGAAAAGTTGCGTCTGGTGTGGTGAGAAGGCCCATAGCAGGTGCAAAGTCTGTTGGATACTAATTATGTGTTGAGCATGCTGCTAAGTGTTTTTCAGGCATTATGTCACTTAATTCCCCTTATAATCCAATGGTGTAAGCATTAGTATTGCCATTTTACTAAATAAATAGCATATAAAAACCTGAAGATTTTTAAATAGCATTCCCAAGATTATATTCAGTAGTCTACATCTCAGAAAGGAATTCAAATGCAGATTTTTGTTGTTGTTACTACAGGTTGATGCTACTAATAGGACAAGTCACAGGGGAAGGAGAGTGCTGAACACATAAGTCCTGCTGCCAACGAAGCTCTGTTGACAAAACAAGTGTCACTGAATCCAGGGACATAACAGCACTTGTCTGTGGCCATAATTATTTTCACAGCTGACATAGCAAGGAGGGGACATCAGACACTCCAGTATCTTCCAAAGGTTAAATAATAGGTTGAGCAGGAAGTTTTCAGAGCTGATTTTAAATGTCCAGTACCGTAATGCATCCCCACTGAGAAGGTGTAAATCCCTAACTGGAACTCTCTTCTGAAATTATAGAGAAAGCTGCTTTTAAGGGCTTCTGATATGAAAACTTCTCTGAAGACTCAAGGCAGCCCTGGACTCAAAGTCCAAAAGGCTGAATGAGGGTCTGACCCGAAGAAGTTCATGTAAGGATGAAAGTGTCTCTTGAAAACTAACTTGAAAAAAGAGAAATGCATACAATGGCCCAGATGTTCATGACCTCTGCACCGTCATTCACCTGACAGCAGCGGCTGCATTGCAAGTGAAAACGTGTAGAATCAGAGGAAATTGTTTTTTATTCAAGTCTTACTTTGCTATCGGCAGTGCTCATCTCATCCAGAAAGCTGTGTCCTAACACCTTGACTACAGTGGCTTTGGGACACATCTCTCTCTCTCTTTTTTAAATCCTTCTCTACAATAAATGAAGTTTTTTTTTCACTAAAACACACACACGCATGTGTGCATATCACGTTAAAACTAAAAACCAGTGTGATGCTAACGGTAACTTCCCTGTAAGGACTCCTTCAAAAACCTTATCCACCTGCAATTACAAGACATATTTCTGTTATGACTCTATTTATATCCTTAAACTTCTCCTTTCATCACCTGATACTCTTTTCCCACATTATCCCAGGCCTCACACCCTTTTGCTTTAAATGGTCTCTTGTTTAGATCAGTGTATATGTAACAACTGCAGTCAATTCTCAGCCCCCCCTCACGTGCAGGTGAATGAAGTTTACATTTTAATTATAGTGTTTGCGCTGTTCTAAGAACAGGAGCTATTGGCTGCCTCCATTAGCCACCATTACACTAGTTCTCAAAGTTCTAGAAGAGAAAGTTTGTCCTTCTTCACCCTTTTGCAATTTAATATCAGTCACCCAGCTGGCTTCTCTTTCCCTATTACTGTGTTTCAGCTCTCGTTTTGTTTTTTCTTGCTTTGAGCATTAGCACAGTATCATCCCTGAACTCTTAAGAGATAAGACAAGAGCTTTTAGGTCCAGCATCGTTTTTCAAAAGGCCCATTCTCCCCCATTTTTAAATGACTGATTCTATGAACATTGTTCTTGTTTCCTTTACGGCACACTTCTCAACTATAATATCTTTGAGTTTTCTGTTTAACTATTTCATAGCCATTTCAGCGTGGGCTAAAAAGGCACATAGCCAAAGAGGAAATAGTCTCTTAGTGGGCAGCATAAAATTAGAAAAGATTGGCAGATAGCAGCCAATTTTAATACCTTTCTAAAATGTGTTTCATAGTGCTTACTGCACAATTGTGCATGCAGAATCTCCAAAGCCCAGAGCATATCAGCAATAACTTCATGCAAGCAGCCACTGCCTAATATGTGCAGAGTCTTATATTACTTTATCAAACTGTCTGCGTGTAATTAGTCTGTCTGCAACGCCCGGCATATAAATTAAGCATCTAATTTATCTTGACTGGCCTCCAGATCACTTGATCAGTCCATTCTACCTCTGTGGCTCTTTAATGAATGCCAAGTGCAGAGAAGGACCCTCCGGCAGCAGGGAGTGGGAAGAGGCAGAAACTCCCTCAGAGGTCAGAGGCAATTTCAGATTTACTCATCACTGATACCCGGGTGGAGTACATGCCATTCCTTCCAATGACAGTGATCTTCACGAGGGGCATAATTGATGTCCCTGGTGGCAGGTTACTTTGTATCATGGCTGGTAAATAATAAATAACTACAACTCAAGCTGTAAAGTCAGGTCTACTAAATGAAATCAAATTAAAAGTAAATTATACTTTCCTCCCAGTTCAACACCATTTCTCATAAGCCACTTATCAATACAACCTCAATCCGTACAACTGTAAGAGACAAGCTACACAGCTATTCAATCCTGATAAAAACAAAATAACTCCTGTAGCCATAATCATTCCTCAAGAGCATTTAATTTGTTGGCTCTTGCATTATTGCTATCAAAACAGAATCTTGCAGCTTTATTGGGATACATAAATCTCTTTGATTTAAGGGTACTTTATATCTCTTTTTCTCAGATGAATTTGAAATGGTACAGAGTTAAATTTTTATGGAGTGATTTCTGGGGGGAAAGGCTGACATAATTTTTAGCATGGGAGATTGTGTTCTGCTGACAACTCAGAAACTCTGAAGAAAATGTTTAGCTCACTCAATAGTTCAGAGTGTACTCTCACTTCTGTAGTGGTGGATGCCCACTCAGTGCCGATGTGGCAGCTCCACTCCAAATACGAGGAAGCACACCCAGTACAGATGTGTGATCTCTTTTATGTCAATGTAAATGGATATCCCATAGGGGAGCAGGGGTCTGGATTCATGAACTAAGACTTTACAGACCAGCACCTTGTGACTTTCCTTCTAAGGCTGAGGACTCGCTTTCAGACAGGTATTGTGATAGTCCACTGCTACCTCGTTTTGTAGTAAACTTAACAGAAGGTCTTCATTTTTGCCCCAGTGACCATGAGGTTGTAAGACTCAAGAGACCTCTCTGGGGCTCATGGCTCTGCCAGATATTGGAGGCATGACCAGACACTACATCTCAGCTTTGACATTTGCTTTATATTGACATAGCAATCTCACTTGCTTTGTTTGAAGATACAGTTTTGATAAAGGAAAAAAATGTACACCAGCTATAAAATATACCCAGTTACATGGCCACTTGGTTGATGTCTAGACCTATAAGACTGAGAAAGTTTTTTTAAGCGGAAGTGTGCTCATATTTATGTTGTTTGTCCTTCAAGGGCAGCGAGACAGAAGGGGAAAGGGAGACCCGTTGCTTAAAGAAGACTGAGCTTCTATTAAGGGTGATGGGAAAATTTAGAAACAAATAATGGTGATGGTTGAACAACACGATGAACAAAATTAATGTTATTGAACTGTACCCGTTAAAAATATTGAAAGGGCAAATGTTTTGTTACGTATATATTTCCACTATAAAAAAATAAAAGCTTCTCTTTCTACAGTAAGGATACATAGAAGTACATGATATATGGGGAGCAGGAGATACAGGTGTTTGATACTGTATAGGTGTGACCTAAGTCCCCAGGATGTAAACACTATGGTCATGTAAACACACAGAAAAAAAGGTCAGTTCTTTTGTTAGGCAGAGGACTCAACAAATAATGATAACCATAAAACTTACTGAATTATAAAAATGCCAAAGATGGTTTCACAGTATTTAGAGTCATAGAGGACAGAGCTAGATTTCTTTAGACAATTAAGTCTAATGACCAACTATGAGAGCCAAGGCCCATAATGAATTTGAAATGGTGACCTATCCAACATGACCTCCCTAATGCTGTACACATTTATACTACAACAAAGATTGAAGCAATGAGCTCCTAAGTCTTAACCTTGGGGCTCTTTCATTTCACCTTTCATTTACTGTGTGTCAGGCACTGTGTGAGGGCTTGGTATTCAAGCATGGAGAACAAACACAGGTATGATCTCTGTTCTAACAGTCTCTAGTCTCGTGTAGGAAGGTGTAGGAAGGAATGTTTAATCAAATAATCACCTAAATAAAAGGGTAAATTATAGAGAATGACAATGAGGAAACGTGTATAAGGCTAAGAAAAAGAAAGAGGGTGTGATACTGAAATGACATGGTTTTAGGCATGGGCTTTCTTGTAAGCACCATTTAAGACGCAATCAGGGGTAAGTCTTCTTTGGCTCTCCCAAGGTGACAATATTCTCAATTCTTTCATTTGCACATCTCCTCCACTACCACTTTGGATTGAAATGATCTGTCTTCCCCACTCAGTTGTGAGCTCATTAACAGCAAATGATTCTATCTTGATCACGGTTGATTTTTGTACAGTGCCTGAAACATATTTTGTGTTCACACAGGAAGAAAAGAGAGAACAAAGAATAAGACAGGGGAGAAAGTCCTTTGAAGCAGATACTGCTAGAGCTACACAACACGTTCCCTTGGCCTACCTACTTTCAGCACAGCTGTGGTAGACATCTGTGTGCAAACTTCCAGCATCCCACCTCAAGGGACCCTGTGGCATTTTTACGCTTTTCAGCCCTGAGGCTTTCTCCAATGCTGAGTAACTCTGCTCAACTGGTGATGGATGCAGTATGACAGTGTGGGAGTTGGACAGCTTACTTAACAGATCTGTAGGCAACCCTTCACCAATAAACTATAGGAGTTGTTGGCTAAATGCCCACACATTCTAATCATTTGGAGGGACATTTTTGTGAAACATTCTACGTAGTTCCATAGAGGGTCATCAACAGGGTTGAGTCCTAGTGGTCCATAATGGTAAATGGTTCAATAATGTATCATTCATTGACTTTCTTTCTTCTCTTGGTCACTCTTTCCTATTCCTTCACTCTATTTCCTGAGGTAACATTCTAAATAAACTATTTATACTCAAGTCTTTGTCTCAGGCCCTAGGGGGAGGGAGTGAGCAAACTAAGATAAAATTTTACATAGGAGGCAGCAGTAATTAATATTCTCTCCCTTTCCTCTCTCCCTACAGATATGTATCTTCAATTTCATTTTTTAATATGTGTGCGTATATATATGCATACACACACATATATACTCAAATTGTCTAACATAATCTGTGGTACCTATCTCTTCTCAGGTTCAACAAATATTTCTCAGAAGGGGGAATTGATATAAAAGGACAAGTTAATCATACTCATTAGTTCTCAGCACACTACTTTCATTTGTCTGTGAAAGTCCCCCTCTCTTGTTTGATTGATCAAATTTCTTTAATATCCATTCCCTGCCCATATCCTTCTCATCTTCTCATTGCTAATGATTCTAATATTTTGGTGTATATCCTGTCTTGTTATGTATACTTGAAAAACTTGTATGCATGTATTTTCAATTAACATAAATAGTATTGTACTATAAATATTAATTTTTTAAATTTTCTTACTTGGCACTATAGTTTTAAGATCTATCCATGTGCTACTGGTATTTGCACGTAGGCTACATTCTTACACTTACCATCCTCAACTTTTGAAATACTTTCCATCATAAAAAAATATGGTTTCAGAGGAATTCCTGGTATAGTGTTTTCTTAAATAGATTATATGTATTAAAAATGTCTTAGGGCTACCGCGCTGGTGGGATCCCGGGGCTTTTGTTCGTTTTCAATTGTTTGTTTTCTTTTCCTTTTCTTGAGTTGGGAGCCCTTTCTGGCCAGGCGGAGCTGCGTGGTAAGGAACTCACCTTCGGCTTCCACAGACGTGTGGAGGGATCCCAGAGGACATTTCTTTCTTCGTTGGTTTTTTTTTTTTTTTTTTGATTTGCTTTGTTTTCTTTTCCCTCTTCTTCCCTTTTTGTCTTCCTTCATTGCTCAGTTTCTCATCTCTCTGTATCCTCCTTCTCTTTCTGATCCCTGAATACCAGGCGATGTATGCCTCTGCGCCTTCTGGACAGGCTGTGCTACGACACCTGAGAGCGACTACCCCAGACCTCATAGCCGCATCGGTGGGCTCCCTGGGAACTTTGCGGTTCTTTAACCTTTCTGATTTTTATTTGTTCATTCTTTTCTTTTCTTCCTCTTTCCCTTTCTGTTTTTCTCCATTTCATAGTCTCTCATCTCTCCATTCCAACGGCAAGCTCCCCTA
>NW_004443950.1:4515476-4621891 GCF_000243295.1 Trichechus manatus latirostris
CTGGAAGAATGTAATCGATGTCACTGAATTGTACACGTAGAAACTTTCGTAATGGTGTAACTTTGGGTATGTATATTTTCACCAAAAAAAAAAAAGTCCTGGAGACGGGTTTTTTGGAGGAATTTATTCCCCTCCGTCTCCTCTATATCGATATATAATAAACATCTTGCTGCTCACCTCACCCCTGTCTCAGAATTGGCTATTGCAGCAGGTGGCTCCAATCCACGTTATTGTGGTAAGAAATTTGGTGGCCCCTACGGGGAGCTCAATCCATTTGAGACACAGCAGCCCCGGGGCAGGGCTTGGGTCTGATCCACAGCTATCCTGACATGCGGCAGCGAGAGGTTTCATTTGCCTCTGGGGAGACTGTTGGCCAGACCTGGGTCTGTCACAGCACGGCTGGTCCCCAACCACGCCAAAAGAGGTGGGTGAAAGAAAAGCAAGACCTGTATAGGAGGGATTCCAAGATGAGTCTGTGACTCCTCTCCCTGTGGTGCTCAGGGCCGGGGTGGATAGGGCAGGCCCGAGGTTTCCGGAGCGGGACCTGAGCCCTTGGTTTCTGGGGTGACAGGCAGCCCCAGATGACCATACCCGTGAATAGGCTCACTAGTAGGGACTCCTGGTGACTCTACAGTTCTGGTTTTGGGTGTGTGAATGCTCGTAAGTGTGTCTGGGAGGTTGAGATTCTCTAAGATAACCTGTGCTGGCAAGCAGGGCCATTTGAGAGGCTGAAGGGGGTCGAGAAAATCTCTTGTCAGCTTGCGGGATTTATTCGTTTACTGTGGTTTTGTGTCTGTCCTGTCCATTTGTTTACTGTGGTTCTGTGTCTGTCCTGTCCATTGTCTGTGTATAACTAGTATTATACCATCTACTTGGGCACCCTGATCAGCTTTAAGAGAAAGCTTCAGAAAGAAGAAAACCAAAAGCTTGAACCTTATCGCTTAACGTCTTTAACAAATGAGCCTGGACTTCCCCCCCTCTTACTGATTCACTGGTTTGGGGTTCATATTTAAAAACACTATAAACTGAGTATACTAGAAGTAACTTAGAATTTCAGTGGCCACTTTGGGAAAATGAGCTTTCATTTGTGTTGTCCGTTTTTTCCTTAGAGAACTTGGTTTGATGCTCAGGTTTTGTCAAGAGGTCTAATATTCCTCCATCTGAGGCTCCGGCAAGTTAATAAGTTTTATCTAGAACCTATTTATGCCGTCTTTCTGTCTCCTTTTGTTCTAAGAGCTTGCTTCTGGTCTAGAGCATTATGTCTAAGTTTGTCTTGTATTAAATTGGTGGCTATGGCTAAGAATTGCTGTATTTTGTAAGGCTAGTCATAGAACCTCAGTTCTTTCTTTGTCCAGAAAAAAACTGCATCTCGTGTCTGTCTTATGGTTTAGATTTTTAAAAGCTACTTGGAGAGACTTTGATATAATTTGGTCTATTTGAGAAGTACACTAAGATCTTTATGTTTTACACTATGTCAATCTTAAAAGTGAAACCTTTCTAAGTAACTTAAACTAGATATGAAATGTGTTTTATTTAAGGAAAAAGGATAGTTTTGTCTTAAAGTAAAAGTAGCAGTTTCAGAACAGTAAAAAAGAAATTAGTTATCTCTTGTCCTTAAATTCCTAGGTCAATTTAAACATATGTAAACTAACTGGGATGATGCCCCAGTCTTGCTAACCAAGAATTGTTGGATTCATTTACAAAATTGCTAAAGAGCTTTGCTATTTACTGGGTAGACAGCCTTTCAAAATGCCTCCATCAACTTAAACATATGTAAATGTCTTCCTTGAGTCAAGAGATTGAGGGCAAGGCACAATCAGACCTCCCAGCTCCCAGTCTCCAAGGTCGTGTAGCTCCAGGGAAGCTTTCAAAAGACCCCTTTCCAGCTAGGTGGAGACTCTTTTAAGACAAAAGATAAGAAAAATTGCTGCTTTGCTATAGTTATCAGAAATTGGGTAGATCCTAATCATAAAACTGTAAACAAGTTCTATTATAGGGGAACTTTAAGAAGTTAAAATAAATAAATAAATAGAAACCACAATGAGATGCACCTGAAGTGGCCTGGAAAAAATGTTTCCAGCAGTAGCCAAACACTTAAGGTTATATCCACATCAATGAATTTTTCAAGTGAGCGGAGACTTTGTGATTTCCGAAGCCAGTTGATAAAATCTTTAAGGGCTAAAATTATATTGGGGAAAATATGAGAAGTAGTAAAAGTTGAATGAAATCTTAGAATGTTTAAAAAGACTTTCAACAACAGTTACGTTTTAATGATATATAGGCTTAAAATAATTTCGACATTTTGGGTAACTTATTGATGCTATTAACTTAAGTTTATATACTTTTGCTTTTTATGCCACAAGAGAAAGGACAGACAGATATACATATGTTTAAGTCTGCTAATGAGCGTTCATTTTCTCCATTGAAAGGGATGCAGTATAAAAGCTATGCAACAAAGACAAGGTTTAAGAGGTTTATTGAAAAAGAAATTTATTTGAGATGGTCAAGTTTTATCTGACTAAAGTTTACTGGTTTAATTTATGAGATTTTTTAGGAGTTTTAATGTTAAGTAGCATATAAAACAAAGAATTGGGTTTCTCGATGTTAAAATAACAATTTTCTTTAATTTCTGAGTTAAAGGGTTAATTTATTCTTTGTGTAATCTGCTGGAAGATGAAGGTTTGGCCTCTCATTAGAATTAAGTTTCCTGAGTCTGAATACTAAGCCACATGGCTTTTAGAAAAGAAAGCTAAGGTTTTTACTTTAAGATCTTTGGTTAAATAACTTAAGTATTGTTTCATAGTGGCCTATAAGATTATTATTCCCTTACTGCTAACTTGGTTGCAACTTTATCTTTTTGAATCTAACATCATCAAAGCCAATGGTTTGATTAGAGAATTCACATCATTTACCTGTGAAGATTGTTTTATTACAATTCAGGTATTTAGAGATTTGATAATCTTGGTATATTCTTGGTATATCCTGACTATATGGTATTTTGTCTCAAAATTATTGTGTATTACATCTGAAGCCTTCTGAATACGGTTAGTGGTTATATTTAGAAATATTTTTATCTAAAGTTTTTTTTTAATTGGTTTTATTTGGCCTTTATGTTGCACTTGTAATTAACTTCTATCAGGTCTTTCACTATTAAGAGTGTTATTTTTATAAGCTAATCATGGCCATATTAAGTTTTGTCATCTGCAGATAAGTTCTTACTTTGCTGATCTGCCAACCAAAATATCTCAACAAAAAGATGGACTACGTCGGACTTGCTAAAAGGACTGTGACTAGACTCAATCAAAATTTCCAGAACGCTTATGCAGAAGCTGATGAGTTCACAGACTACAACTGATCCAGAACCACATGGAACAGAAATTAACTACATCAGACTAAGTAAACGAAAGGAAACCATGGGTTTTATACAGGAATATTGCTGATGTTTTAAAGTCCTATTTTCTGGATATAATAAACTATTTTCCTTTCTCCTAAATTATCTAACTAATGGGTTTAGATATTGTAACTCTCGAATTAGAAGTTCTGTTGGTAAACTTAGCAAAGTTATGACTATCAGTGTCTGAAATTTGAGCTATGATTTTACAAAATAAAATAGTATTAGCCTTTCCTGTTAGTCTCTCAAGAAACAGTTTGTGCCTAAATAGATAAATGCTGCTATATTTATATTAATAATCAATCTGAGGTTTTGCAAAATGTAGTTGCTGTCGAGGCACATTAAAAGCAGTTACTGATGCTGCTTATGCATAAACAAACACCTATTATGGGGGGGAGGTCCATCTATCCCAGCCAAATCTCTAGGTTGCATTCTAACTAACTGGAGGAGGTATAGCTATGAGCCTATGACAAGAAAGAGAATGATATGCTTATGCAACAATGTATGGCCCCAATACCAGCTGGGGGACCAGAAACATTCTCTCCAAAATGGGTCTTTGGCTTATGGCACGATTTTTCAGCTTGATTTGTAAGAAAAATGAGACAAGGTTCCCTATATTCAAGCTTTAATGTCTCTCTATCCAACTTTAAATCCCTCTAACCAGGTTCTTTTCCAGGAAAAGCTGAAGGCAAAAGTGCATCCTAAATCCTCACCGGAGGGTCTCCTCTTAGAAGAAATAGCACTGATAACTGCTTCAGCTTCCCCCCCACCCCCCGCCATATAGGGAAGGTGTGGTAGAAGCCGGCAGGTCAGGTCGAAGAATGACGGCAAAGTCCCCCACAGAAAGGGCTGAGCCTGATTCTAGTCCGGCCAGCTTGAGAGAAACTAATGAAGGAAGGGAATCCAGAAGTAAGAGTCTGACTTCATCAGGAGACCTGGACAGAAAAGGTGCCATGATCCTACGGTCAAAGGGGACATTGACCCTGCAAGCTGGGGACACTCTGACCCTCCCGTGTGTAGTCTCAACCCTAACTCCAGTAGGTCCAGTTAAGTGGGCCATAAAAGAGCCTGAAAGAGGAACCCTAAGAATAGTGATTATTCTAGTTTGTTTTTGTGTTCCTTGTTTTATGAGAATATTAACAAAAAGAACTGCAAAAACCCTCAAGGCAGGAGAAATTTTTACCCTGGTAAGTCGAGACACCCCTCTTCCAGGCTCTGGGGATACACATTATTTAATTCACCGGGATACAGCCGATTTCCACTCTAACTCACCCCCCGCCTATAGCTCCTAGTCGATATCGGGAGGTTTCTCACCGCAACGACGCCCCTAACCAGCAGGAAGTAGCCAGAAAAGAAGCGATGCCCTGTTTCCCAAGATTGAGAAACTTCCAATAAAAAGGGGGGATTGGAAGAGGCTGCATAGGCCCAGCTCACTATTATTACTCCCCATTCCTAACCGCCACATTGTCTCGTGATTTTTCCCTCCCATTCTAGTCTCTACAAAAAGGTTTAAGATTAACTGATGTTCCTCCCTGGAGGGTGGAAAACAAGTGATAATGATCCAAGAATGAAAAACCAAACAAAGCATCCATCTTGTGACAAGAGTAAGAAGGATGTCACCAGATAATCCCCAAAGATGTCACCAGATAACCTCTAAGAGTACCAGTGGAAGGTTAACTCATGGAAGACATCACCACCTCAAGGGGAAACTACCACAAAAGATCCATAATCCTGCCCCTAGAAAAGACTTCAGCCGATTGCCCGTGGCAGAGATGGGTTTTTTTGAGGAATCTATTCCCCTCTGTCTCCTATATATCGATATATAATAAACATCTTGCTGCTCAAAAAAAAAAAAAAGTCCTCAAGGTCAAGAAGGGAGAGTGTTGACACATCATGGGGTTCTTAACCAATGTCATAAAACAATATGTGTATTGACTGTTTAATGAGAACCTATTTGTTCTGTAAACCTTCATCTAAAGTCCAATAAAAAAATTAAAAAAAAAAAGTGTTTTAAATACTCAGATTCACAATTAGGAGTCAAATATTGATTTCATACTTCTTCCCAATCTCAGACGAGTATTGAGTACTGAGGTAAAATTATCTGGCACCAAATTTTAACAAAGAAAAATAAAATGATTTCTGTAAGTGTAGCCCTTTTTTTTCCCTTAAAGAACATTTCTAAGAAATATTAAATATGACGACATGCTAATTTAAGTATAAAAAGTTATCCTAAAAGGAATATACGTGGTAGTTGTACTTTTGATTTTAATTAGAATGATGTAATAAAATACAAAATTCTCTATGGTAAAATTCATAGGCAATTAAAAAGAATTGGTTGTTTGGGCATTATTTACTTGGGCCTCACTCTGTTACTAGCTTCAACTGTGGTAAAGTCTACCCCCTATGTATCCCAGTACCAAGTCAAAGATCAAGATATACACTGTCAATTTTTCAAGATCTTTGCAACACCCAAGCACAATACAGTAATATTAGCTATGCCTGTGTGTTACAGTTCACAGAAAGTCACTTCCTCCTGCAGTAGTAATAACACTGAGAGGAAAAAAAAAAAAAAAAAAAGTGCCACTTTAGTTGCAATTAAACCAGGTTTCCATGCATAGCTTAACATTAAGCAGAACCATGTGTGGAATTCTGCAGAGAAAGCAAAAAAGAAGTGACTGTGAAATATGCTGATTTGGCTACAAAGAAGTTGGATCAATTTTCACATGCACAACAGCTTCAACTGGTTAAGAACTTAGACTTGTAACTCCTCCACAACTTATTATCTTGTGGCTCATCTACCAGGGATCAAATGTCTGAGACTGTGGAATTTTGCTCAGCTTTGGTTCACGGAGGCTGCTTAACCTTCCTATAACTCAGATCCCTCATCTGAAAAAAATGCATCATGTGATGACTGTCAGGATTAAATGAGAAGGAGCCTAGGACACACTTAGAAAAGAGCTCTGTACACTGGAAATGTTAATGATTATTATTCAAGGCAGCATTTGAAAATAGAGTCTTTGGCTGCTAACCAAAAGGTTGGCAGTTTGAATCCACCAGGAGCTTCTTGGAAACCCTATGGGGCAGTTCTATTCTGTCCTAGAGGGTTGCTGTGAATCGGAATTGACTTGACAGCAATGGGTTTGGTTGTTTGGTTTGGGTACAGTCTACAGATAAACTTGGAATAGACCGTAGCAACGTTTACAAACATCTTCAATGTCCAGCAAATGAAAAAAATGTTTCCTCAATTGTTGTGTTCTGTGTCCTGGAGTTGATTCCAACTTACAGCAACCCCATGTGACAGAGGAGAACCGCCCCATAGGGTTTTCTAGGCTGTAACATTTATGGAAGCAGACCGCCAGGTCTTTTCTACTGTGGAGCCACTGGTAGGTTTGAAACTCCAACCTTTTGGTTAGCAGCTGAACACTTAACCATTGCACAACCAGGCCTCCTTTCTCCTCTGTTAAAATTGTTGATACCCATAGGGCACTAAGTAGTTGTTTTCAGCCCTGATACCAAGAGACCTAGAATGAGTTTGAGGTTATCTGCCTGTGGTAAATGAGCAGATACCTAACTGGTTCTACATTAACAATGTTTATACACAACTCCCTGATTTTAGAAACTGGTACTGATATTTGTTATTTAATTTGGAATATACATCACTATTAGACTGTTCCAGGAAGCGCCATATTTACGATTTTTTTTGTTACATAAAACCAAAACACCAACTTGTTGTCATCAAGTCAATTCCGACCTATAGCGACCCAATGGGACAGAACAGAATTGCCCCACTGGGTTTCCAAGGAGCAGCTGGTGGATTCGAACTGCTGACCTTTTGGTTGGCCACCAATCTTGTAACCACTGTGTCACCAGGGCTCCTCTGTTACATAAACATTCAATTATTTAGCCGGGATGCATTTAACTAAAATGTGCAAGGCATTTCAAATATAAATAATTTTTATGAGCAATTTATTTTTATTTTTTGAAATAATCATCTTTATTCTGTGAGCTTTTCCCTGATATAAGCACAAGATTTTTCCCTGTGTTTGTGGTAGTTGGATTACCATCTTAACTCCTCTTTTCAAACTGTGAGATTCTAAATATAGAGACCTCATTTGATTCACCTTTGCATCTCCAGGGCCAGAATAAAATATAGCAGGTACTCAGTACTTGTTTGGAAAATGAAAGAAACTGAGAAATCGTGTCAGATATAGCATAATGATCCTCATTATCTTGCACAACGTGGGCATTTACTAAATCAGAGGAAGTGATGGAAAATTAGTGAATATTGGTGTGTCACAGAGATAATATGGGATGTTTTCAATAGAAACCCCCCCCCAAAAAAAACAAACCCATTGCCATCGAGTCAATTCTGACTCATAGTGACCCTACAGGACAGAGCAGAACTGCCCCATAGGGTTTCAATAGAAAGTGGGACACAATTTTTATTGAAGTGCTCACAAATACCAAAAAAATCTGATTTGAAAATATGTCACTGGAAAGAGAAAAAAAAAAAATCTATAAAACTTAGAACAAAGCTCACTATTCTAGCAGACTCTAGGCTATAAACTCAGCAAAGGGGAAAAGCCTTTCTACTTGAGCTCTAGAGCTCTAGAGCATACATATTAATCTAGGATTAAAATGAAGAGTTATATGGCAGTATGTTGAAACAAATTACATATGATTCATCAGTTAAACTAAAATTCCAAGTCAACAGCAAAACTTTTGTACAGCTACCATGCATTTATTAATATAATGGAAGTCACTACACAAATTTTTGCTGAACACATCAATGAACCAATCAATAAGTCAAGCTGTAAATAATTATTTGTTGAATAAATGCTTGCTACAGAAATTTAGTTATGTCAATAGGAAAGAACTCCAAAATCTTAAAAATGCTCCGAAAGGTGAAATCACTTGTTCAAATTCCAAAACAACTAAGGTTCACATCCTGGTATCTACTCTTTAAGGGCAAGGCACCTTTTAATAGATACTGCTGAATTGTTCAGAGTTGTTCTGTGCACAAGTGAACTCAGAATCACTGGGCATTAAAACTGCATCCTTAGTGTGAAAATCAGACTGAGATTTTGAATAATGGCATTGCTAGTAATCACGAAGCAACATTTTCCTTCAAGTCCCTCAGATTTTTCCATTAGCAAAAATCAGCAGCAAGGCACTGTTCCCCTGGAATGGCATCTTCTGCAATCATGTTATGCTTTAACAAGACGACTTGCATTACTTTGTTAATACCCAACCCCTCCCCGCAGCTCTTTCTTGACTTTGGAAATGTCTCTAGACTTATTGCCCAGTATAATTTGCCCAAGGAAAGACTAACCATTTTCTTATCCTCAAAAGACATGCACGCACAGAGAGAGAAAGAAGCCATGTCTTTTTTCTTTTTTTACTGCAGAGTTGTCAAGGCATTTCCAAAGAATTTTAAAATGTAAAGACATGTAATATAAATATAAGGCATCTCAGAAGTTGTATTAAAACTATTCTCTTTGTGCTAGAGGAGAGCAACTCAAATACAACTTTACAGTTGTCCTTTTGTACTACTCACCACACTTTAATATGCATTACTAATCTTTCAGGTTTTGAATGTAAGAATATATATTCATACTGAGTCAGACTATATGTCTTATTCATTGAAGCAAAACCAGTTTTATGTCTTTTTCCATGTTACAGATAACTGAGTATAAACCTGTGTAAACTCATGTTGGGAAAGCTCGCAGGTAATGATTAAGAACAAAAAGAAGTTGATATCCCATAATCATGATTTTGGCATGCTTCGAGACACAAGCCCTGAAACTCTTTGTAAGACGTGTGATTTCTTTCATTGAATATTAAAAATATTTTATAAGAGTTGGAAAATAAACTGATTGTAAGGCAGGAAAACATGTAAATTCATAATCTGTCTTGTAGCCCAAAAGCTAATTGATTTTCATGTGACTGTCTTGCTAATAACTGTGATTAGCGTTTTCGATTTTCACAAGTGTCACCATTCACATAAAATCACCCATCTAACATCTGATAATGCCTCTGAACAATTTATGTAAATACATGCTTATTAACTTTGGATTTGGAAGAATAAGAGGAGTGATATCGATATTTGCTAAATTCCCTGCCTTTGCTGTAGATATTAGCTTCTCTTCAATCCCTATCTGAGCTTCTTGTAAGTAAATTCTCATGGAGACAGGACCTTTGCACATGGCGAAACTGTTGCTAATGGCTAAAATGTCCCTGTCAATACCAAAACTTACTTAGAATTGATCTAAATCAATGTGTCAAGTCACTGTGACTAGTCTAATGTCAGTTTTATTGAAAACTGCAGACAGTATTAGAATGTAAAATGTAAGTGATATGAGATTGGCATCAACAGCATCTGCTGCATTCATGACAACTGCCCCTTCTTATACCGTACCCACTAAATTTTATGCCATGGTATATCCCCTAAACTGCTATATATCAAATATATTCTTAAGTAATTCAGAAAACTATGAAGATAATAGCAGGTAGCGGTTATGATTATGTGCAAATCACAGCTCAAAGAATATGTATGTGGCCTTTCTTAAATCTCACTATAAGCCTGTGAGGTGAGTATCATAATTAATACTTAGTTCACATAAAGTAACAAGGGCCAAGAGAGATTTAGTAAACCAGTAAGTGATGGAGCAGAATACAAATTCCCTATGGGTTTGGGTTGGGGTACAAAGATGGTTGTGGATAATAGCTGTTGTTAGTTGCTGCCACGTCAGCTCTCACGGTTACCTCATGTACAACAGAACAAAACGTGTAGTCCTGCACCACCTTCACAATCACTGATATGCTCTACTCCATTGCTATGGCCATTGTGTATTGCGAGTGCCTTCCAACCTAGGGGCTCCTCTTCCATCTTTCATTTTGTCATACTGTGGTGGTTTGCATGTTGCAGTGATGCTGGAAGCTATGCCATCAGTATTTCAAATACCAGTGGAGTCATCCATAGTGGGCAGGTTTCAGGGGAGCTTCCAGACTAAGGCAGACTAGGAAGAAAGCCTCGAGATCTTCTTCTGAAAATTAGCCAATGAAAACTCTACGGATCACAACAGAATATTGTCCAATATTGTTGTTGTTGTTAGGTGCTGTCAAGTTGGTTCCAACTCGTAGCGACCCTAAGCAAACAGAACCAAACCTGTCTGGTCCTGTGCCATTCTCACAATTGTTGTTATGTTTGAACCCATTGTTGCAGCCACTGTGTCAATCCATCTCATTGAGGGTCTTCCTCTTTTTCGCAGTCTCTCTACTGTACCAAGCATGATGTCCTTCTCCAGGGACCGGTCCCTCCTGATAATAAGTCCAAAGTATGTGAGACAAAGTCTCGCCATCCTCGCTTCTAAGGAGCATTCTGGTTGTACTTCTTCCAAGACAGATTTGTTCATTCTTCTAGCAGTCCATGGTATACTCAATATTCTTTGCCAATACCATAATTGTCGGATACAGTGCTGGATAGCAGAGTAGCCAACAATGAAAAAACTTTGCTATGTGAGTGGATAATTGATTATATTCAGTTTGTCATAGAAACAAATACTCTATCATTTACATAAGCTCATCTGTGGATATCGATTTTGGGTAAACACCAATATCTAACTTTTTTCAGAGGGCCAGCTCTAAAAGAGTATGCATACCTCAAGGTTCAAAATTGCTTGTTGGTCTGCACATCTCTGATTGTGACTGCCAATTACACACTGCACTTTATTTTCTTTTCTTTAATTGATACCTAGTATCTTTAGTGAGAGTGATGATGGTCCTGACTTACTAAGTGTGGGTCAGCTCAATTGCTACTCAATATTCGCATGAACTGAAAACTAAATGTCTAGTAAGACATGAATAGAAGAAAAATGAATCTGAAATTGGGAACATCTGTTGAAGTGATAACAGAAGATATCCTGAATGGTTTGGGACTGAAAAGACTTTGATTTGGTGGAGGGGGGTGGGAGGGAGGTTGAACATTAAAAAAATCAACTTTATGATTCTGTAAAGAGTTGAGACACTGCGTGCATTTGGCAGAAGCTACATCTTGCTTGCAAGCAATGGGTAGAATTTATTGAGTAGACTTAAAAGGATTTTTTTTTCAAAACTATTTTTAGCAACACTGAAAGTTAGACATTAACAACTATAATGTTTGAAAATCTATGAGTTATCTTATCAGCAGAGGGGCCATTATTAGGGATTCCTTAGAAAGAAGGAAACTATTACCACATAGGGAAAGTACTACATTGTATATACATTATCATACATAACCCTCTTACATATAAATACATATATGTATTATGCCTCTAGTCTAATCTCAGAGGAGCCTGTCCATTTTAACAATGAAGAAATTAAAAGTTGTGTGGATCAGCAGTTAAACCCAAGGCACCAAGTTCCATGCTCTTTCCCAAGATATTGTAAAAATTCAAGCTATTTGGAAGGATGTTGTATTAAGTGCTTCTAAAGTTACTTTTGACTCTAAGAGGCTATGCCTATCCAGTAGATTCGGCTCACGTTGGATAGGAATTATAGCATAACCATATCACCACTACCTCCTTCAGTGGCCCTTCTTAGAGAAGTCAAATTATGTAGTTGAATGGAGTCAGAACAACAAGCATCATATGACAGACCCAGAACCCCTGAGCCAAGAGACGAAATTGTTAGAAAAGAAAAGCAAGAAAAGGTCATCCAATCATGATCTTAGTTCTTTGTCTTTACTTTAACCAGTCACAGTCTGTAAGAAATTTACTCATAGGGATGTGTTCCAGTGATTGTAAAGGGCATGTTTGAAAGACCCTTACTCAAATGAATCAGCACTTGTCAAAATTATATGAAAAGTACTTATAGATTGTACTTCTTTGGATTTTGGTCTGTTTATAGCCTGAGCACTTGCAGCCAATTTCCCATTTTTGTTTTCTGATATGTCACAATAAAAATCTCTTTGCTGCAGAAGGCTTTGGTGAAACTTGTTACTCTACAGCATTTAAGAGACTTAAGACAATGTCTGGCACAATATAGACCCACAAAATATGTTACATATTCATGGAGGAAGCCAGGTCTGAAATGGGTTTGACTGGATTGTTGGCTTTGTACAGGCAGAGATTTATTTGGCCATCACTACTTAAACAAAAGGTGCCCTGGTGGTGCAGTCGTTAAGCACTCAGCTACAAACCCAAAGGTCAGTGGTTTGAACCTACCAGCTGCTCTGTGGGAGACAGATGTGGTAGTCTGCTTCTGTAAAGATTTACAGCCTTGGAAACCTGTGGGGCAGTTCTACTCTGTCCTATAGGGTCGCTATTAGTTGAAATAGACTCTACAGCAATGGGTGTTTTTGGTTATTTAAACAAAGTTTCCCTGATCTCATGTTGAACATAAAGGAACCCTGGTAGCATAACAATTAAGCACTCAGCTACTAACTGAAAGGCTCAAACCCACCCAGCCACCGGACTGCAGAAAGACTTGGCAATCTGCTCTCATAAAGATTACAGCTTAGAAAACCCTATGGGGGAGTTCTCAGCAGCATGAGATCACTATGAGTTGAAAATCTACTCAACGGCACCTAACAATAGCAACCTGTTGAACATGAAGATGTAGCTCTAAAAGATACTTCTACTTTGAGCCTCCAACTAAGTTCTGCATAATGAGGTGCCATGTTTTTAAACGTATGTTCATATTTCATCCATTAATTTGCTTTTCAGTAGGTTGGCTGTCAGTTGAGTGTGATTTACAGGTGCAAAAATACTTTTTTTATGAGTGAAAAGATTTATAATTCTTAAATGTTATTATCACAGCATATCACTCTAAATGAAACCTCGAAATATTTATTGGTGTAAAATAGATATAATCCTGACAATTTTGTGACGTTGTATTGAATAGATGTCTAGTTGAGAATATTTACCTAGTCGGATTTACCTGCCCTATCCTTCCAGACTATTGTCACTACTCTAATTCAAATATTTATTATTTCTCACTCCTCTATCGGCAATAACCTCCAAATTGGTCTTATACCATCTCCTAACTTCTCCATACATTACATTACTTTTCCTTAAGCAGAGTAGCAATTGTCTCATTCCCTGTGCTGAAAACATCCATTTGTCCACTTGTTTCAAACAGCTCACTCTGCAATTTTAGATTTCCAAATTTTAACCAACATCCCTACCTTTTGGTCTTATTTCCCACGAAACTCCCACACAAACCCTGCATTCTAGACCCACACTGTCTGATACAGCATTCACGAGAATCATTTGGTTATAGAGCACTCGGAATGTGGCTTGTCTGAATTGAGATGTGCTGCAAGTATAAACTACACATAAGATTTCAAACACTTAGTTCTAAAAAAAAATGTAAAATGCCTCATTAATAATTTCAGATTTATTGCACTTTGGGATCATAGTATTTTGATTATAATGGGCTAGAAAAATATTATTAAAATTATTTCACTTTTTAAAAATATGATAATGTCACTATTAGAAAATTAAAAACTACAGACAGGGCTCACATTATATTTATCTTGGACTCTCTGGATAAAAAGAACTAATGGGTAGAAGTGAGGCGTATCTCATTTTTGCTCCTGCTTTTGGGCCTTGTCTTAGGACGTTTTCTTCATGCATGTATTTATTCAACAAACTTTCACTGAGGGACTGTTAGCTATCAGGCATTTATTCTCAATATTGGGAATACAGAGGAAATCAAGATAGACACGTTCTGTCCAACTCATTCGCGGATATGAAAACTAAAACAAAGAAACAAACACAAACTTAACTTCAAACTGCAATAAATGTCATGTGACTGGATGATCTATTTGCTATTTCCTGGGAAGTAGGGATTATTTTGTTGTTTTATTAAAGAAAATCTCTCTGATAGGTGACATTTGAGTAGTGTTGAAAAGTGAGATAGCCTGGTGGTCTTCCTAATTTGCTTGATATAGGTATATACACATGGGTAGGTAGAATTTTTAACCTAAGTGTACATTCTGATTGATCGGTAGTGGTGGTACAGAAGGCTGTGACCGATTAGCTATGTCTGCCAGGGTCCAAGAGAGATGAATGTCAATCATCATGCCATGTATTTCCTTAATCTGATGATAATCATGTATATCATAAGAAGAAACTATACAAAAAATAATTTATTTCATAATGAAAGCATTATCAAGTGAGGCTCTACTGCAAGATTTAAGCGCTGTCAAAGAGGCAGGGTGAAAGCGATGGCACAGAGAAAGAAAGGACAATCAGGAAATTCAGTCCATCAGACACCCCCCCCCCAAAAAAAATTAGATAATTGTAAATAGCCTAAGAATTAATTAGGTCTGCAGACCCACAGTATACCTTTTGCTGATCATCACATATATGGATTGTTCTTGTTGTTTTTAGGTGTCATGGAGTCAGTTTCAACTCATAGCAATTCTACGCACAACAGAACGAAACACTGCCCGCTCCTGTGCCATCCCCACAATCGTTGTTATGTTTGAGCCCAGTGTTGCAGCCACTGTGTCAATCCATCTCATGAGTGTCTTCTCTGTTAACTGCATTTATTTTTTTTTATTCATCCAAAATTTAGCCAATTCTCTTTTCATCAGTTTATATCTGAGCACCTGCTTAGTCTTGAAACATCTGTGAAGGCAGATGTTCTGCTTCTGCCTTCATCAACAGTGGATCCAGACCAACAGATGGCATAAATTAATAGAAAACCTAGAAGTAGTGTGTGCAGGTGAAGTAGGCATGCTTCGGTTATCCCAGAGACGCAGTGTGTAACATGCTAGAGTAGCAAGTGTCCCTCAGTGACTTTTTCCATTACTCTGGCAATTGTCAGATTTCTCTCAAGGGCAAATTCCAATGACACTGGCTTTTCATGCTATGGAGAATTATTGCTGCCATCCAAAAGAAGCTCCCTCAGTTAACTGTGGGACAGAACTTTCTAGGCAATTTGTTCTACCTCTGCTAGAGAATCAAAGATAAGACATACTCTCATACTTTTTATATATTTTGAACATCATTTATGCCATTTAACAGGATACGGTTTAACTTATCTTGCTTATTTGAACATGTATTTGTTTTGTAAAATGATAATAATAGCAGCAATTTAACCACCTTTGAGCTTCTCCTGTAATACAAGCTACTACATATTCATATTTTATTAGCAGAGATAAATAAACATTTTATAATGTTACTACAAACCACTATATTTATCTGATTAACCTAGTAGACCTTTACATAGCACCTCCATATGCATGACACTATGCTAGATGACGAAGAATCAAGAACGTGAGAGGCTTGTCCTTCATAGGAATGGGGTCAGGGAAGTCTAAAGTACAGTAAATATGACAAATTACAATGTGAAGTAGGGGAGTTGAATAAAAATCTCACATGCAAAATGTTATGGAAGTATAGAGCACCTATGTGTTCATTCTGCCTGGGAAATTCAGAGAAATCTTTAGAGGAGATAATTAATAAGTTAACTTTGATACATTAGTATGGGAGGGAGATGTGGCAGTATGCATCCGTAATGATTACCAAAACCAAACCAAACCCATTGCTGTGGGGTCAATTTCGACTCATAACGACCCTATAGCCTTGGAAACCCTATGGGGCAGTTCTACTCTGTCTTACAGGGTCGCTATGAGTCAGAATCAACTCGACGGCAACGGGTTTGGGTTTGGTTTTTGGATACATTAGTAGGAGTTCCAAGATAACATTTATACATTTGTTAGCTAAAGATTTGGAAAAAAATAACAAAACAACTACAACAATAACAAAAACTGTCTGGGTTTTTTTGTGACACTGTTATGCAAGTTGCTTGATGTAGAGTAATGGAAACTGAACTAGAAGAGTAGGTGGAACCAAGTCGTGAAAGGCATCAAATACTGTCTGTTCCTGTTCCCAAGGCATCATTTTTAGTAGACATAGTCTTATTTTTTTATTATTATTTTTATTGTACTTTAGAGGAGGTTTACAGAGCAAATTGGTTTCTCATTAAACAATTGGTATACCTATTGTTTTGTTTTGTGGGAAACCCTGGTGGCACAGTGGTTAAGAGCTACGGCTGTTAACCAAAAGGTCAGCAGTTCAAATCCACCAGGCGCTCCTTGGAAACCCTATGAGGCAGTTCTACTCTGTCCCATTGGGTCGCTATGAGTCGGAATCAACTTGACAGCAACAGAGATTGTTTTGTGACATTGGTTGCCAACCCCATGGCATGTCAACACTCTCCCCTTCTCGAACTTGGGTTCCTCATTATCAGCTCCTGTCCCCTCCTGCCTTCTCATCCTTGCCCCTGAGCTGGTGTGCCCATTTAGTCTCATTTTGTTTTATGGGCCTGTCTAATCTTTGGTTGAAGGGTGAACCTCAGGAGTGACTTCATTACTGAGCTAAAAGGGTGTCCGGGGGCCATACTCCTGGGGTTTCTCCAGTCTCTGTCAGGCCAGTAAGTCTGGTCTTTTTTTATGAGTTAGAATTCTGTTCTACATTTTTCTCCAGCTCTGTCCAGGATCCTTTGTTGTGATCCCTGTCAGAGCAGTTGGTGGTGGTAGCCAGCACCATCTAGTTATGCTGGACTCAGTCTGGTGGAGGCTGTGGTTGTTGCAGTCCATTAGTCCTCTGGACTCATCTTTCCCTTGTGTCTTTGGTTTTCTTCATTCTCCCTTGCTCCCGATGAGGTGGGACCAGTGGAATATCTTATATGACTGCTCACAAGCTTTTAAGACCCCAGACGCTACTCACCAAAGTAGGATGTAGAACATTTTCCTTGTAAATTGTTATACCAATTGAACTAGATGTCCCCCAAGACCATGGTCCCTACAGCCCTCAGCCCAGTAATTCGGTCACTCAGGGAGTTTGGATGTGTCTATGAAGCTTCCATGAGCCTTGCCTTGGTCAAGTTTAGAAATAGCCTTCTGAATCTTAGGTAAACATGACATGATTACCGTACATAGGAAAATTTTAGAGGATATTACTAATGGCCTAATATTGATGATGGAAGAAAGGCGTGGTGATCTACTTCCAAAAATCAGCCAATGAAAACCTTACGGGTCACAGAAGTCCAATCTCCAACTGATCATGGGGATGGTGCAGGACCTGGCAATGTTTCATTCCGTTGTACATGTGGTAGCCATGAGTGGGGCTAATTAGATGACAGCTAACAACAACAACATTGATGATATGAGACTAATACATTGCTGTGCCCAAACATTATTCAGAAAAGAATAATTTCACCAACACTTAATACTTGCTAATATATAAGCATCTTCCCACACCAAAAAATAACAAAACTAGTTGCTGTCAAGTCGATTCCAACTCATAGAGACCCCATGTTTATAGAGTTGAACTGCATTCCACAGGGTTTTCAAGGCTGTGACCTTTTGGAAATAGATCACCAGGTCTTTCTTCTGAGGCACCTCTAAACCCAAAGCAAACCTAGTGCCATCAAGTTGATTCAGGCTCATAGCAACCCTATAGGACAGAGTAGAACTTCCCCATAGGGTTTCCAAGGAGCACCTGGTGGATCTGAACTGCTGACCTTTTGGTTAGCAGCCGAGCTCTCAACCACTGCACCACCAGGTGGGTTCAAACGTAACTATTTCCATTACCCAGAGACACCCTAAATCAGCCCCAGCCTTCTGGAAATCCTGCCTGTCCTCTTTTTTCCTGAAAAATTTACATAACAAAGGGAAAGAAGAGCTTTCCAATGTTCCTTTCCAGGAACCCTGGTCTAATCTTTGATATTCTGAGTTCTCTGTAGTAATCGGAAAGCCTACTCCAGTACCAATACCAGTAAGTTTATCACTGGACTTGGTAGAGACAAAGTTCTTTCATTGTTTCCTCTCATCAGGATGATATATATTTTACATATATGTAAAAGACACAATTATTGTTTTCAGGTGCCATCAAGTTGGTTCCAACTTATAGCAACCCTATGTACAACAAAACACTGTCCAGTCCTGCACCATTCTCATAATCCTTGTGCTTGAGCCCATTGTTGCACTCACTGTGTCAATCCATATCCTTGAGCGTCTTCCTTTTTTTCGCTGACCCTCCACTTTACCAAGCATGATGTTCTTCTCCAGCAACTGATCCCTCTTAATAACATGACCAAAGTATATGAGATGAAGTCTTGCCACCCTGTTAATAACATGTCCAAAGTATATGAGATGAAGTCTTGCCATCCTCGCTTCTAAGGAGCATTCTGGCTGTACTTCTTCCAAGACAGATTTGTTTATTTTTTTGGCAGTCTGTGGTATATTCAGTATTCTTTGCCAAAACACAACTCAAAGGCATCAATTCTTCTTCAGTCTTCCTTAGTCATTGTCCAGCTTTTCCATGCATATGAAGCAACTGACAACATCATGGCTTGGGTCAGGCACACCTTAGTCCTTAAAGTGACATCTTTGTTTTTTTAACACTTTAAAAAGGTTTTTTTTTTCTTTTCCCCCAGAAGATTTGCCCAGTGCAATGCATTATTTTTTACTTCTTGATTGCTGCTTCCATGGGTATTGATTGTGGATCCAAGTAAAATGAAATCTTTAACAAATTCAATCTTTTCTCCGTTTATCATGATGTTACTTATTGGTCCAGTTGTGAGGATTTTAGTTTATGTTGAGGTTGAATCCACACTGAAGGCTGTAGTCTTTGATCTTCATCAGTAAGTGCTTCAAGTCCTCTTCACTTTCACCAAGCAAGGTTGCATCATCTGCATAATGCAGGTTGTTAATGGGTCTTCCTCCAATCCTGATGCCCCATCCTTCTTCATATAATATACAATTATACATATGTAAAATATACAATCACTCCACAGTTAGAAAGAAGGATGGGTAGATCGGAGAGGTAGTTAGACACCAAGGCCGAGCATATGTGTGGTCACTAGGAAATGCAGAAAAATGTAGATAGAGCCAAACTGAGATCAAACAAGGACACAATAGGCAAAAAATTTCTACGTTCCAAATCGTCTTCTCTGGCAGAAGACCTTATGTGTCAACTCTAAGGAAGATAAGTTCTCAGAAGAATGATTTAATTCAACATTTTTAGCCCGTGATTGACCCTGTGCTGACAATCTAAAACATATTTGATTTTTTTTTTCTTAACACTATCACACTACCGTTTTACTGCACTTGGCCGCCTGAAGATTCTGCAGGAAGATGTCAGGAACTGACAAATGAAATGAACCAAAAGGTGGCTTTCCAGTTTCCCTCATATTGACAGGCAGAGCTGAAGTATAAGAATTCAGGGATCTGAATTAATTCAAAATTTCTAAGTGCTCGGATGAGTTATGCATAGGCAAAATAAAGGCATTTTGCTTTCCCAGAAATGGCTCACAAAGATTTGGATAAATCTAAAAGGTTGGCCATCACTTTTTTGAACCTAATGCAATTCATCTCACTCTACAAACGTCTTGCAGACACTGAGACACAGAACATACTAGTTCATTCAAGGTCACATTCCTAAAAACAGGATTCAAACCCATGACTTCTAAATCCAAACACTGTCCTTGAAAGAAGGACACGGCCCTCATTTCCTGTCACTGTCTTCATCATAGCATGGAGAATGGGCTTCCAGCTCCTGACTGCATAAACCCAGAGAACCACTGAAAAATTTAACATATAATGGCCCAATGGGGGGGGGGGGGATGGGAGCCCATGCTAGTAAGGACAATCTCAGCAGATTATCTGTTGCTTTTTCCCGTTTACACTCTTCTTCAACTTCTTTTTTTTCCCTTGCTTCCCAGCTCCCATCAATCTCTCCTTTTCAAAATATAGCCAACCATGTGACATTCTGGATTCCTGTTTCCCTCATTCCCAGTCTTCAGGTTGTTTAAGATCACTTTCTAAACCCTTGGAAAAAGGCAGATATATGATATTAAAAACACACACACATAAATACATAAAAGAGAGAGATAAAGAAAGACGGGAGGGAGAAGGAGACAGAGAACGGCAACCTTGGAGGTGGGCCTATAATCTGAAAAGTTTATGGAAATTATACCATTTTATGTCTTTCGAGTTAATTTTTCTTTGTTTTTAATATTGCCATGGTGGTGGGGAAGAATCTTTGTCTCAAAACTGACAGGATCGATTTAATGAACAATGTTTCCTGTTCTATTGTATTCACATAGTTATAATACCACCAACCCTTTGCTGGGATGTTTGGAAATTATGTTGGAATATAGGACTGGACAGGGGGAGGGGCTTAGATATAGGTTGTAAAAAAGGTTGCATTTTTATAATAATGGGACTAAGTGTCCTCTTATTCCTTCCTCAAAACACACATACAAGTATACGCATTCATGTATGCACAGCAACACACCATGCACTTTCTACTTTGTTGAAGAAAACCTTCACTAGCAAATCTAACATTTTTTAACTCATCTGTCATAAGTATAGGAGATTCAGAAACCAAAGGATAGAAGTTGTTTTTTGAGCTTTTGGAAAGGATAGCCACGGGGGAGGGGGCGGAGAGAGTCTCTCTGAGGATTGCTCACCATATTTTAAACGTTAGTGAGGAGGCTTCAAAGTGAACAAGTATTTGGTTAATAAAGTGGTGGCAGGCATTGGAGCTTGAAATTGTGGGTCACTTTTGATTAAATATTGATTGCAGAAAATAAGCCCTGGCTTTCCATCATACAATCTCTGCTATCATATGCAAGAATTTAAATGCCAATACTTATTAAAACTAGCCTGAACAATAGCTGAGAACCACCTTTGGGATGATCCATTAAAAAGAAAAAGGAACTACAATTCTCATGAAAACTAATTAAATCTCCACCCATTGCATTTATTTTGGTATTTTCCTGTGTTTGGTAGGGCAGCATGGTTTAGCAGAAAGATCACCCAATTTAAAATCCAAACATGATCTCAACTCTATCATATATTGACTGTGATTTGGCACAAGTAAACCAACATCTTTGAGCCTCTACTTCCTCATTCTAAATACAGGCATTATACCTCCAGTGATTTTTATGAGTATCAAATATGATAATTAATGTAAAGTAACCCAGTCTTCTGTCTTGGAGGTATTGGATCCTAAGTATAACTTGTTCTCTTAAGTAATCTGAGCTTCTACCCCAGCCCTGGTGTGCAATGCCTGCTCAATAAATAGTAGCTATTATTATTATTGTTTTAGTTATTTATTATTTTGTTAATTTTACTACCACTACTGTATTTTATTCCCTGAGCAGGGGTTGCATGGGGGACTCACACGATGGCAGCTGACAACAACTATTCCACTGCTATATTGAGGATCAGGCAATGGACTGAGGAATTTTTTTTGTTTTTATAAATGTTATTATAAAGCCCCAAGAAGTAATTGCTTTTGGTCTTAGTTCATTTTACTTTTTACATATTTTTATTGATTTTTTATATTGAAATTCTTCATTCAATATGCTTTAACCATAATCCTTTTTTATGGGACCCAGACCCCAGCATTTGGTAATAAGTTGCTTATTAAAAGGTAACATGATTTTTTTATTAGAAAATCAAGATCGATAAATGATATTTTTTTGTCCTTAGCAAAGGTTAAATGAACACATCATCTACCAAATCAGGTTGTACTTCATTATGAAGCTTATATTTTCAGCAGTAAAATGAATTTTTTTTCTTCAGCCTTGCATTGTCACTACATGCTGGAGAACTTTATTGATCTAAATCCAGGTCTGACAGGATGTCATATCAGAATACTTCAGGGAATGACTTGTACAGCATCTTCTTCCAAGAACTGGGGCTGCCAGGCACAGACAGAAAGCCCTGCCAGAACATTTCAAAGACAACTTCTGGGAGGAGGGCTGCAGACCTAGGTGTGGAGACCACTGGGGCATCCTTAATGGGGAATGGGGCTGTTTTGTATTTACCTACTCTAACACTCTAATTTAGTCATTGTTTCATTCATAAAATATTTATTGAGTGTCTACTATGTCCTAGATATCACTTTATATGTTGTTGTAGATATAGGTCTTTGGTTCTGTCTTAGTTATCTAGTGCTGCTATAACAGAAATACCACAAGTGGATGGCTTCAACAAACAGAAGTTTATTCTCTCACAGTCTAGTAGGCTAGAAGTCCAAATTCAGGGTGTCAGCTCCAGGGGAAGGCTTTCTCGCTCTGGAGGAAGGTCCTTGTCATCAATCTTCCCCTGAACTAGGAGCTTCTCCACACAGGAACCCTAGGTCCAAAGGATGCACTCTGCTCTCAATGCTTTCTTAGTGGTATGAGGTCCCTGTCTCTCTGCTTGCTTCTCTCTTTTATATCTCAAAAGGGACTGGCTTAAGACACTATCTAATCTTGTAGATTTCATCAACATAACTGCTGCTAATCCATCTCATTAACATCATAGTCACAGGATTTGCAACACATAGGGAAATCACATCAGATGACAAAATGTTAGACAATCATACAATAGTGGGAATCATGGCATAACCAAGTTGACACACATTTTGGGGGGACACAATTAAATCTGTGACAGGTTCCTTCCTTCACGCAGTTATGCAGTTTATACTCTACAAGGAAGGTATACTCATATAAATAATTACGAACTGTAGTAAGAACACTGGAAAGGTAAAGAAGGGGGTGGGCTCAGCTACGTCATGAAGGCTATGGTGACCTCTGAAGAGGCAGCATGGCATATAGCAACCAGTAGGTGCTCAATGTTTGTGTATTTAATGAACAGATCCTTCCTTCCCCTCCTCTCTCCTCCCCTCCCCTTCCCGTCCCTTGAGGGAAGACTATATTTGCCTCATGGAACTCTGGCAATGCCCATGGGCAAGCTCTTAACAGAATGTGAATAGTTGGAGCACGGCCTCTTCTAGGCGGAGGTATTTAAAAGCTGGCTCCCACTTGGAAGGGAGGCAAACATAATGGAGTGCTGAGTCCCCCACCCACATGTGGTAAACATGAAGAAGAAATAAGCATTTCTGGTTTTAAGTCACTAATGCTCTACTGTCTGTTGTCACTGCATGGCCTCCTCTAAAGTGAAAAATATGGAGGTGTTTAAGATATGTCCCTAGGACTTGTGAGCCATCAGACTAAATTTCTCAGTGATGAACACCTTTAAAGGGGCCAACCAAAAAAACCAAACCTGTTGTCATTGAGTCGATTCTGACTCATAGTGACCCTGTAGGACTGCCCCGTAGGATCTCCATGGAGTGCCTGGTGGATTCGAACTGCCAACCTTTTGGTTAGCAGCTGCAGCTCTTAACCACTGTGCTACCAGGGTTTCCATAAAGGGACCAGTTAAACATATTGAAAATCTTGTTAAATAAAATAAAAACAAAAATTGCATTCTGGCACTGGCATCACTTTACCTCTCTGGATATTGAATTTCACATTAGTAAAATAAGGGGATGTAACTTAAAATGATCTATAGCCCCTTCCCACTCTATGACTCTGTAACTTCTCTCCACTCTTTGTATTCACAGAACTTACCCCCACCACACACACACCTACATATTGAGTATATGAATAAGAGGTACATATATTTTTAAAACTGCATATTCCTTCACTTAATGATGCAAATTTCAACAGTATACTACCAATACTCTTAGGTTAGCGTGGGCAAGAATCAATTTAACTGTGCTTTGTAACAGAAACTTTGCGGAACTATTAATATGTTGTTGTTGTTTCCTATTTGTCCTATGAAAGATAAAGTGCTTATTGGGAGAAACAGATTTCTTGCCATAAAAGATCAGCCTTTGTTTTTGCTAGAATGAACCTGAAACCTGTCAAGTTCTCTCTCTTCCTTACCCTCCACCATCCTCCCACCCACACACACTAACCAGTCACCAAATCCTGACAATTACAATATTTGAGAATCTCTGGGATTCATTCATACTTCCCATCCTTAATGGCTATACTTTAATCCAAGAAACCTAATTTGTTGTAACATCCTCCTAATGGGTCTTCTTGATGGTACCTTTGCTGCCTCTGACATACTTACATTCCTGAGTCATTCCTCATGCTGTTTATGTTTGGAACAATCTTTCTTCCCTTCTCTCATTCATTTTGAAATTCTTATTTTTCCATTAGGAGATTTTATCTGCCCATTCCTCTCCAGCCAAGGACAAACTCTCTTGACATAAACTCCAAAATAATTTTCTTTTCATTTCTATGGCACTCATGTAGTTTACTCCCCTATGATTTCTTGCTGGCATTACTGCAAATGGTGGTCTTGCAATTATTTATTTTGGTTTTATATGCTCTCTATATTGCTAATGAGATCTTTATACATGATAAAGTCCATCTCTAGCTTGGCAAAAAAAAAAAAAAAAAAAACACTTAATGATCTTGTCCTTTGGCTATTTCTCTTACTGTACCTCTTGCTGAGCTTTAATCTCATTTTAGGTGATAGAATTTCATTGAATAGAACATTCTCTTGCTTCAAACAATTGGAGGCATTGCTCCCTCTGTCTTTAACATCCTTGATTCAAACGTTTCCCTAGCTAACTTTTAATGGTTCCTGAGAGCACACAGCAGGGCATTATCCCGTCTGGGATCACTTCCTAACTGCTGTAGAAGGGGACAGTGCTCCTCTTCTATTCTCCACAATACTCTTAGCATTTTACCAAGGCTCATCAAATTCAATGGTTATTATTGGTTGGCTGATCTGTTCTTCCACTGGCGTTGAAGTTCCTTGAAGGCAAAGCTCATGTTTTATTCATTTTTGTATGTCTAAGGCAAACCACAGCAACTTTCTGGAACTTACTGTCTTCATCTGGAAGATAAACTTAATGTTATTTTCCCCTGGGGGTTATAAAAATCAATTTAAGATAATGAACTTAAAATTAATATATTAACAATAAAATATTGCATATGTGGAGGGAAATATATTCAAGTTCCTAGCATGTGGTAGAGTTTCAGTAAATGTCAATTGTTTACAAGGCAAATTAGTACCTAAGCAACACATGTTACTTAATAAAAAGAGTCTCTACTCAGTCATCCAAAGAGTCTATTAAGTCCTAGATCTGTCAATCCCATTAAAAGTCCATGCTTATTCTGTTCCACAAAACTATCTGGAATAAATAGAGCATTATCCCTGTGGTCCACTGAAGCAGTAATTATTCAAATTTCAGAAATTTCCACTTGGCTTATTCCTAGACAGTAAAGTGAAGGAGTATTTTGGCTACATCCATTCTGCTTTCCATCTTTGCATTATACAACTCATTGTTACAGGTATTCATTCATTCACTGCATGGACCACTTACTATGCAATAGGTAAGGTTCTGGGTCTTGGGGAATATTGATACGGAACTGCCTCTCCTATCAAGAGTTCCAAGGATTGGTTGAGGGATAACTTGCACATACAGAACATAACAACATCAACAACAACAAAAACAATTCACAAGTAATAAGTATTCCAAGGTAAGTGTTTATTGGATGAAACTGTGGCAACTAAAGTGAGAATGGTTCAAAAACCATTTTATCAGGGATCAAAAAAGATCTCACAGAAAGGAAATAAGTTACTTGGACCTTAAAAAATGATTAGGAAGGCATAAAATGACTTTGTTTAGGGTTAGGGGCACAAAAGATGCAGAAATTCCAGACAGAAATTTGTCCAGCATGTGAAAGTGAAAGCCGCAAGAGATAGTGCATAGGCATTTAGCATTTAAGAAGATGCACCTGTTTTAGAGAACCATCTATAAAGAGTTGTCTTGTGGCCTTACCAAGGAGAGCTTCAGATGCCCCCTCTGAGGTGGTCATCTGTATCCTGTGAGAACCTAAGAGGATTCTCAGCAGTTTCTGAGCAAGCAATATGGTAGTCCATCACTTGGTGAGACAAATATGGGATCTAGAGGCAGATAAAAAGCCTAGTGCAATTGGGGCTTAAAGAACATAGAATCAAGGCTCTAGAAGCACTTGATGTGGTAATTCTAGTATTTTTTTAATACAAAATAATTGTATTTTATATTTATTTATTTTTATGAAGGAACCTGTTTTATAAGTGAAATCTAACATTAGACATCTGTCAGTATTATATCTCTCATGCTAACTCTGATTAGTTTGGGCTAGTTGCTAAGGATTGTTAAGAAGGATTTTGAGGTTCCTTCTCAGCTCCAGGGGTAAGGATATTTGAATGAATGGTGATATATGTTACGGTCAAGGTAAGGAGAATGGTGACAGGATGAACCATATACTAGATATCCCTGTTTTTCATGCACATCCAATATAAGATGTTCATATTTGAGTCATGAGATTCCACAGTTCTGCCTAATAGGTCATTTCTTTGCTGTCTGCACTACCTTTCCACTGCCTAATAATAACTGCATTCACCTTCAGACATCTAGATCTCTGAAGAAAACAGCTTTAAAAGCATCATTCTAAGTAAAACGTCCTTATTGAATAGATTGAGGAACCATTATCTGATGGTTTTGCCTTCACAGCTATTTTCATGAAGAATGTTCTCAAAACTGGGGATAATGCTTTTAAAAAAAAAAACAGCTTATTTTCTAATAGCAAAGGATAAAAGGTAAAGAATGCTAATTTTAATACTTTAAAGAACACAGCTTCTGACTAATGAAACACCTTATGATTTCTAATCAGTTTAGATGTCCCCAGTCCATCTTAGGTGAATAATATCATTTAAATATTTTCAGTAATTTTCCTTTAACAGGCTTTTAAACTTAATGTTTCTGCCTTGCTTGAGGACAACGTCTTTTTAGTTGCTCTAAATTATCAGTGATGTCGGTAGCATTTTCACTGAACATGGATTGATTTCAATTAACTTTCTCACACTTTTGCATAAAAGCAGTCTTTTTCAATTTGCCTAATTGGATCACACAACCTCTTGAAGCTGAAGAATGACAGTCATTAAAAGGTTGGGACAGGAGACACAATCAAGGTTGTTTACTGCCTAATGTCTCCTTTTGGAGTTTTCAGTTGTGCTTGATCAAATAAGATCCTTGGCCAAGAATATGGGTTAGACAGTTGACATAGACTATCCCATCAATGGATCCCTTGGAACTCCCCAGGGATAAGTTTTAACTGCACAGGAATGACCAAAGATAATTTGTTTAAGGTCTGTTCGAACACTCCTGCCCCAATTAAAACACTGACCCTTACTCATTTTCATGTCCTGTGCATATGCAAATTGCAGAAGGGATGAACTCTTGAGTGTCTGCACCAGTGGACAGTCTGGGAAGTAGACAAAAATCTGCTGGTCCATTTGTATTGGATGACTCAAGAAAAACAGCTCAGGCATCCATGTAATGTTTAAATGGGGAGTGAGGCCAAAATTAACCCAGAGTACTATTACTGAGTGGTACGGGACTGGAAGGAGCCCTGGTAGTACAAACAGTTGCTAACCAAAAGATTGGCAGTTTGAACCCACCCAGGGGCTCCACAGGAGAAAGGCCTGGTGAACTGCTTCCATAAAGATTACAGCCAAGAAAACAATATGGGGCACTTCTACTCTGTCCTATAGAGTCTCTGTAAGTCAGAATCAACTCGACAGCAAACAACAACAAAAAGGGATTTGAGTGAGAAGAGAGTAGAGGCCAGTTGTGGGAAGGTAACAGTTGCCAACGAGTTGACTCTGACTCATGGCTACTCTGTGTGTCAGAGTAGAATTGTGCTCCATGGGGACTTTCAACAGCGATTTTGTGGGAAGGTAGGCAGGACATCAGGAAAGAGACTCAGAAACATGGGGTCACAGGAACTGAAGCCACAGAATTCAAGGTGGGACAAGGCAGAAGGTGCAGAACTGAAAAAGTGGATTAAAAAGAAGGGGAAAAAAACCCAAAAACAATAGAGCAAATTGGGACAAGGATGATGGAAGCTAATTTTTACCAGTATATCTGATAAATCTAAGAGAATCAACTAAAAAATATTAATAATTTAAAGGAATTAACTAAGATGACTAGTCTGAGTTCTCAAAATTAATGTGAAAAAATTACCCTTTGTTCAGCAGAAAAATGAAAGAACAATACAATGGAGAGATCTCCCATAATAATATAGAAAACCTATGAGGAATCTTTAAAAATGTGAAAAATGTACATGATGGCAAAAAGAATACTAGGACATTAAAAAAAGAGACAATTGTAATTTCTGGGTAAAACTCAGTATGTTAAGGAAATCAATTCTCCTTACAATAATCTAAAAATTTACCACAAATGTATGGAAAGTTTTCAGTAGGACTTGATGCTTAAAGTCAGACTGATTCTAAATCATAAGCATGCAAGAAATAATGAGGGAAATTTGGGAATAGAAAAAACAAGGGAGGAAATCACATGTACAAATAACAAAAGAAATTAAAAAACTATAGTAAATACAATAGCCAACTGGTGCATGTGTGTGTGTGTGTGTGTGTGTGTGTAGGCACCAAACCCCTTATACCAAATTAATTCCAGAATGACATAGATTTATTTTTAATAAACAAATAAAAAATACTAGAATAATTGTAAATAATAGTCTATGACTACAAATGGAGAAATCATTTCTAAATAAGAAACAAACCCCTAAAGTCACTTAAGAAAGATAATAGCTACCTAAAAATTCAAAATATTTCTGCTTTTGAAAAACAAGAAGTCAACAGAAAAATAAAATGTAAGAAGTTAAAAAAAATACAAAACAGTAAGAAAATATTTGCATATATATGCAAAGGTCTATTTTCCTTAATATATATATAACTTTTTTTGAATGAAAAAGTCAATAGGAAGTTGGGCAAAGCACCACCCGTTTTTAAACATATAACCATCTATTTAGGTTTCTTCAAAATTAAAGGAATAAAAAGTAACCGAACATAGAAGATACAATTCCCCACTTATTTACAAAGATGATCCTCTATTGACGAAGGTGTGATAAGCATAAAAAATCATTCTAAAGATTTACTCCAGTGTGTACAGAAATATATATATATATATAAAATCTCATACACATTATTAATTTACACATTTTTATAAGGTAAGAGACTGTAAACTATCTGAATAGCCATCAATAGGATACCAATTAAATAAATCATGGTGCATCTGTACAATTAAAACTATGCAGCTGTGACAAAGAATTAACCTCTAGGTGCGGACTTGAAATACCTTCCAAGATGTGTTAAGTGAGAAAAGGTCTAGAAAAGTAAAACATGCTAAAGTGTTAAAAAAAAAAAAGAAAAAACAGACACACACACACACACACACACACAGAAGCATGCATGCTCTTAGATTCTCACAGGAAAAGGAGACAAAGAACTGCTGATCATCTTCATTTATAGAGAGGACAGCTTATGTGGCTTAGGTGTGGGAGAAAGACTATTTTGTACCGCTTATTTTTTAATGGGCATGCATTCTTTTAAAAAGGGAGGGAGAAAAAAAATACTTAAAATAAAGAATAATTCTAATACTTTTAGACTGAACAAAAAAAAAGGAAGATGATGCCCTTAACCAACAGAGTGAATACAGAAACAAATAAACAAACAAAAAAGTAAAGTAAATGAATTTGGGAAGTCAGCAGCCATGACATTCAAGCTCTTCTTTCTTCTTCTTTCTAAAGTCCTTTGCAATGATATCGTTCTAGTGTCATCCTTCTGATATTTCAAGTAATTCAATCTCCTTCGGTAAGGTCATGCCCAGGTAATATTGAACTCCATAGCAACGTTAGTCCCATTATATTGAACTGCCAATGTGTTACTCCAGTTGTGTGACCATATTCCACTAGACTACACTACAGACACATTAAAATATGAGTATAATATTAAATTGACCATCACTCCACTACAGAATATGTCATTTGTCTCCATTATAATGCAATGTGGCTTTCTGGAGGAGCCTGGAAAACTTTTTGATATTGTCGGTAAGTTTCTGCTGTCTCCTTGATGTCAGCAGATATTTAATTTAATTATCAGGGTTGAATGAATTAGGTGCAGCTGAGTGATAACTAGTTACTCTGTGGAACTGGAACAGTCCACAAACAAATTAGTTCTCCAGATGTGAAGACTTATAAATAACCACGCTAGCAATGTCTGTGGGTGTAAAGGGAAGACAAGCATTACAAGCAAGAAATGAATATTTTCTGAAATGGTGGAAAGGATATTTGGATGCAGGGAAGAGTTTTTAAGTTTTGCCTTTAGAGGAAGGCCTCTTGAAATTTTTCTCTTTAACCCAATCTCTAATCAGCCATTGACTTACCTACACTCTTTTCTTAAACGTGTTTTGTGTCCATCCACACTCTCTTCTCCCACCTGCTGCTAGTGCTCTTGTTCAAGTCATCACATTTTAACTAAGGGGATAGTCTCCTAACATATCCTCTCATTCTGTCTCTAGATAATACTGAACAAAACTTTCTGTGCCTAACTCTGCAGAATTTCAAGTTAGGTGCTAGGTCACTGATGGGCTGTGCAAGACAATGCTTGAGCAAATCCCAGAGCACACTGGATTTTTGTGCTGGGAGGCAGTGGTTAAACAACAGATCTAATTATGACAGGAGGGAAAGACCCAGATGTGAAGTCAGGATTCATTCCTGGGTGTCTTTCCTGGATGAGGCCGCCAGCTGAGTAGCGAATACCCTTGAATTAGAGTCATAAAATGGAAGGGAGAGGAAAGGCAAGATCAGGAAATGAGAGCTTGGGTAGAAAAATGAGAACCAAACAATTTAGTTTTGGAATGCAGAGTTTAACTAACTTCTTTTTTAAAGCATTCAGTACTTGACTTCCACTCTCTCTGTGGGACATCCATAGGTGCCACAAGGGTTAAAAAGAAAGGATTTTCTCACAATTTCATTTTCAAAATAAAGGAGAATAGATAGATTCAGTGTCAGAACATAAGAATTCTAATATTGGCTTTATCAACGACTGAATTTCTTCCTTTGAAAAAGTTGCTTCATCTGAAAAGCAGGGAAGACTGAATTAGATTGTAACAATGATCAATGATAGTAATATGAGCCAATATTTATTGGGTGTATACTATTTGGCAAAGGGTGAACTAATGTTTTACATGCATTAATTAAAAAAATCCTTAGCATAACCCTTTGAGTCAGGTACTATTTTAGTATACCCGTTTTATGTATCAAGAAACTGAAGCATATGGTAGTGTTTGACTCTGAACTAAGGAATTATAATTTTGGAGCCCATTATCTTTCTTCAGGGCCCACACTAAGAACATTAACCATATATTCTGGGTTTCCTGTTCCATTATTCTGATTCTTTACCCACATAAAATATCATACTTTTCACTTTCTGTGTCCTGATTTTTTGCTAGTTTTGTTTTACAAACAGGGCCTTGGTATATCTACTTTCCTATATGTTTATATGTAGCTACTGGTTTTTAAGAAGTACTATTGAAAATCCACCATTTGAAGATAGTGATGACAAAGTTATCACATTCTTTCTCGGTTTGTTCAAAAATTTTGCTAATATTTTTTAAGCTAAACTGAGACATCATTGATAAATTAATCAAATAATAAAATAAGTACAGGTAGTCCTCTACTTATGATATATTCAAGTTACGATGTATTCACACTTACAACTATCTTTTTTTCTTTCACATCATGCAAGTACTCGTATGTACTTGTATGTAGTACATATTACTAATGCAAAAAAACAGTCGTAAATGTGAATATGTCATAACTTGAATACGTCCTAAGTTGGGGACTACCTGTACCTATATTATTTGTTAATTAATATTTTTATCAATGCTGTCTCGGTTTAGCTTAAAAAGAAATGAAATGGACTGAGGTGGACTGGAATTGGCCATTTTGAATCAGATAACCATATGGTTTACTATGCCGGGAATGAAAATTTTGAAGAGGAATGGTGTTGCATTCATCATCAAAAAGAACATTTCAAGATTTTCCTGAAGCACAACACTGTCAGCAATAAGATAATATCCATACACCTAAAAGAAAGACCAGTTAAAACGACTGTTATTCAAGTTTACACACCAACCACTAAGACCAAAGATGAAGAAACTGAAGATTTTTACCAACTTCTGTAGTCTGAAATTGATCGAACATGCAATCAGGATGCATTGATAATTACTGGTGATTGGAATACGAAAGATGCAAACAAAGAAGAAGGATTGGTAGTTGGAAAATACAGTCTTGGTGATAGAAACGCTGCCAGAGAATCACATGATAGAATTTTGCAAGACCAATGACTTCTTCATTGTGAATACCTTTTTTCACGAACATAAACGGCAACTATACACATGGACATCACCAGATGCAATACACAGGAATCAAACTGACTACATCTGTGGAAAGAAGTGATGGAAAAGCTCAACATCATCAGTCAGAACAAGACTAGGGGGCGACTGCAGAATAGACCATCAATTACTCACATGCAAGTTCAAGCTGAAGCTGAAGAAAATTAGAACAAGTCCGCGAGAGTCAAAGTATGACCTTAAGTATATCCCACCTGAATTTAGAGACCATCTCAAGAAGAGATTTGATGCGTTGAACATTAATGACCAAAGACCAGACAAGTTGTGGAATGACATCAAGGACATCGTACATGAAGAAAGCTAGAGGTCAATAAAACGGCAGGAAAGAAAGAAAAGACCAAAATGGATGTCAGAAGAGACTCTGAAACTTGCTCTTGAAGGACAGTAGCTAAAGCAAAAGGAAGAAATGATGAAGTAAAAGAGCTGAACAGAAGATTTCAAAGGGTGGCTCGAGAAGACAAAGTAAAGTATTATAATGACGTGCAAAGACCTGGAGTTAGAAACCAAAAGTGAAGAACACATTCCAAATTTCTCAAGCTCAAAGAACTGAAGGAAAAAATTCAAGCCTCGTGTTGCAGTATTGTAGGATTCTATTGGGAAAATATCAAACGACACAGGAAGCATCAAAAGAAGATGGAAGGAATACGCAAAGTTACTATACCAAAAAGAACTGGTCAACATTCAACCATTTCAGGAGGTAGCATATGATCAGGAACCTATGGTACTGAAGGAAGAAGTCCAAGCTGCACTGAAGGCACTGGCGAAAAACAAGTCTCGAGGAATTGACGGAATACCAATTGAGATGTTTCAACAAACAGATGCAGCTCTGGAAGTACTCACTGGTCTATGCCAAGAAATTTGGAAGACAGCTACCTGGCCAACCAACTGGAAGAGGTCCACATTTATGCCTATTCCCAAGAAAGGTGATCCAACTGAATGTGGAAATTATTGAACAGTATTATTAATATCACATACAAGTAAAATTTTGCTGAAGATCATTCTAATGCAGCTGTAGCAGTACATTGACAGGGAAGAGCCAAAAATTCAAGCTGGATTCAGAAGTGGACATGGAACCAGGGATATCATTGCTGATGTCAGATGGATCTTGGCTGAAAGCAGAGAATAAGAGAGAGATGTTTACCTGTGTTTTATTGAATATGCAAGGGCATTTGATTGTGTGGATCATAACAAATTATAGATAACATTGCGAAGAATGGGAATTCCAGAACACTTAATTGTGCTCATGAGGAACCTGTACATAGATCAAGAGGCAGTCTTTCGAACAGAACAAGGGGATACCGAGTGGATGGCAAGCAGCATCCCTCCCTTTACCCACTACATGCCAATAGCACCCCACCCTCATTTGTGACAACAATACAACGGAATATTACTCAGCCATAAAGAGAAACGATGTCCTGATGTATGCTACCACATGGATGAACCTTGGAAACATCATGCTGAGCGAAGTCAGTCAGTCACAAAAGGACGTGTATTGTATGATCCCACCTATATGAAATATCTAGAACAGGCAAGTGTTATGTATATAGACCAAGGTTTATTAGTGGTTAAGGGGCAGGTGGGAGGGAGGAGGAAAGGGGGACTTGCTCGTTGCTTGGGGAAAATGAGTTTCTGTTAAAAGTGATGGAAAATTTTGGAAACAAAGTTGTGAGGGTTGCACATCATGATGAACATAACTAATGTTGCTGAGTTGTACAGGTGAAGGCTATTGAAATAGAAAATGTTTTGTTTTATATATACATTTACCACAATAAAAAAAAATGTAAATAAAACAAGATTTCTTATTCCAAAAAGAAAAAAAAAAAAAGTTACCAGCCACTGTCAAATTTCCCCTACAGGGCAAAACCATTCCTAGTGCCTGCCAACTTAAGACTCTATGATGTTGTTATTCCTTTTTAACTCGACAGAAAATAGTGTCGAATATGTCAAATATAGTATGATGAGCAGAATTTGTTTCAAACTAATACAGGGTTCACTGTGCTATTATCTCTCCTCTCGTGTATTTTTTTGAAATATTCCATAGTAAAAACTGCCATTCATTTAATCCATTTGTAAAATGAAGTCTCAGCAACTGGGAAATTATTGATTCAGAATAGAATATACTTTGTGTAACCCTTAACAAAGTAATGCTAATATAATTAGCAAAAAAAATAAAAAAGGGGGGATGTGGGTAAAAAGTTTCAGAGTGCTAATTATCTTATTTGCATAATAGATGAATTCATACTGCCTTAAACATGTAGGGAAAACAGTAACTCTAACCTCTTAATGATTTTAATAATGTATTTTCTTAATTTTCATAGGGATATTTTAGTAAATTATATTCCTTGATGTGAAAAACATTATCGTAAGTTTAGCAATTCTTTTAGCTTTACTTCAGATTTTTCTCTAAAATTGAAATAAAAAAATGCAATGTATTTATTTAAAATATTAAGAATAGCATAAGTACTTTTCTAAGAATAGTCTGTTTACAAATGTCTATCTAATCATTTTTGCATCCATTTATTTATCCATCCATCCATATGTCCATCCATGCATCGTTTTTCTTCCTTTCTAATCATCCACTGAACATCTATATTTTCATCAACCCATCCATCCGCCTTTCTGTCTGCAGATCACAAAGAGGGGATCTATTTGGTGACTAATTTTACTGCTACAATAAAATGTGAATACTAATGCTTGTTTGCATGAGAAGGTAATGGGATTCAGTGGTTGATGTGGGCAGGACAAAGAACAGAGAAGAGGAAATTTGAGAAGAGAAAAAGCAAATCAGTTTGCTGGAAGTATAGAGCCAATAAAGATAAATGGCCACTGAAAAATTCCTAGGGCAGGTTGGTCTCAATACATTTGAAATAGGAATGTCTAATATTTCATTTTTTTATATCTTTAGTCTTGTGATGTAACCACATTCCAATGTCCCCAAACTTTCAAGAATAGGTTCTTACACACGTGGAGTCAAGTGGCAGAAGCATTTGGCTAAACAATGGAGTCACTTTCCTAAAGGTCAACATAGTGCAAATAATGGGACAGTACGTACAGAAAACCCCAGTTCAAAAAAGAAATTGGAGTCAGGAGTTTAGAGAAAAAATGCAATCAAATACATAAATGGCCAAAGGGTGGTGGGATCTTGAATGCCGCTTTGAATATGAGATGGCAGCTTAATCCTATGTTCACTGAATATCAATGAACTGTCTGACCTCCGCTGATATCTGGATTATATATTGCGTATTACTTGCAGATGTTATTTAACTATAAATTAGAGAAAAACTGGCTCACCTCTTACTGTGCCAGAAACGTCACTGGATATGATTTAGAAAATACAGATTTGAGTTGAGGCTCTGCCACTAGTGTTCTCTATGATTTTAACCAAGTTATTTATCTTGTGTGGTCTCCAACTACAGTATGGGGCATCTGACCAGGTACTCTCTCAAGGTCACTATAAAAAAAATAAATAAAAAACTACCCACTGCCATTGAATTGATTCCAACTCATAGCAACCTTACAGGACAGGGTAGAACTGCCCCATGGAGTTTCCAAGAGTGTAAATCTTTACAAGAGCAGACTGCCACATCTTTCTCCCACAGAGCAATTGGTGGGTTCCAACCACCGACCTTTAGGTTAGCAGCTGAGCTCTTTAACCACTGTGCCACCCGGACTCCTAAGTTCTCTATAACAAAAAAAGTAAAAACCATTGCTATCGAGTCGATTCTGACTCATAGTGAACCTATAGGACAGAGTTAGAACTACTCCATAGGGCTTCCAAGGAGTGGCTGGTGGATTTGAACTGCCAACCTTATGGTTAGCAGCCAAAAGCTTAACCATGGCGCCACCAGGGTTCCAAGTTCTCTATAAGGAACTCCAAATATGATACAGTCAACCTGTCATTCACAGTTACTCCTCTCTCTCAACTTTAGCTCTGTAAAGGCTCTCTATTCTATTTACAATTCCCTCTGTAACCTATCATTCTTGGTAACAGAGAGGTCATGAAACATGCCTTGTGAATAAATATTTTTGTGTTTTTTTTTTTTTTTTTTTTCTGTTACAGTAGTATGGGATTGGTCTCTAAATGAATAAACAAGGGAAAAAAAGCATACAGTTCTGTGTGCTGCCCCACCTCATTGCCCTCGTGTCTATGGAGGGGCTGAGAGAGTTAATTTAACTGTGGCCAGCCTCTGAGCCTGGGAGCAGAACAGCTTGCCCCTAGTTTAAAGACATTTTCTCAGTAGGACACTTGTATGGATGCTGCTTTTTCTTCCTTTGCAGCTACAACTCTCAAATAATGTAGAGTTTTCTCTAGGCTTACTCAGCAAATTCTGCTCATTTAAAAAACATCAATCTCCTAGCTAGATTTACCTTCCTTTCAAAGACTATAATTTGATTGTTTTCATGCTGTGAGTTGATAGATGGAACATTCGGAGGGGTACTGTGATTCTGAGCATACGTGGAAGACTCTAATGGTTCTGTCTTTGTCTGATATGACAAAACTATTAATTAGCTCGCTCTCTTTTCCAACATGGTTTTTTGCCCTGAATTGATGAGAGGCTTAAAATTGGTAAACAGATGCAACATTATATCTAGGCTTGGTCTGTAGTGTTCTATTCCTTATTAGAAGGTAATACTGTGTGATGGACAAAGCAAGGAACACAGAATTTGTGTCAGATAAACATAAATTGCATCCAGTTCTGCCACTAGCTGGGTACCTTTAACCTCTTTAAACTCAGTTCCTGTAGTAACAAACCAGAAGCAATTATGGCAACATTTGCCGCACATGTAGTTTTGAAGACTGAGCTAGATAATATGTGTGCAGTACTCAGAATAGTGCCTGCCAGAGTAGGCCCTCAGTTAATGCTAGCTCTCATTATTTTTTTTCTGTCGTTATGTGGGTGCCACCATCCTACACAGGTCAACTATTGGAATACAACAAAACTTTGGATTTATAACCCCCCCCCTCACTTTGTGCTACTTGCCCTTGGCAATGGCAATTTTACTCCTTGTCTCCCAATCTGCCAGCTGTCCCAAGCTAAGTCACGAATTTAGAGTCAATTGCATATTTGATGTTAAATACTTTCTTGTTTGTCAGTTACAGAAACATTTATTCACGTGCAAAAATCCTAAGGGGTATCATCTAACGCATGATGCAACCCACCCTATGGGACAGAGCAGACTGCCCCATGGAGTTTCCAAGGCTGTACTCTTTACAGAAGCAGGCTGCCACCTCCTTCTCCCACAGAGCAGCTGGTGGATGTGAATTATCAACTTTTCAGTGAGCAGCCAAGCACTTAACCACCATGCCACCAGGGCTCCTTCAACGCATGATACAGAACTCCGCAAATACATTTCATCTCATCTTTCCCAATCCAACCAACGTCCACAGAGCCATCATCTGCATGCTTCTCCTTATCTCAATAACACCTTTCATATGCCCAAAGGCTGGTATTAACACTGCTCAGCTTTCTTGCACTGGCTAATTAATCCTCTCAGGTACTGTTTCCCTATTGCATGAATTATTATTTTTTTGTTAATTCTACTTATTGCATTTTAATGCAATTATGTCTTTTACGAAGTTGTCTAACCTTGGTGTTCTTCAATATCCTAAGCCACGCTCTATTTAGCCTTGAATTATCTATGCCAGAGTCTGACTTATCATAGAAGCTAAATCAATGATAGCTTAATATGCCAGGGTTGAAATAAACCTCACTATAACAACCTAAACTTAAATATCCCAAGTCTTAAGATCTTAAGTCAATTCATTACTTTCCTCCAGAGGCTTCAGTTTTTCATAGTTTGAATAAAGAAAAGACGCTGTGAATGCATTTTGTTTGAAGAGGAAAGGAACACGATGACGTGTGGACCTCGTCCGAAAAATTCCATGGATGTGATTATCGTGGCTGGTAAAGACAGTCTTGCCGTAAGAAGTGAAATAAAACTACCATAGAACGCTTGGGCAGGAAAATACCTTAAATGTTGCCTTTTCCACTATCTCTCATGCTAACAGTATCAGGATCAAGCAGGGATGGATTACCCAATAAGCAAGGCATATACAGGTATAACTGTGCTTACTCACCAATCTGCAGTGCACAATTTCACTTAGTTTTCACATCTTCAACCCATGTGAAATTGTGCACTACAGATTAGTAAGTAAGCACAATTAAGCCCCTGCATACCTTGCTTACTGTAAACTGGTGCATACCGTGCTTACTGGTTAATCCACCCCTAGGATCAAGTATTATTGGGTCACAGTATCTTTGTATGGGGACCATTAATTTGCATTTTAACACTTTCCCTCAGTAATTTCTTATGAAAAATAAGCTGGAGAACTACTTATCTTGTTCAACACACTCATGCTACATCAACACACTCATGCTACAGATGAGAAAGAGAATGAGACCCAGAAAAGAGATGTTTAGCCGAGATAGATTTCCCTAATCTCTTCACTCCCGGTACTATTCGGACAGAACTTGGCCAGCGGGAACCATACAACTGTTCCATCTCGTCATGTCAATTTCTTACCATGAGCTGATTCTGTCAGCCTGCATGGTTTGTACCTGAAATGTCTGGAAAGACTCTAGTAGTCGTTTCTTAGAATGTCAAGCAAATAATGGAATTTGCATTATACAATTAGCAGGTCTTGCCTTGCCTTAGAATTGATATGTCTTTAAGAGAACGATAGACACACACACACACACTTGAAAGTCTGGGAATAAAAAATAAAATTTTCTTATTGGATTGTGTCCTCTCTTTATCAGTCAGACCACTTTGCTCATAGATCTTTGGATAATTGGCTCTGCTGTGTCTTAGCTCCCTGAAACCCGGCTCTTAGCAGAGATGACCTCCCTGAGGACACCTCTTTGAGTTTTGCTCTGTAAGATTTTTCAGCCTAAAGATAATTATAAGACCTGATGGTTAGTCAGAAAATGTGGACTTGAAGTGCTCATCATAAAATCATGCAAAAGGGACAGCTCTTTTGATTGCAAGATAGAAACAGCTGACCACAAGCTGCTGAGTAACAAATACACACTTCCAACTCAGACTTCTTTCCAGACCTGTCTCCAGGCTCTCTACACCTGAGCGCACAAAGGCATCATCTTCCCTCCAAGGCTCTTTACCTTGAGCAATGGCGTATGCAAGGCTCAACCACTGCCCTCCCTCCACAGCTGTCAGGGAGTGCCACTAGTTGTACCCTCTTAAAAAAAGCAAAACAAACAAAAGTTGCTGTTGAGTTCACTCTGACTCATGGTGAATCCATGTGCATAAAAGTAGAACTGTGCTCCACAGGGTTTTCAATGGCTGATTTTTAAGAAGTAGATTACTAGGCTTTTCTCCCAAGGCACCTCTGGTGGGCTCAAACCACCAAACTTTCAGTTAGCAGCTGAGTGCATTAACCATATGCACCACCCAAGGACTCCACCCTCTTAATAGTGTTGAAATCAAACCTTCCTGAAATATTTCCTTGGTTTAGGTCCTTATTATATTTCAATAGAATTGCTGCTAAATCCTCTAGTTGGACTCTGCCTTCAATCCATTCTCCATATTTTTTTTCAGAAGCATCTTTCAGAAACATATGTACGATTTGCAGTTTCTCTCTCCTTTCATTCTTTTTTCCTTTCAGAGTTCCCTACGACTTTAAATATGAAGTTCAAACTTCTCACTTTCTATCACAATGCCCCCCATCTCTCCAATTCATCTCTTATCTCTGCCCCCATCCTCAGCCCAATGTTTTCAATCCATATCTAATTGTAGGCCCCAGAATGGGCCATCCTCTCTTGGCCTCTGCCTGGAAAACACTTGCTTATTTTTCCTCTAGCATCTATTACTGTTTTAAGACTAAGACTCTTCTCCGATGCTAATTCATTTTGCAAGTCCTCCCTCAAGTTTATATCAGTTTTCTTTCTATAATCCGTAACATCACCTTTTACTTAATTATCATGCTGCTTACCTTGTTTTGCCTTTTTTTGTTACTTCTTCCTCTCTCCATTAGATCTTAAACTTCTAAAGGCAAGAGTCATTGTCTTTTCTTAATGTAACCACACTTCAAGTGTTTTCTATAACCCTTACAAACCAAACCAAACCCAAATCCATTGCCACAGAGTCAATTCCGACTCATAGCAACCCTATAAGACAGAGTTACAACTGCCTCATAGGGTTTCCAAGGAGCAGTTGGTGGATTCGAACTGCCAACCTTATGGTTAGCAGCCAAGCGCTTAACCACTATGCCGCTAGGGCTCCATAATCCTTACAGAATGTCCAAAATATGAACATAGATTAAAGCACTCTGAATGTATGAACCCCGAATCTCTTACCCTTCCCCACTTGCACCCTGTTCCCGTTTTCTTCTCTACTACCTCTCTTGTTTTTGATTTGTTCTCTCATTTCTTTCCATTCCTCCCCCTTTCTCTCCTCTAACCTCTTAATCTCTCGGCCTCTCATCACTCACTCTTGTTATTTCATTCACTCTCTCTCTCTCTATTACTCATACTCCCATTCACTTTCTAGTTTGCATTCCTCAACCCATGCTCCATTTCTTTTAGTTCCTTGTTCCCCTCATTCCTCTCGATTGCCCCCTCACTTCTATTTCCTAAACTCAGAACGCCCTTCCCCTACTCAACCTCCTACACAGTTAACTATTTATCATCCTTCACATCTTAACATACACTACCTCAGGAATACTTCTCCTGAACACCCAGACTTAAGTAATTTCCTAAATTAATCCTGTATAATAGTTCTGCTTCAATTCAACTTCTTTTTAAGATCATCTCTTGAGATAAAGCTGAAAGTTAGGCTATAGCCAAATTGCAAAGAGCTGTGCAGCTGTCTCCCCTACAATGCAAATGGATTATGGAATTCAGAGCACAACACTTGACACACTGAAATAAAACAATGATCAAATGATATAACACACTCCAGACGTGCTCTGCAAAGGTATGATGTGTTATACAAATTATTAAAATGCCAGGTTTTACTATCATTATTTTCCTTCATTACTCTTTCACAAATGCAGACTAAAGGTAGTGCTTCCCCAACGGCAGTATTGGAGATACACCGTTAACTCAATAATAAGCTTAATATCCTGACTTCTATTCATTTGACCTCTATTAAAGCCATCACCAACTATTTATGGAGACTTCTAAAAAATGAGAAGAAATATGTAGTTATTGAGGATAGAATTATAGGTTTATTACATCAGAGATACCATTCAAATAGCTTTTGGAAACATTTAGTTTTGTCTAAGAAGTCATTCATTTAGCCTATGGAATCCTTATAATATACACAATGAGCAGCTCTTGCAAAGTATATAAAAAAAAACAATACAAGAGAATCTTGCAGCAAGGGTCTGGGAAGCAGTAACATGGAAACAAAGAAGATCAAAGGAGCACATTCAGTTCACCACTCCTTCCTCCCACAGCCCACTGCCTACATCAACAGTAAGGTGAACTGAGGTTAGAGTTGGTTTCAAGCAGGCAGAGGCTTCAAGTTGTTCTTCAGCAGACCTGGTGGACTTCCGAAGAAATCATTTCATCCTTGTACTGGCATCCTTGTACTGGCTATTCCTGCACCAGGTGACAGAGGGTGCATTCACAGTTTGCACCACCCAGGGGCTCCTCCTTTCAGCAGTAAAAAAAAAAAAAAAAACACAAACCCATTGTCATCGAGTCGATTCCAACTCATAGCGACCCTACAGGACATGGCAGATATGCCCCATAGGGTTTCCAAGGCTGTAAATCTTTATGGAAGCAGACTGCCACATCTTCCTCCACGGAGCAGCTGGTGGGTTCAAACCACCCACTTTCAGTTAGCAGCTGAGTGCTTAACCACGGTGCCACCAGGGGTCCAGACGGTGTATTAGAAGTTGAGAAAAAGCAAAATAAGACATCATATGGTTCCCTCCCTTAAACAGGTGATTCCTTTTTTTTTTTTTTTAATTAGCTCATTTCCAGTCAATTGGTTTCCCACCACAGTAAAAACCATGCCCTCAGAATGTCTGTAGAACACTGTAGTACTCATACAGGCCAAACTCTTACCCCATATTACATGAAGACTACCTGAAGACGGAAACGTGTATGTATTAAGCATTTGCTACATGCAGGACTCGGGGGCAGCAGTGGGTCAGTGGTAGAATTCTCTCCTTCCATGTGAGAGACCCAGGTTCGATTCTGCTCCATGCACATCCTGCTCAGCCACCACCCCTCTGTCAGTAGAGGCTTACATGTTGCTATAGTCTCAGGAAAAGGCAACTTTGAGTGCAGTCAGTGAGACAGAGGCAGAATACGCTGACCATGTTATCCAATTTTAATCTGGATTTCTAGACTTAACAGCTATGTTTTTTGAGAAAAAACACATTTTTCCTTGGTGGTCAAAACCAGGATGTGAAACCTTATGCCCCGAGGGGTCTTAACCAAGTGACCATCTGCACCCCTCAAAATACACGTACTCAGGAAGAGTGCTGTCTGGGTGCAGTTGCCAACAAGATATTTTTGCAAGACAGACAAGAAAATACATGTAAGCCTCTTGTGACCATGATCTAAACGTCCTGTGAAACTATCTGTAATCACTTACTATTAATAATCAGTAACCAATCAGAGTGTGATTATTAAGAATAGTCATTGATTTTCCTGTAATTGCCCTCCCTCTTTTTTACCCCATAAGAATACTTGTAGAAGGAAGTTGCTCCAGGACTACCTGGTTCCATTTTCAATGGACTATGTAGTTTCCCAATTGAAATTGTTTTAAACCCTTAATAAACCTTCCTGTTTTAACCTGAAACAGCGTTTAAGTTTTTCTCTACAACACTGTGATGATGAACAGGTTTTAGTGGAGCTTCCAGACTCAGACAGACTAAGAAGAAAGGCCTGGCAATCTACTTCCTAAAAACCAGGCAACGAAACCCTATGGCTCATAATAGTCCGATCCACAACCAATCATGGGAATGGCTGGGCAGTGTTTCCTTCCCTCAAGAACAACATATGCAGGACTCACTCTCTGGGGCATCTATTAGTGTTTCATCCACGCCTCCTGGCAAGCCTGAATGGGAGCAGTTACTCTCTTTTTTTACTGTTTTTACAAGGAATTAAAGTGAGCGTCAGATAGGTTACATAATAGTACAAGGTTCACAAAACTCTGTCTGACTCCCAAGTCAAAGCATGGCATAGTTGTTGCTGTGGTTGTTGTTAGGTGCCCTCCAGTCAGTTCTAACTCACAGTGACCCGATGTACAATAGAACAAAGAATTGCCTGGTCCTGCACCATGGCACAGTAGAGAGTCCAAATGATGTCATGATAAATTTCACTGGTTGAGCAATCTCTAAAGTTAGTATTCTGAAAGAAATGTGAATATTTAAAGTGATAGCAAAAAAGGTGATGGGCAAGAGTCTTTGGTTACGTATTTCTTTTCGGGCCCACTGCCAGATGCATCTCAGACATTACAGAAGTTACAAATACAAGCTAACGTATTATATTCTGCTGACAATAGCAACCAAACCCAAAACTTAGACCATGAAAATCACTTTGTTAGCCAAAGACATATTTTGGGAGCAGTTACCATTAACAGCATCTTACCTTGGAGAAAATTCCAGACCATTCTTCACTTTCCCATATTATCTGGGGACACTTTTGGGAAGAGTAACCGGCTCTTGGATTCGATATCTAGGAAAACGTTCCTAAATTTAAATTTCCTTTCAGAAAGATAAACTGCCAACAATTTACCAAAATACTTGAGTCGGTTTCTTTTACATGTGACTATGCAATGCTCATTTGGAAAAACCTCGGGGCAGTGTTTATGGACCAGTTATAAAGCAAACAGATGCAAAACTGGGTGGTTGTGGAAACTTTTTATTGGATTAAAGCAATGCAAACGGCATATTGTGTCTAAATGTTTAATATAAACATTGACACTGAATATGTTTGCAGATCAACAGCTGCTCAAACAAAAGAAGTGACTCAAATAGATTTCATAGTTGAAGCCCCCTATTGGAATGGAGTTCACATCCACTACTCATGGCTTATTCAGTCATGTTTGTGTACTTGCCTTTGTGACAAAATGATTATCTGCTTTTAATCACCTTCCAAGAAGCAATCAAAACAAACTTACTTGGCTCATGTTTCCAGACCAAATGAAGCGCTGGACAATTAATGTGGTTCCCTAAACAAAATCCAGCTGGTATTACTGATACGAAACAATGCTTAGTTCCATAATTCAATTATGCCATAGGTGTCCATTTAAATTGAACATGCACAAAGACATTTCAATTGCATCTAAATTTTCTAACCCTGTTCTGTGTACAATCCAAAGTATTCTAATTAAGGGCACATGCAAACACTTGGGGTTCCTGGATTGAACCTTAACCTTTGAGAACAATTAAAAACTCCATGACCTGAACTGACGTCTCTTCAGGAATGTGAATTTTAGACGGTAAGGCTAGTGCATGGGAGTCAGTCTCATAGTATATAGGTCTACATAGCATATGTACCTCAATTCTGCTGTTATTATTTACTAGTTACTATGCATAGAATGAAGCCCTGGCGGTATAGTGGTTAAGAGCTTAGCTGCTGATCAAAAGGTCAGCAGTTCAAATCCACCAGCCACTCCTTGGAAACCCTATGGGGCAGTTCTCCTCTGTCCTATAGGGTCACTATGAGTCGGAACTGACTCGATGGCACCTAACCACAACAACATGCATGGAATAACCATTGGAAAGTGGTGAATTTGAGTTTCTTTGTAAAAATGAATTAATACCAGTAATATATGTTAGGAGAAACTAGAGGTATTTTCTTTAGTAATGGTACTTCACAAAAAATAGAAGGAACTCCCCACCACGACCACAATGTCCAGAGGAGGCATTATGAACTATTGTGGTATTACCTAAATTGGTTATTCCTGAAGGTCCTACAGTGTATCCCTCTAAAAGACAAAGTTCTAATAAATATGATTAAATGAAGGCATAATTATTTAGTTCTATATATGTTTCGTTTGGGGATGATTTGGGGTCTGGCTAGTCTCATGGCTTAGATAAAGGAGGACATTAAGACGGTTCTTGTAGAAGGTGCAATGCATTAACTCTTTTGGGCCTTCTGAGTGCCTTTTAAGTAATGAAACTTAACTATGTCAGAAACGACTAAACTTCTTCATTTGGGTTTCACCTGTAGCCACACTGATTTTGAATGTCAACAAAACTATATTAGTTCTTTTAGCCAAAAGCAATTTCTTTTCATACACTTTCTTATTTGATCTAAGAACAAAGTACTTTCTTTCTTTAGAATAAATACTAATGAAAATAGTTAATCCTAGTAATAAACATACACAATTTTTTATGATGTCTTTCTTCTCACCCTGGAAAAGAGAAAATTCCAAAGCTACCCTGATGCTGAAGTTCTTTTCTACATGACCTTGTACTATTTTGATAAATTATTCTCATAAGCATTTCTATAGCTGCTAAAAGAAGCCCTGGTGATGCAGTGGTTAAAGCGAGCAACTGCTAACCGAAAGATCAGCAGTTTGAAACCACCAGTGGCTCCGCGGGAGAAAAATGTGGCAATCTGCTTCCATAAAGACTTACAGCCTTGGAACCCTATGCGGTCACTATGAGTCAAAATCGACTTGACGACAGTGGTTTTTTTTTTTTTTTTTTTAATAGCTGCTATATCTTCTTCAATTCCCATGTTCACTTTCAATACACCTTTATATATGTTGACAAAATATATTTCCCAGGGTATCATTTTTTATTATGGGATTTCCCAGCTCACAAACTTTAACGGCCCCCTGATATCAATACTAGGGGCTCCAAAATGGTTGCTGTTGCTGTTGTTGTTTTGCTTTGTTTTAACTAAAAATCAATTTCCTGTAATACTTTGAGTCTAAATGCCAGCAACTCTCACCTGAGGGGAGGCAGAACACTTACGTTATGTACTTCTTCGCTCCTTGGGGCTGTGACAGATGCATCACAAACACCACCTCACGTAATCTTCCCAATAACCCCGGGAGGTGAAGAAGTACTTTGAGATGTTGAGAGGGATCATGCAACTTACCTGGAAGTGCCAAAACTGGAAATGGACTCTAGCCTCTTAGACTGCAAAAAATGTGCATGTGTTTGAGATTGAAGAGAAAAAAAAAATACTTGGGAACTCTCAGATAAAGTGAGGAGGTACTGAGACTATAAGACCCAGGCGTCTCATTCCCTCATCTCTGCACAATGGAGGACTCGTGGATTGCTACTCTTTGATGATAATTGATACCAGGCCATGCCTACAAATGTACTTGACTTTGAATATTATTTTCAGCCTAATCAAGCCCAGCTCTTCTGTACCTCTTCCATCATAATGGCATCAGATTGGCTACCTCTCAATTGCCAATATCTCTGCTCCTAAAGGTTTGGCCTCCATCCAATAAGCACGTTATTGAAAGAAACTAATACTGTTTAGGGGGTCACTGCATCTTGGAACTCTAAATAAAAACATGCCACTGACTTTTTATAGCCTATTATGTTTAGTCAGAGCCTTGTCTAGACATGGCCACAAGAGAGAAAGCAATGTCACAACAGGTGTTGACAGACATTCTTCATCCATTCCTTCATTCACTTACAAATATTTGAGTCAATACCACGTGACAGGCATTTTTTCTAGAGCTTAGAGATGTAATGATGAGTAAGACATACTCCCTGCCCCCAAATAATCCATAACACAGACCTGTTATTATGCAACTATTGTCCTTTGCGTGTTAGAGGTTAGACAAAAGAGCCCTACCTTTGTGCATTGCTTTTTTGTTTGTAAATATTAAACAATTAATGCATCCTCCAAATGGAAATTAAAAAAAAAAATTAGACTATATCTATTGTGATCAATAATTATGTAGCCATAAATAATGTTCACAAAGTTTTCGTAATAGCACAGGGAATTTTTGTTATTTAATTAAAATCATAAAAATAGAGAATTAGATATGTATATAGCATATACATATATATATGAAACATAAAGGAAAATATGCATGAGAGAAATCATCTTAATTTATCAACAATATTTTTCTCTGTGATCAGCTAATGAATTGTTTCTGGTGATTTAAATTTTTTTTTTAATTCTAAAAATAATTACTTCTATTACAACAATGAACTGTATTCTGCCATCTGTGGTGTATACAACATCTGATCTTTTTGCTTTTCTTAACTAGCCCCACCTACATCACTATACGTATATATTAGTTGGACACATAGCCAAGCAGACATTTGTGTCTCCAACACAGAAAAGGTAGCAGTAGCAGTAGCTGCATAGATAAGTATATTTTTTGGGAAATGTGTAAAGTTCATTATTTTCAAGCAGCTAAGTATCCCTCAAATGAGAGACAAGCAACATTTAGGTTAGTTTTTTAAAAAAAACATGACAGAAACAATAAAAAAAAGACTGAAGCTCATCAACCTATCAAGGAAGAAGAAGGAGGAGGACACTTTTCTAAACTTGGCCGAGCTCAGCAACGTAGGCCGCATTTGACAGTGAACTGAATACAACCAGAGCATGGCAGATTTTCAGAATGTCATTACCCAGGCCCTGATTCTATGGCAGATATTAAGTGTAAACTATCAGATACAGTTGGCCATTCCCTTCTTATGGCCAGCCATAATAATTTAACAGTGAATGGACATAATTTCAAAGACTTCTTCAAGTTGAGGAAATAACTGACCTTCTGTTGAATAATAAAGCCAATAATCATGATCTTAATGAGAAAAATATTCCAAAGCAGGCTTAATTACAGCTTAAACTTACTTGTCCAGTAATGATGAAGCTTCTCTCCCTATAATTTGGAAATGGAACTCCTGAGATCTGACAAAAGAACCAGCCACCTTCCATTTCCTCAGGCTCCCTGTCACTGTATAAACTCAGTGATGTACAGACTCAGACAGCTTTGCAATGGATCACCAAAAGGTAACAGCCATTAGAAAGTATTACAAGGAAAAGAGAGGAGGGGTCTTAGAGGTGAGGTACTTCAGATACCTCCTGAGTGGTATACTTGCAAGGCATTGCTCTAGAGAAGGTCTACAGACTTACTATTTTCCATTCGAGCTTTCTAATAATTTTTAGATGTGGTTTATTTACTCTGGATTTTGAAGAAACATTTGGCTATAACATCTTTGAAGAATCCTTCCTTCCTTCATAACAATGGTAACACTGATTGAGTGCCTAGTTAAGTGTCAAGGTTTGGTCTGAGCTTGTTCTTCCTAGCCTCACGATTCTTTGGGGTGGACTTTATTTTAAAGTATAGAAAGTAGCATCCAGAGAGATGAACTGAGTATCAAGAACGCTTCACTCAAAGGTGTTGCAGGTGAGATATGAAACCAGTTGCCTCTGACACTAAAATTAATGTGCTTTCAACCATACCATACTGCTTCAGACAGGTTTAACTGCATGCTGCAAGAATAGTTAACTTATTTTAAAATAAACTCTCATGTATTAATTGTATGACTTATTACACATCAAAACATTCTCTTTTAACTAACATTTTAATGTGAACTCTCTAAATTCATTCAATAATCAGTGCGTTAAAGACTCAAGCCAATTGTAGACAAACAATGAGCAAATCTTAGCTATCTAGGATAATTTTTATGGTTTTCCTAAAGTATTATATGCCACAAAATCATATTGAAATTCAATTTTCACTGGTTACAGAAATATCTAAAGAAAAGAATACCATTGCTTTATTCATAGGATAAAGAAAAATTAAGCTTGATTAGAAGAGATGATTCCAGAGTTATTAGATTATAATCATAACACTTGGAACGTGGTACCAGTAACATGGTATTATTGATTAAATTTTGTCCCCCAAAAATATGTGTCAACTTGGCTAGGCCATGATTCCCAATATTATGTGGTTGTCCTCCATTTTGTGATCTGATGTGATTATCCTGTTTTATAAACCCTAACCTCTATGATGCTAATGAGGCAGGATTAAAGGTAGTTATGTCAATCTCTTTTGAGATATAAAAGAGATAAACTGGCAGAGAGGAGAGGGACCTCCTACGACCAAGAAAGAAGAGCCGGGAGCAGGGAGCATGTCTTTGGGCCTGTGGTCCTTGCGCTGAGAAACTCCTGTTATTGTTACGTGCCAACAAGTCAGTTCTGACTCATAGCAACCCTATGCACAACAGAATGAAACACTGCCTGGTCCCACGCCATCCCCACAATCAGTGTTTTGTTTGAGCCCATTGTTGCGGCCTCTGTGTCAATCCATCTGGTTGAAGGTCATCCTCTCTTTCACTGACCCTCTACTTTACCAGGCAAAATGTCCTTCTCCAGGGACTGGTCCCTCCTAATAATATGTCCAAAGTATGTGAGACGTAGTCTCACCATGTTTGCCTCTAAGGAACATTCTGGTTGTATTCTTCCAAGACAGATTTGTTCTTTCTTTTGGCAGTCTACAGTATATTCAATATTCTTCACCAACACCATAATTCAAAGATGTCAATTCTTCTTCAGTCTTCCTTATTCACTGTCCAGCTTTCACTTGCATATGAGATGATTGAAAACACCATGGCTTGGGTCAGGCATACTTTAGTCCTTAAAGTGTCACCTTTGCTTTTTAACACTTGAAAGAGGTCTTTTACAGTAGATTTGTCCAATGCAATATGTGGTGTGATATCTTGACTGCTGCTTCCATGGGCACTGATTGTGGATCTGAGTAAAATGAAATCCTTGACAACTTCAATCTTTTCTCGATTTATCATGATGTTGCTTATTGGTCCCATTGTAAGGATTTTTGTTTTCTATATGTTGAGGTGTAATCCATACTGAAGTCTGTAGTCTTCGATCTTCATCAGTAAGTGCTTCAAGTCCTCTTCACTTTCAGCAAGCAAGCTTGTGTCATCTGCGTAACGCAGGTTGTTAATGAGTTTTCCTCCAACCCTGATGTAATGTTCTTCTTCATATAGTTCAGCTTCTAGGGTTATTTGCTCAGCATACAGATTGAATAAGTATGGTGAAAGGATTCAATCCTGATGCACATCTTTCCTGATTTTAAACTAGGTAGTGTCCCTTTTTTCTGTTCGAATGACTGCTTCTTTTTCTATGAACAGGCTCCTCATGAGCACAATTAAGTATTCTGGAATTCTCATTCTTCACAATATTATCCATAATTTGTTATGATCCACACAGTCCAATGCCTTTGCACCAACAATAAAACACAGGTAAAATCTTTCTGGTATTCTCTGCCTTCAACCAACATCTATCTGACATCAGCAATGATATCCCTCATTCCATGTCCTTTTCTGAATCAAGCTTGAATTTCTGGCAGTTCCCTGTCAATGTACTGCTGCCACTTTTTTTGAATTATCTTTGGCAAAATTTTACTCGTGATATTAATGATATTGTTCGATAATTTCTGTATTCTCCTGTATCACCTTTCTTTGAAATGGGCACAAATATGGATTTCTTCCAGTCAGTTGGCCAGGCAGCTGTCTTCCAAATTTCTTGGCATATACAAGTGAGTGCTTCCAGTGTTGCATCCATTTATTAAAATATCTCAACTGGTATTCTGTCAATTCCTGGAGACTTGTGTTTCACCAAGGCCATCATTGCAGCTTAGACTTCTTCCTTCAATACCATCAATTCTTGATCATTTGCTACCCCCTGAAATGGTTGAACATTGACCAGTTCTTTTTGGTACAGTGACTCTGTGTATTTCTTTCATCTTTTTTTGATGCTTCCTGCATTGTTCAATATTTTGCCCAAAGACTCCCTCAATACTGCAGCTTGAGTCTTGAATTTTTTCTTTAGTTCTTTCACCTTGAGAAACGCCAAGTGTATTCTTCCTTTTTGGTTTTCTAATTCCAGGTCTTTGCACATTTCATTAGAATACTTTACTCTGTCTCTTCAAGCCACCCTTTCAAATCTGTGTAGCTCTTTTTTTTTCATCATTTCTTCCTTTTACGTTAGCTACTCTAGGTTCAAGGGCAAGTTTCAGAGTGTCTTCTGACGTTCATTTTGGTCTTTTCTTTCTTTCCTGTCTTTTTAGTGACCTTCTGCTTTCTTTATGCATGATGTCCTTGATGCATTCCACAACTCATCCGGTTTTCTGTCAGTGTGTCAGATTCTGTCAATGCATCAAATCTGCCCTTGAGATGGTCTCTAAATTCAGGAGGGATATACCCAAGGTTGTAGTTTGGCTCTTGTGGACTTGTTTTAATTTTCTGCAGTTTCAACTTGAACTTGCATATGAGCAATTGATGGTCTGTTCTGTAATTGACCCCTGGCCTTGTTCTGACTGACGATATGGAGCTTCTCCATTGGCTCTTTCCACAGCAAAGAGGTAAAGCATAGAAACTTATGTAGGAAAAACTCATCTGTTGTTTTTAACACTATCGAATAAAGGCCAAAACCATAATTTAAAGTCATTAATACAGGTCAAAATAATTTTAAGAATATTTTCAAGTTCTTCTTCTAAATTTTAGAGTATTTCCTTTCCTTATGGATTAAATAAATATAAAAAAGCTCAGTTTGGCATAGGGGCAAGTAGATGGTACAAACACTCCATAATAAAATCAGCAATAGTGAATGCTACCAATACAGAAAAAAGTCATGTTATTCTACAAATTACTTATGTGATATATAACCTGTTGTCATCAAGTTGATTCCGACTCACAGCGATACTATAGGACAGAGCAAAACTGTCCCATAAGGTTTCCAAGGTTATAATTTTTACAGGAGCAGACTGCCACATCTTTCTTTCTCTGAGCAGCTGGTGGGTTTAAACCACCGACATTTCAGTTAGCAGCTAAGTGCTTTAAGCACTGCACCACCAGGGCTCGTATGTGATATATACGTACCAAAACTAACAGCATTATGCAGCAAATGTCAACTTTCCATCAGAGAGAGAAGTTCTTAACTCTGAGATCTTCTCCCTGTCCGCAGTAGCAGAACACAACAATTAGATGCTGAGATTAGAACTTACTAGGACTTGGGAACAGGAAAAAAAAAAAAGATAGAGAATAAAATAAAAGTCAATTTATAAACAATATTGCTATAAGTCTGTCAATTATCTAAATATTTCAGAGGATATTTAGAAAAAGCCCTTTGGTAATGAGTTCCAATACATCAAAACAGAAACAAACACATATGTTCATGGCATCTCAGAGAATAATACAAATAAACTATCACAAAATGAGAAAAAGATTGATGGATTGATACCCTTTGGAGCTGCTGTTTCTTTTGGTTAATTCCATTTATTACATGAAGTTGCCTGAAATGTCTTAAAAGTCAGTTTAATATTAGTTTGTTAAATATTGTCATAAATGTTTTAGAGTTTGGTTATTGCTTTTTTCAGATCCATAACCTTGCTTTAATAACTCACATATATTCACATCCACTTAGCAGACACATTACATTGTGTTATTAAGTTACACAATGAGTATAATTGCTTACTTCCTACTGATCCTCTCCTAGGTCTAAGTCATCAGAAAAGAACACTTTCTTAGAGCCTCACAATCTGAAAACTCACTAGTATTTGAAGGGATCCGACCAGGTGAGAGTCCCAATCGCTCTCAAGATTTTAATTATTTATCACCTAGCTCAAGGCAGGTCAGGGTTTTTCTAGAGATGCTCTGTCAATCTGACTTGAATCGGGAAAAAAGTTAGAGCTAACTTTTGGTGACAGGAGGCCAAATGCCCAACAGCTGATGAGAGCCCCATGGAGCTTCACACCCCAATTAGGGTAAAAATGGAATTTCTTGATCCTGATTTGCACATAAAAAGTCACCTCACTAAAAAAAGAGTTATTTCTTGATTAGATGCTACAAACTCTTTGAAATCAACCCTTTCTGCTTGTTCTGGACAACTGGCTATTCCCATTTCCACAAATCCTAGCATTTTCTCAAAAGACCAAAGGGAAAATAGGGCTGCTTTAAATTAACTTAAATTTAGGAATCCCATTTTTCACCCTCTTACCTGTCTTCCGACTCATTTATTCAGATTCATCTAGTGTTTCCATGTACAAATTCCTCCCTAGAATTTCTCAAAAAATGTATATTTTTTCCAGATCCCAAATCCCAAGAAAAATAAGCTGAAAAATTGGGGATAAGCGAAAACATATTATAATTTTATCTGAAAAGGAAAACTGCATAGTCAACGTGGAGACATTACTGGATTGAAAGAGCAGAGGCACTGACATGCAGAATCAAAGATGAAGGTGAGCATTTCCGGGAACCATGACAGAAGTATGTGGTAGGTAAGCAATCGCAATCTGATCATTTAATCTTGCTCATAGCTATAGTCATGTTATTAAGTATATGTTCATGGTCCTATCTACTGCTGCTAACTTTGTTATTCTTGCAAATAAATTAAATATTAAAAAGTGTATACATATAGTACACTTTATACAAATTCTATGTGTGGTGTTCCAAGAAATAAGTTTCGGAGGCAAAATAAACATTTAAATTGGCAATTTCAGCACATGATGATGTGTAGCACTGTTAGCCTTGCTAGGAATTCTGCATGTTACATTATATAGATATTACCCAGTAATCTTCTCGGGGTTTTCCAGTATTTGGATAGTCCCTATATTCTATGCTGCTGTTGTGTGCTGTCAAGTAGATTCGGACTCATAGCAACCCTGTAGGACAGAACAGAACTGCCCCACAGGGTTTCCTAGGCTGTAAATATTTACGGGAGGAGATGGCCAGGTCTTTTCTCCAGGGAGTGGCTGGTGGGCTCGAACCACCAAACTTTTAGTTAGCAGCTGAGAGCTTTAACCATTTGACCAGCAGGGCTCCTTGCTATATACTACAGCTCTTTGAAAGATGAAATGCCAAGAGACTATGTTAATGTTGCTGTGGAGTACTCCAACTTGAAAACACACTGATGTAAAATCTGAAGTAGAAAAAGCAACATAGGTTCCAGCGGCAAAATAAAAATCACGACAAGTAGACAAAATATTTCCATTATTAAAAAAGGAAATGAACTCACACGAAAGAACACATATTATAATGCCCAATTTGGAGATGCTTTTGGATGCACTCTTAACAATTCAACTGACATCAATGCAAAACGAAAGACATTTTTCTATGTCTGGAAAATTTTCATGAAAAAAAGATGACTGTTGGATAAGACAACTAATGTTTTATGTGTTTTAAAATTTCATTTTAAGGACAATAACCTTCATATATTAACTATCTGTGGAATTAAATTTTACATTTAAATGATTTTATTGGCATTTATTGTGTGTTAATGTTCCTTTCTTTAATGTTTCCTATTATTAAGTATCTTTACCTAGCAGAGTTCACTTTCATATATTATGTAAATATATAATCTTGTCACAACATGTTTGTTTATAAGAAACCATGCATATAGTTCATTTCATTTTTTTACAAAATCCCTCTGCAACATTAGTATGATACTGCCACAGAAAGTCACTGTTTATTGTTATAAATACTCATTATTTTATAACATATTTTAAAAGTATTATGAATATACAGAATAATTTATAATTTCAGAAATTCCTGATAATTACAAGGAGTTCTGACTTATCATTACCAAATTTCAGTATATTTTTTTGAAATTGGAATCACTAGGTGACTCTTATGGAGCCCTGGTGGTGCAGTGGTTGAGAGATAGGACTAACTAAAAGGTTGGCAGTTTGAATCCACCAGCCGCTCCTTGGAAACTCTACGGGGCAGTTCTACTCTCTCCTATAGGGTTGCTATGAATAGGAATCGACTCGAAGGCAACAGGCTTGGTTTATTGGTTAGATGACTCTTAGGGCTTTTCTGTGGACTCTCAAGGACAGAAAGTAGAGTTTGAACACCATTGAGCCAGGTTCCCCTAAGGACTTTGCACATTTGGGGTTCTACCATCTGAATTCTGACTTCATCTGCATGCCTTTATTTGTATATTGGGAAATCTCATCCTTAATTCAGGGCAGCTTTTCCTGTTGTGGCTTCTGAGGTTAGTGTTTCTGCTGAGCATTAGAATTTCAAAGGTGATAGACCATTTATTTACATTATGGCCAATTTGTCTAATGAAAGTCTGACAGTTGTAATAAGGTTGTTGAGACTTTAGAGATTTTAAAAAGAAGAAAGGAAGAAAAAACAAAACAAAAACTAACCCTCTCGTTCTAACAGGTTTAGCAGTCGAAAAGCCTGATTTGATTTCTGAATTGATTTGTTCTTTATGTTTAGGTACCACATAGAAACCTACTTAACATGAATAGAGTCTTAAGACCAAGAGGTGATACAAAGGCTCCAACAAGGTAGGTGGAAGGAATCAGCAAACACAAGAGAAGTGAAATGTACTTGGTCGTTGGTAAAATATTTGTTGCTGTTTAACAGCTTGATGAATAGGTTGCCTCTCCTAAGGCATCTGACCTCTGATATAAGTTCTAGCTGAGAGTCAACTCCCTGAAGGGAAAAAGAACATATACTACTTGGAATACAGGAAACTGGGAAAGAAGAAGAACCTGATCTTTGTCTTCAGTAGCCCAGTTTCTACTTTTTCCTTCAGACCCATTTTTCCTTCGCACTTTCCTAAGGAGCAGAAAATTTTACAGTGAGAGAGAGAGAGGAAGGAACCAGTTTTCTGTTCATCTGTGTTGTAAAGAATGTCCAAACAGAGAAGATATCCATCTAATGATAAGGTGCTCAGAAAGCAGGGGATTTAACCAAAAGACAAAAGAGCCCCATGCCTGTCAGGGTCATTATTTGAGCAGCTGGCAAGTAAGAGTACCTGGAACAGTCTAGAGGTATGACAGATTAGGAGAGAAGAGGAAATGGAGTTTAACCAAAAAAAAAAAAAAAAAAAAAAAAAAAAAAAAAAAACCAACACTGTAACATGTAAAATAAGTACACTTTAATATACTTAGAGAAAGTTAGTAACTTTTAAATTAAGAAAACAAAATAACTTTTCATCATTGTACTATTTTAACAAAATTGTATTAGATTGGTCTAGATTGGACCACATAATCTCTCTGATTTTATGAGGGTTATATTTATTTGCTATCATATCCCCAAAACTTGCCCTATTCCCCAGGGGAAAACAAAACTAAACAACAAATATGTAGGATAGACTGAAATCTCTTTCTTAAAATTCTTCCAATATAGCCCCTACTAGATTTTGAGGATGTATATTAAGGGTTCCTGATGGTACAGTGGTTAAAGTGCTCGGCTATTAGCCAAAAGGTCAGTGGTTTGAATCCACCAGCTGCTTTGCAGAGAAAGACCTGAAAGCCTGCTTCCATAAAGATTACACCCTTGGAAACTCTAAGGGCAGTTCTAGTCTGTCCTGTAAGGTCACTATGAGTTGGAATCTACTCGACGGCAACGAGTTTGGGGTTTTTATGGTTATACTATTACCGCTTCAAGCAAGTCGTTTTTCCCATCATCCCTTCACAATATTTCTTCTATGTGCATTAATATATAAATCCTAATCTTTATCAGAAAATTTTCTGTATAATTTCATAATCAGGGATATATGCTGTTCTGAACTACTTTCTGATCCTCTGAATTAGCACAGGTCCTGGAATCAATAAAATTCCAATAACTAGATTTTAAATGATAGATAAATAGAAAAATCAACAAGCGAAGGTGGTTTAGACAAGTGATACAGAAGACTAGTTAAAGTTCAGTATCTGTTTTTAGGGATCCTCCCCCTTAGATATTTTTGTAAGCATGCCAGCTAATTTTTTTTTTTCAGCAACATATGAAAAAAAAACAGGCCTATTGTATTTACAAAAATACCTCGTGAAGGGAGGGCATGCTTGGCAAACAAATGTGGAATATGCAACTTATCTGCGTAAAAATTAGTATAGTAGCAAGTATGGTCACTTGATAAGATATTCAGAGCAAGACTGGGTATGCAATCATACAGTTTGGATGTGGTCTATATCCCAAAGATATTTCTTTACATTCTTGAACATCTTCTTTCCTTCTCATGCTACGAATATGTATTTCATACTTTGCACATGTCCTTTCTAATCATTTGTCATAGGTATTTCTTTTCTTTCCTCCATTATAACGTATCCATGACTACTAAATGACACGCTGTATTTTCCTTTATACATTTCATTTTTAATTTTTCTTTCATGTGTTACCTTGATTATTTTTCACACAAAGCACTAAAGCAACATTTATTGAAATAGAACTTTATTGTTGGGTGTATGATTCCCAATCACAATTGCTAATACAATTAAATCAATTCTACCAAATAATCACCATTTGGAAGTATCAAACTGGACAAAAAGTATTGTTTTGAAGAATGTTTTTAGCTCAGTTAAAGTTATATTTTTAAAATGGTAAAGTATGAAGATAATAAGGATTGTTTACACATTAGTTTAAATTCAGCAGGCTGTTTTCTCCTAAACAGGAAAAAAAGCAAAAAAAAAACTTCTCACTGTCTCCCACTGACTGTATTTACTTAATTTCATCCATTTAATAGTTTTCATCCCTGGTGTTCACTATAATTAGCTGAAGAAGATACCTGAAATAATGCATTTTAATAAAATCAATTATATAAAAGTGCTTTTTAAAATTAATTGACTGCTTAATAAAACATTTCTCAAACTGTGTTGCTGGATATATTATTAAAAATACCCTATAGCTTAAAAACAGGAATTTAAAAAAATGCTAGATTATAGAAATTCAAATGGATGTTCAATGGTGAGACTTTTCAGAAAATACTGACATACAAGACTTCTAAATTAGGACATACTAGGTAGTATTTGTGAAACAATTTTTACCATGTTTTCTCTTTTTTAATTTAGTTTCTCTATTTTGGTTTTAATTTGTAATGCTATATGTATATGGGTTGGTGGTGGTGGTGGTTGCCATTGAGTCAATTCTGACTCATGGTGACCCTTTGTGTGCAAAGTAGAGCTATGCTTTATAAGGTTTTCAAGGGTGTGACTTTTTGGAAGTAGATCACAAGGGCTGTGAATGGGTACCAAACCAAACCTGTTATCATTGAGTCAGTTCGGACTCATAGCAGCCCTATAGGACAGAGAACTGCCCCACAGGGTTTCCAAGGAGTGGAATTCAACTGCCAACCTTTTTGGTTAGTAGCCAAGCTCTTAACCACTGCGCCACTGGGGCTCCATTGGGTACCAGTTAGTAATTATTTAGGTTTTTCTCAAGTTAACTGAAATTTGAGACCTAATTCCTAAATTGTGAGTTTGCATTAAGTGAAGAAAAACTGATACCTTTACTTTCTGTAGTAACAGAGATTTTACTTTGGTTTGAACATAGAAAAATGGTATAAAAGCTGAGTCATCACAGAGTATGCGTAGCCTAGTCATGCCGAATTCAAAGGAACTTGCCCACTACCGTACTCTCAAACTAAATGCTAGCTCAGTAACTTTCATGTCTTACTTTGATTATTTTTCACACAAAGCATTGAAGCAACATTTACTGAAACAGAACTTTATTGCTGGGTATATAATCCCTTACTCTCAATCATTTTTCAATTTAAATTAATGGTTTTTGGTTTATAATGTTATTTGCTTTATTCTATGATTCTGTTTCAATTTTCAAGTTGTATAATAAGTGTAAGGATTTTATACCTAAGGTTATGTTTATACATATTTAAATAACTTTAAAATTAAAGTATTTTAAGTCAACATGGGGGATTTATAAATGTTTCTCTGTAAAGAATATTTGTATTTTTCAAGTTTCAGAGACGTTTTTACACGATGAACATAATCTAAAGCGGCGTTTGTTCAGTTATGCTGCTATTTAGGTTTCATAACTATTTACTTACCAAAAGCAAACCCGCTGCTGTTGAGTCTAGAGGTTATAAATCATTGTATTATTAAAACTCATGTCAGGAACAAAAATAAGCTGATAGTTATGAGCCCAAAATAAACTAGATGCCCCCAAAACCTTTACTCAATATAATAAAATCCTTACTCTATTTAATATCATAAAGTTTCTTAAGTATAAAACGATGATATTATCACAAACAAGTATACATTTTGACAGTTTCTGATTGAATGTTATTAATGCTTTAAATCATTCCTCTGTGAATTTTCAAATTATAACAGCATATACTAAATATATTCTTTAAAATGTGTTATGGACTTAAAAGTGTTTTCAGAGACATATAACCTGCTCAAGAGTAGAAGTACACAGACTTTGGGAACAGATAGAAAGACCTGCTCTGCCATTTAACAATTTTGTGACGCTGGGCAGTCCAACACTAAAAAATATGAATAACTACCTTAAAAGAATTCTCTGGGATAGCATAAAACTATTTAGTTACTGAATATTTAATTTTTTCCTTTGCTAAGTACTCCCTATACAAATTTAATGGTTACAAGGAGAAAATAGCCCATTTTATACATTCATTCTATGGACTTCAACCTCAAATCTATTTCCTCTGAGAAGAACATTTAATAATATGCATCAAGAAAGAAATATATAAGCTTTAAGTCTTATCTAAGGGTGTCTTAAGGGACAAACTTTTTTTTGAGACTGTATCCCCTCATGCTTTTATGGGATAAATGTAGTTTTCCAGTCCAAATGTCTTTTTGATGGGTTTGTTATTCAAATAAATATTAATATAATTTCCATACAATGCACATGGGGAAGTTTATGTGTGAAAATTCAAGAGGAAATATTTTTCAGGATAGTGCTTGTATGAGTTCATTGCCATGGAATATTTTCTCCTCATTAGATTCGTAGGTTTCTTAAAACTACGAATAATTGTTACTTAGATTTTTTTAAAAGATTTCTTTTTCTGCAGCACGTAGTGTCTGAAAAGTGTGCAAAATAGGAATAAAAAACATTGAGTGTTACCGGCTACCGAATCTCTAATTTATCTTATGCGTTAACAATTTTTCTTCATTTTGCATGGACTTAATTCATGTATTAATTCACCACTCCGTCTAACTGTCCGGAAACCCTGGTGGCATAGTGGTTAAGTGCTATGGCTGTTAACCAAAAGGTTGGCAGTTCAAATCCACCAGGTGCTCCTTGGAAACTCTCTGGGGCAGCTCTACTCTGTCCTATAGGGTCGTTACGAGTCGGAATCGACTGGAGGGCAACTGGTTTGGTTTTTTGTTTGGTTCCACTTAATTGTCTAGACATGAAATAATAGTCTTTATAGATCCCGGCCGATATGCACTTTTTTGGTAAGTCTGCATGGCTATTTAATCAAAGTAACATATCTTCAGTTGTTCACGATATGATTACTATCCTTGATTTCTTTGTTTTAAGGAATAGCACGTTTGAGTCACTGTGTCATTTTGCGCGTTAATGCTATTTTATCTTCAGAAGAACCCAAGAGAAATGTACCACCGTGTTCATTTTACAGCTGAAGTAACTGAAGCTTAGGAAATGACTAGTTATGCAGTAACTAAGCGGTAGCTCTGGGTCTGTCTCCCAAGCCTTGGTCCTTTTTGTGCTTCTGGCTATTGTGACCTAATCACATATGTCCTGGGTCCCAGTCTCTTCTGTGCTTGGAAGTTCAAATTGAAAGCCTTTTTGATCTATTTTAAGAAGTACCTGGGTGGTACAAAGGTTAACATGCTCAGCTGCTAACTGATAGGTTAGCGATTTGAGTCCACCCAGATATGCCTTGGAAGAAAGGCCTGGCTAACTACTTCCAAAAAAAAAATCAGCTATTGAAAACCCTATGGAGCACAGTTCTACTCTGACACATATGGTGTCAGCATCAATTAGAGTGGACTTGGCAACTGGTTTGACCTATTTTAGTGAGATTCAACTCAGGTCATTAAAAACACACATATAACAACACAAAAACAAAACGAACAAAAAATCCTTTTAATTGATACTCATATTATAATCCTCTTTCCTTCTTTTGACTTAACATAAAGCCTTCCAGTTACAGGAAAACCTCATAAACACATGACCACGGCCTCCTGCTTAAATCCTGTCTGTGTATCATACTCTCAGTGATTCAAAACTCTGATCTAAATAAATGTGCTCTATTCAAGCCTGCTTCCTAGGACACTGGTTTCGTTCTAGTGATTCTGAGCTCCCAAGGAGACACTGCTGGGATGGGCTGCACAGGAAGGTTTCTTGCAGCAGCATATCCGAAGGCAGAGAGAGAGAGCAGGGCCAAAAGCCAGGAGAATATGGGAGATGGTTGTTGCAAGAAAAACTTCAAAGGCCACACTTAGACTCTTGCAGACTTGGGAGATTTGTCACTCCACTCAGCAAACATGCCTTGAGATGTCAACGCGTGTCAAGCACTACATAAGAGAAAACCTGATAACCCGTTGCTGTCGAGTCAAATCCGACTCGAAGATTAAAAATCAGAGGTTAGAACTTCCATTTCTTAGGTACTAAACACGTGCCTAGGCATTGGTGATCCATTGGTAGAATTCTTGCCTTCTGTGCAGGAGACCTGGGTTCGATTCCCAGACAAGCCACCACTCATCTGTCAGTGGAGGCTTGCGCATTGCTATGATGCTGAACAGGTTTCAGCAGAGCTTCCAAACTAAGATGGACTAGGAAGAAAGGTCTGGCAATCTACTTCCAAAAATCAGCCGATGAAAACCCTATGGATTACTCAAGGGATCAAATCAGCAACCAATAATGGGGATGGTGTAGTACTGGGCAGTATTTTATTCTATTGTGCGTGGGGTCCCCATGAATTAGGGGCCAACCTGATGCTCGATTTCATGGCAGCTAACAACATCAAAGCCTGTGCCAAGCACTGCAGTAGATAAAGCCTGTTTACGTTTTACACTCCAACAATATTTTTTATATAATTATCTATGTTAGTGTGCGAGGGATGGGGGATCTAAGGCAGCACAAGGAAATTCATTTCTCTTTCATTCTTCCCTGATTTTCTCAGTCAACTTGGGCCCCGGCACTTTTTAACTGAGAGATAGAGAGCTCACCTCAAAAGAGGCATATTTCTTAAGAACTCTGAGGCCACTTAAATTTTTCAACCTTACCAATTCTCTCCACATTTCCAACCAATCAGAAATATATTTCTGGCAGACTTCCTGGTCATTTGCTATTTTAATATATTAAAGAGGCATACATATACAGATAGATTTATTTATTTCTATCTCTATCTCCATCTATCAACCTATTGATCTATCGATCTATCTACCGATAAATATATGGATGATATCACATCCATTTTATACAAAGCTTTCAACAACTCGCCATCTACTCTTCCTTTGAGAGCAGTGAGAAGAATGCATTTGGACGTAGAAAAGGCTCTTGTTTTTCTTTTTGTTTTTGTTCTTATTATAACTCTTGGTTACTTTATTTCTAGGAAAAGGAAGTAACTTAGCTTTGCTTTCACTCTGGCAATTCTTTATTATTCTTTACAGAGAGCAGAGTAATTTTCAGTCAGTGTGCTAGGGATCAATTGCAATTTCAGAGCGCTGGCTCCAGCATTCCTGTTACATTGGGTTGAGTCTGAGGCAAAACTCTGAAGGAGGTCAAAGTAGTTTTGGTGTCCTCTCTCTTTTTCTTCCTTGATTCCTACAGCCCCATTTCTTGGAGTCAGAACCTTCTCTGTGCTCCCTGGCACAGTTCCAAGGTCTCGATTGTGAAAGCTTGTCTACTCCTTTTCTAACGTATATTTATTGATGCTGTGAAACCAGCTTATGTGCTAATCAGAGAACTGTACCTACTTGCCAAAAGAAATCAGAGGAGAAAAGTTTCCCTGGAAGTGTAAGGAGGCCGATAATTTCCAACTGATAGGGACATTCGATTTGAGCCTTGAAGTATTTTTTTTTTTTTTTTTTTTTGCAAAAGTAATGCCAAATGGAAAGACAAAGTGAAACCATTTGTATGGAGAGAGAGACAGGTGATACCCACATAGGCTGTGGTTAATTCTACATCACCTGGTTTGGCGTATATGATGAGTGACCGGAATTGTGTACAGATATGGATGGATAAACAGGCATCACTAAATCATTCCAAGATGACTTTCCCCTATAACATGGAACACTTACAATAAAAGTCATAATGAGATGGACATGCAAGTCACGGATAGAGAAACAGAAGGCTGTTTGTGTTAAATACTGAATATTAATCATCTGACTGTAAAAACAACATAGAATTGTCAATTTTTTTTTTTTTTCCTTTTTATATGTTTAGACTGCTCTGGCTAGAGGCTGAGAGGCTTCCTCTTCTTTACAATGAGAAGGTCAGTATGGCATGTTTGTAGGAGAATAACGCAGGATAAGACTGGAGAGAAAATTAGGATCAAATTATCAGAAGGCCTCGAATGCTACGTAGAAATGGCATTGTTAAGTAAGCTGTGAAGAGCTTACTGCATGCTTGCTCTATTTATTTATTTTATTCAATTAATTGTAATATGCATTACATTCTTATTACAAGAGCATGACAACTATAGAAAATTATGTAAGAAACATGATTTTTGTTGTTGTTTGGTGCTGGTGAGTCAGTTTCGACTCATAGCTACCTTCTGTTTGACCCCACTGTGGCAGACACTGTGTCAACCCATCTCATTGAGGGTCTTCCTCTTTTTCACTGAATCTCTGCTTTACTAAGCATGATGTCCTTCTCCAGGGACTACCTTGGGTTGAGTCTGAGGCAACATGTCTGTCCTGATAACATATCCAAAGTACATGACACAAAGTCTCATCATCCTTGCTTCTAAGGAACATTCTGGCTGTACTTCTTCCAAGACAGATTTGCTTGTTCGTCTGGCAGTCCATGGTATATTCAATATTCTTGCCAACATCGTAATTCAAATGCATCAATTCTTCTTCAGGCTTCCTTATTCACTGTCCAGCTATCACATGCATACAAGGCAACTGAAAATACCACGGTTTGGGTCAGGTGCACCTTAGTCCTCAAAGTGACATCTTTACTTTTTAACACTTTAAGGAAGTCTTTACTTTTTAACAGTTTAAAGAAGTCTTTCGCAGCAGATTTGCCCAATGCAATACGTCATTTGATTTCTTGACTGCTGCTTCCATGGACATGGATTGATGATCCAAGTAAAATGAAATCCTTGAACTTCAATATTTTCTCCACTTATCATGATGTGGCTTATTGGTCCACTTGTGAGGACTGTTTTGTTTTTGTTGAGGAGTAATCCATACTGAAAGATCTTCATCAGTAAGTGCTTCAAATCCTCTCCAATATCCAGCAATAGTAACTATATACTCACAATTTCCTTCCATTAGAATTGGAATCATATTGCATGTATTTTGTATACTTATTTTTTTAACTGACTCATATCTCATTCCATTAGCTAGTGTATAAAAACAGAACTTTATGAACAATGTTAAATTGTACAATTTACAATAGTTATTTTTTAGTGTCTGAATGATGTACCTTTCCCTTGCTCTACAATACATTTCTAAGGAGATATATAGATAGAAAGATAAGCAGATAGGCCTCCTAGTTGGAGTTTGCCAACAATGTCATGATAGGGAAGTCTCATGGATTTCCATAGCTGGAGGGCAGACTATTGTAAGTAGCTATGAGCCCAGGTACCACTATAGTGTCTGCTTTAATCTACTGTAGATCTACCAGGCTAAAGAGAGATAGCCTTTCTTTGAGCGTCAGGTTTTCTCAGACAAGCTGACAAATGGAATACCTGACAACAGCAATCCCCTGCATGCACACCTACCAGGAGTCTTCCTCTTGCCCCGTCTTCCTATAGCCAGTCCCTGTAATTGCTATTCCTAGCCAGCTGTTTTCTGGATGTTACAGTCTGGGAGTCGATGTAGCAACTGAGATTGTGCTGTGGATGAGAAAGGAAGAACCCTGAGGCTGTCTCAGCAGAAAATCATGTGCAGTGGCAGAAGAATGATTGCAAAGTTGGTAAATACATAATTTCTGAAGCACGGTAAGAAACATCAGTAAAAAGATAAAGGAACTCCCTAACAAATCTGATCCTTTGGGTTTCTATGATTTGGGTGCATAGAAACCATGAGCTGCTGATTTCTCAGTCTAGTTCCAGTTCCTGGAAATTCCTGACAGTTTCTGACAATGAGTAAACCTAATGGTCAATACTGTGTTGCTTTCTTCCACCCCTTGCAGATTTGGTCTAGCATCCTTAGTATGTACCCACAGCCCTCTTTAATGGAGCCAACTTTTACATACCAATATTTTAAGGATTTTTTCTGGTCTGAACCTTCCTATTTTTCTAGCTGCTTTTTCAACCCTGCCCTGATTTAGTATGTCCTATATTTCAGGGAAAACTCTATGGGGCAGTTCTAATCTGTTTTATAGGGTTCGTTATGAGTCAGAATCAATTTGACAGCAACAGATTTTTTTGGTTTATATTTCAGGGAGAGTCCTTGGGCGGTGCAAATGGTTAATGTGCTCAGCTGCTAACTGAAAGGTTGAAGGTTTGAGTCTATCCAGGGAAACCTTGGAAGAAAGGGCTAGTGATCTATTTCTGAAAAATTAGACACTGAAAATACTAAGGAGCGCAGTTCTACTCTGATACACATTGGATCGCCATGAGCTGACGTCAACTCAATACCAATTTTTTTTTTTTAATTTCAGGGTCTGGTTGAAGGCCCTTTTCTTTGTCTCTTGTTTTCCCTTCTGTCTAAACCGCTTTGGCGTTGATGTTTTATGAGAGAATCTCTCTGGTTTTCTGACCTTACCTTCATCCATGGATGTTATGGGGGTCTTGTAGACATAGGCTATGTCTACATGTCCTCAGTTTCCAGAAAGCTATATCCAGGTTCTCTGCTTGCCTGGGAGAGAGGCAGGGGATTTCAGCATGCAATTGGGAGAGGCTGAGCCAGCAACTCTTGGTTACTCAGATGCCATTTAAAACTGGAAATAATTCCAATGGAAGGTTTTTGTGGAGAGAACGACTGGTGCTATATCAAATATAATAAAAACTTGGCTGCAATGTATGGAAAGCTTTAAAGGGGAATTGGATTTGAGAAAATTATTTAAAAAAAAAAAACACACTGTAAAAGTCCAAACCAGAGGTAATGACGGCCTGAAATATGGAAGTGGCTATGACAACAGAAAAACTAACATTACTGGCTCCTGACTCAAAACCTGGTAAAAGAAATCAGTTAGCAGTAACTCAGTCTTTAGCCTACTTGAAGAAAAGGAGGTGGACACTTAGTTAAATATACCAAGTTTCAACTTCTTTTTATTTTGAAACAAAGAATGAAGATTAAAGATAATATTGCCTACTGCAAGAAAATTGGGATTATTATATCAAATAATATATTAAAGAAGCTGGCACACAGTATTTATCCTGAGATAAATATTAGGTGCTCGTTCTTGTCATTTTTAGAGTGATTTCTTTATATTTAACTACTTCTGCTTGGATATAGTCATATTTATCTACCCATTGGTTTACAACAAATCTTTCTGTTGTCTTCATTTTATTACTCTGAATAAGTAGTGTTACTATCTTGCTTTGGTACCTCGTGCCTGCGTCAGCAATAAATGATGAACATCACTATGTCTGGGACCCCTGGGCATTATCTCTGGTTTTCAGGATGGTGCACTTTCCCTGTGTATGTTTCCAAGCTGATATGTCTCACTAAGATAACTCAATGTGAACTGCAGAATTTGTATCACTGTGTCACTGAGGCTTCCTATCATTTGCCATGGCTGAAACAACCTGACATGAAATATAACACTATAACATGTCAGGTGGAAAATTTAAACATTGCTTTTTCCTGAGGAAGAATGGAATCTTTATATTTTAAGCCACACTATTGCAATGGGGGGTAAAAGTTATGATATGGCATTGATTCTCTGAGCAAGCTGAGTTAGCGAAAATTCCTTTCTACTTAAGGATTGTTCATTTCCCTCTTTTGACACAAGAACAATTCTAAACAAGCTGCCTCATAGCTAAAAAAATCCTTTAAGATCGCTGACAAAAGTTTCCAGAAAAATATTCCAGTAAGTATTAGACCAACTAAAAAATTGCTTATAAATTTCTTATTAATTTCTGCTTTCACACTTTCCTGGTAAACCTAAGTAATCAAGGGGTTATGGTCATTTAAATTTACAAGTCTCTCTCTCTTACTGTCTGAACTACAGAAAAGTTAAGATACATTTAGACTAGAGGGTTAAAAAAGTAAATAAGAGATAATTATACAAGAAAGCTGAGTTGTAGACAGTACCTCAGTTTCCCTGAAGAAACCAATCTCGAGTCATATAAAGAAGCTATCATCTTTTATGTGTGTCTGCTTATTTCTTTCTCTTTTCTTCATTTGCTATTTATTTCTCTTCTCTGTCTATCTCTCTGTGTCTCTCTTGCTTTGATTCTTTAACTGTCATACCTGCTAAACATTCTCCTTGCCTCAGCCAGAAAACAGACTTTGGTTTCGTTTAGTAAAAATAAATCATAAATACACTTTTCCCATACCAGTGATCAATATGCCTTTCTACTGATTATCTTTTCCCGATCACAGGAGTCACTGGAGCGGCTCAGAATTAAGTAGCAAATAATCATAAAATGATGATAAGGATGATAATGGCAACGACGATATAGTTACCATATGAATACTTATTATGCACTGGAGCAGTACCAAATATTTCACAAGGAAAAAACACACAGGCACATATGAGCATGCATGCACACACACACAGAAGAACTCTATGTGGCAGGAACATTTAACGTTTTCATTTCTTCATGAGGGGATTGATGGTAATGTATCTCAAAATATTCTCCTGAATTACTGTTTGTTAGTAACCAAAATCAGAACCAAAATGCAGACCTTAATTATTATGACTTGAAATCCCATGTGCCTAATCTCCATACCGTACTGGCTTGAAGGTGTATTTACGCCACTAACGTAGGACTTGGGTTATTAGCCAAATTCTGGCTAGTGGGGGCAGCTTCAGAGGACCTCTAAACATAGGCCCCACCATTCTCTAGTGGCTGTGCTTTTATAAAGTGATATAACTTTATACTGAACTGCAAGCTCACACGTGTTCTTTGGATTGATGGGTGTTTGGACAGTTAGATACTTGGATTCCACAGGCCAAGGCAGATGACATAAAATGCTGGAATTAATTGGCATAAGTGAGTTAAAATGCAAACTACTTGCAAAGATTGTAATGACGTCATAGCAGAATTGATGTTGTTAGGTGCCGTCAAGTCATTTCCGACTCATAGTGACTCTATGTACAACCGAATGAAACACTGTCCAGTCCTGCACCATCCTCATGATCTTTGCTATGGTTGAGCCTACTGCTGCAGTCACTGTGTCAGTCTATCTCTTTGAGGGTCTTCCTCTTTTTCACTGACCCTCTACTTTACCAAGCATGATACCCTTCTCCAGGGACAGGTCCCTCCTGATAACATGCCCAAAGTACATAAGTCAAAGTCTCGCCACCCTTGCTTCTAAGGAGCATTAGGGCTGTACTTCTTCCAAGACAGATTTGTTTGTTCTTCCTGCAGTCCATGGTATATTCAATATTCTTCGCCAACCCATAATTCAAATGACATCATAGCAAAATCGATAAGGATATAAATTTTCAATTGGACAGTTATGAGTTTTAGATCACAATGCACTCTGCACACTTTATGTGTCTTTGACCAATTCATTAAGCTTCAGTTCCCTCATCATACAATGATTTAGTACTACTGCCTTCACAGGCTTATAAACAAAAAAAACAAACCCATTGCCATCGAGTCAATTCCAACTCATAGTGACCCTATAGGACCATGGACCTTTCAGTTAGCAGTCGAGCGCTTAACCACTGCACAACCAGGGCTCCTTCACAGGCTTATCCAAAAACCAAACCCACTGCCACTGAGTCGATTCCAACTTATAGCGATCCTATAGTGACCCTATAGGACAGAGCAGAACTGCAGCACAGGGTTTCCAAGGCTATAAATCTTTACAGAAGCAGATTGCCACATCTTTCTGGTGGGTTTGAATTGCTGACCTTTTGGTTAGCAGCCCAAAGCTTTAACCACTGTGCCACAAGGACTCCTTTCATAGGCTTATAACGAGAGTTAAATAAGACTCATTGCCATGGAGTCAGTTTCAACTCACAGCAACCCTACAGGACAGAGCAGAACCGCCCGATAGGGTTTCCAAGGAGTGGCCAGTGGATTCGAACTGCTGACCTTTCAGTCAGCAGCAATGTCTTAACTACTTCACCACCAGGGCTCCAGTTAAATAAGAGAGTGCATATAAAGTGCTCAGTGTGGTACTTACAAATAATAAACATTCCACAAATGTTATTTACCTATTTTCCTTTATCTGTGGAATTTTGGTATTTTCTTATTCACTCTGGGGAAACTGAGGGACACTAGTTCATCCCTAATAAAAAAAAAAAAGCCACAACAGACACTATCATTGATAAATCATACTAAACTTCAGAGCCTCTCCCTTCTAAATTTATGAATGTCAAAGACTTACCCAAGATGGCAAAGATTAATTTTTTTCCCATTATCTCATAAGACCTTAGAATGAGAACATCTTTTGAGGGACCTCTTTCAGGCTTTGCTCTCAAGACTGTAGTGCCTGGTTTGAGATTTGGACGGGTGGGATGTTTAGGCATTTACACCCTGGTGGAAAATTCCAGCAGCATCTTCTGTGTCTGTGTTTTAATTATTCCTTTGGATTTTCCCAATCCACTAAAGCTGCATAATACAGTCTTGGGTGGTGTCCAATCTTAAGTCATTCACATGAAGAGGAGAGTAGTATTTAGGTACAACAATATGCTGATGCTGTTGCTACTCCTGGAGTGCTTAGTCCACTGGAAGCACATTCTATTTTCCCTCAAGACTCAGTTCACGTGTCACCACCTTCCCAGGGCATTACCTCACTCCTCCATGGGTACAGAAATACGTGTTACCTCATCCTTATAACTGAAAATAATATTGAACAATGGTAAATATTTATCAAGCACATTATGATGTTCCAGTCATTGTGCTACCTCTTTAATATAGGTTGTTTCATTAATCCTTATAACACTTCTGTGCTAAAGGCATTACTGCTATCCCTATTTCACTGATGAGGAAATGAAGGCTTAAAGATGTCATATAGTTTTCCCCAAGTTAAGGAGCTCCTCGTGAGTCTTCCTCAGAGAAAATGGATGTGTTTTGCCCAGTCGATACACAAAGGAGGCTCATGCCAGAATATTAATGAAGTCAATTAATCTTTTTATTATAACCTCCCCAATTCTCTGGAAATGTTTGTCAAATACAGAATATTGATAATTAAAATGTAATATACTGAATAATTAAACCCACAAAGGCCAGGTTTATCTTTAATGCTTTTAATAATATTTTTAAAAAGAGAAAGTTTTGATAACGTATGTTTGGGGCAGCATATGAAGAGATGAACAAACTGTTCCTTCTTATTGTTTATTCTTAGAGGCTTTTCTTGGGGAAGCAAAATGCCAAGGGCAGTGATACTGCCGGGATGATTGCTGAGTGCATGTGTTTGGTAGTATATTACATTTTTGTTCCTTTGCTAAATTTTATTTTTGTTCCTTGATCAAAAGACCTGTCCTCATTTTTCTGAAAGAATTCATTTAAAATTGAGTTGTTTTTTTTAATTGCTTCTCCTTAGAGTTCACTGGACCTATACTTTCAAAGTCCTTCGTCACCGACTTCAGTTGAATTGAAGTTGTGGCATCCTTACTGTGCACTAGTGGTCTTTCCCTAAAGAATTATCACAGTAAAAAATAAATAAAACACAGTGGTTCCTCGACTTTTCACACCTTTTTTATGCCATACAATCCCACTTTCTAAGATCCGGCAGGAATCGGGTAAGCTTACAGGGTACCCCATATTCAACACTGGGGATAAGAAGTTCAAGGGACTTTGCTAAAAATAGGTAAACTTGTTAAAAATAGGAAAACTACAAGTTCACAGCATTTTCCTTTCTTGTGTATCTCACTTCCCTGCCTTCTTCCCCCTTTTGTAAACGGATATGAGAGAGGCTCCTGTCAATAGTGCAAAACAAACAGTAATTCTGCCATATTGATAAAGGCCAAGGAAGACTTCAGCAAACAGGTGATTCTGTCGGTGCTTAAAAGACAAAGACAGAAGAAGAAGTTTCATGAGCATGTTACAGCATGAGAAAAAGGGAAAGGGGTGTGACACTGCATGGCTTACGTGAGATGAGAAGCAGTGCAGGATGTCTAGAGTGAAGAATTAATGGGATAGGACAGGAGGTAATAAGTCAGGTGAACATACATCTTCATTTGTCCAGGGAAGTCCAAGTTTTTACCTATAAATTTGTATCAGTATAATCACTAATGAAATCTGTTCACTTTTATAAAGCATAGGGTCACTTAGTGAGAAAACCACGGAGGTAGGTGGTGTCTTGTGAGGAGTGTGGTGTATTATTGTCTGGAGTTAGGGCTCTATTCCATGACGACCCAGTTAAGTAAAGTGAGAAGGATAATGACTACATATGAGTTTTGTTTTTCATCTACTTACAAAGTGATTTATGAAAGTCACTTTAATAGCAAAAAAATAGTGAAATATACAGGAACTGAGGATCCTCAAGGGATCAGAGAAGCAGATAAATAAAAACGCAAGAGTGGAGGAGGAACACAATGCAACCCAGAGCTAAGGCAGAGGTGGTGGGTATAGTGAAGAAAGAATGAATTCAGAGACATTTCTACGAGAGAATGGCATCCCTGGGTGGTGCAAAGGGTTAACTCACCTGGCTGCTAAGCATAAAGGTTGCAGGCCTGAGTCCACCCAGAGGCTTCTCAGAAGAAAGGCCTAATGATCTGCTTCTGAAAAATCAGCCACTGAAAACCCTATGGTGTACAGTTCTACTCTGACACACACGGGGTCTCCATGAGTTGAAAGTGACTTGACTGCAACTTGTTGTTTTTTTAAAAATTTTTATTATCGTTAAGAAAGCACTAAAAAATGCCATAATAATAGCATTATTATTTTATACACTCTTTAAAACAACTAAAGTTATTCTTATTATTAAGAGCAATTTCATCTGTGTTTGGATTAAATTACAACTTCAACATTACACTGAAGGCAGGGTCCAATTGCAATTCATATTCCTTAGCTTCCCCTCCCCTCCACTGCTAAGCGTGTCCCCTTAACTGTAGTAGATGCAAGTACATATTATTTAAATTAATGGAACATAAACAAAATGTGCACTTCTCAGAAATTAAAATCCATTCTTTCCAATATTGACAAATATTTTACAGATCATCCTTTGATTTGAAGTTTACTAAGGAAGAACTCAGGTGGCATAAGGCCCTTGATGATATTTGGAACAAAGGTCGGGACAGGCAATTAAATGCTAGTTTGAAGGGCAAAGTTTGGCCTCACTTGCCCTGAGATCGCTCTTGTTCTTCAATGGAAAAAGGCTCTTGGAAGTGGTCTGCAGAGCCAAACTTAGAGCACTCTTATCTGAAAGAAGCTGCTTGTCTCTATCTCTGACTCAGATTATTTCTTTGCATATTAAATTGCAAGAGACAGTTCCAGCTGGATCCATCAATGTATTTATAACTCAGCCACACAATTTTCCTCCAGGCGGAAAACTTGGCACTCCCAGCCTGGCTGCAACTTTCAGAGATAAGAACAGGAAAACAATCGTGGCAGTTTTTATATCAAACTTCTTTTCTAAATTCTTAATGGAATGGAGGAATTTCAATCTCCCAGGCATCACAAGTCACCATTTCCACCAAAGAGGGAGTAGGACAGTTGAGGAATTCATTAAAAGTGGTAATATATTTTTTCTGCCTCCCTTGGAGCTTATTCTCAATGAATGATCCTTTGGTAACTACAGTGAGAATGCCCCTTGAAATCTGTGAAAGAAAGGAGCATTGTCATTCATTGATGGACTAGAGCATATCTAGTACATAATCTAGACTACCATGCTGGGTGCTTCCAACACACTGTCTCACTAACCAGTGAGATTTGATTTTCCTCATATGAGAAAGGTGAGGCTTCAACAGGTTAGATAGCATACCTAAGGCAGAGATCCATCACTCACAATTTATTTATAGCTTTATTTCCAAGGGCAATTACATAAATAATTATATTACACCTCTGATGGAAAGTGCTGTTAACTGGAAGAAGCCAACTGTGTACACCTATCATCAGTCCTATATATAATTTTTGTAGCTTGTAACAGAACACCAAACTCAAAGAGGTCTAAGTAAAAAAGGTGACTGGGTAAGTCATCTCACTAAATATTCATGGGCAGATGTCTAACTACAGATGTGGTGTCATCAGAGATCTCTACCTTTCTCTGGCCATCTTTGAAGTTAGAACACTCTTCCTCTAAAAGCTCCAAGATTAAGTCATCCTATATTTAGAAATTCTAGCACAGAGGAAGCTTCTATTTCCTGACAATTTCAATGAAAACCTGATCTGAGTCTCACTGACCATGCCTAAACTGACTGCTGTGGCCAAGAAGAGGGATTTGGCTGAAATGCCCAACCTGCATCATATTCATATACGCTACCTTAGAAGAGATGGTGGTGCAGTTTTAGCCCTACCCATTGCCATCAAGTCGGTTCTGATGCATGGTGACACTACAGGACAGAGCAGAACTGCCCCATAGGTTTTTCAAGGCTGTAAATCTTTACAGAAGCAGGCTGACACATCTTTCTCCTATGGAGTGGCTGGTGGGTTCGAACTGCTAACCTTTTGCTTAGCAGCTGAGGGCTTAACTGCTGCTTCACCAGGGCTCCTTGGTTTTAGTGTTAGCCCCACTCAAATGGCATGCTACTAGAGTAGTAGGAAGGAGAATAAACACTGGACACACAAAACATAGATGTCCTCTATGTTTTGTAAAACACAGTGTATATAGTTTGAACAGATTACTGAAAGGAGGAACAATTACAGACTGAAGAAGACTAAGGAGACATGACAGTTAAATGTACTGTGAAATCCTGGATATTAGTGGGAAAACTGGCAAAATTCTAGTAACATCTACACATTAAAAGAATTGTTAATTGTATCCATGTTAGCCTCCTGGTTTTGATAATTACACTAAGACTATGTAAGTGCCATGTAAATTAGGTGGAACTGGATGAAGATTATTTGGGAACTCTAAATACTGTTTCTAAAACTCTTTCAGAAGTCTAAAATTATTTCAAAATAAAATTTTTAAGAAAAGTATACATTGAATCTAGTGGGTTATATGAAAATACATACTATAGATGTAGATATTTGTGAAAGGCTTCACCTAGCAATTTCCTTCTGTCATTAAATTGCTCTTTAGTCTCCATGGTGTCCCCGGGTTGTGCAAATAGTCAACAAATTCAGCTGCTAACTGAAAGGCTGGGGATTCGAGTTTACTCCGAGGCACCTCGAAAGAAAGACTTGGCGATCTACTTCCAAAAATCAGCCATTGAAAACCTTATGGAGCATAGTTCTACTCTGATACACATGGGGTCGCCATGAGTCAGAACTGACTCGACAGCAACCTGTTAAGTTACTCTCCATGGCTAACCATCCCAGTTTCCTGTTGCTCTCTTCTATGGGGTCACAGATGACTTCTCTTTCTGTATAGATAGTACTGATTATATAAGCAGATATTATGATCTATATGTGTGCATATTTATGTCCCCAGCTAGACTTTGAGCATCTTGAGGGTCAGATCTGTATCTTATTCATCTTTAAAATCTCAGAGCCAGGCATAGCATCTAGCACAGAACAAAAGCTCATTTAATTGTTAGTGAAATAAATAAGGATGAGCTTGCTAATTTGTGAAATCATATCAGCTGCTGGAATCACAGACACTTTAATTAGCTAATGGTTTTATTTTTAAATAAATTTTTGAATAGAATTTCAGTTTACAATGTGAATATAATTCTTCGCTTTCATAGACACAGACGTCCAATACCATGTTACAGTTAAAGAAAACATATCCTACGTCTGTTTCTCTGCAGAGGGGTGGGGTGGAGAGGGTAAGGAAAAAATGTTAGTAATAGCATTGCTGTCTTTATTTATGTATATATATATATATTTTTTTTTTTGGGTGTGGGGAAGACATTGAGAGTTCATTTATGCATTTATCATACCAATATTTATTAAGCCTCTCAGTATTGTTTTAGAATGTGGTCTACAAAGCTCCATTTTAAGAGATTAGATTAATAAATTCATTTGAAAATCTAGGCAATTCAGTGAGGGGGAAAATCACCTTAAAGTGTATCATATCAAAAGTGAACTCAGGGTTCCTCCACCCCACTCCTGCCATTGCCCCCCGCCGTCTTTGGAATGAGCCACTTTTCAGTCAGCACTGGTGCTGTCTGACGATACATATACACCAGCAAACGTGCACTGAGCCCCTGCTGTGGGCAAGTGTCATGACAGAAATGATCTTGGAAATGCTCACCTATCTGAATTTGTCTTACTGCTGGTAATTCCTATGACCTCTGTTTGATACTTGTGCATTGATCAAAATTATTAAGGTAGCTTAGACGTCAAGTATGTATTGTGTAACACAAATGAAACTTCTAGCAACCAATATATTCTCAATTTTGTTTCAAGGAAATGTGTTCACCTGTCCTGTAATAGGTAAATGTAACAAAAGCACAGAGGATATGTATCTGGTAAAATTCAAGAAAAAGGATTTGGATAACCCTATGAGGGGAAAAAGCATTGCAAGCCATGGAATCCAGTTCACCCACAGTCCTCTGTGGGTCAGCATAAAAAAAGTCAAAGAGATTTTCTAAATTCACATTAAAACATTATGGGGATAAAGTTCCAGGGGTTTCCTAATGATAAAGCAACGGTCCAGTGACTATTACTATTCAAAATCCTGAAAATGGGAACTGACCCAATTCTTACCTTCACTTTTGCCTTTCTTTTAATTGGGAAATGTGCTTTCTACTGACAAATATTTTGGCCCTGGGTGCCTCTTGACACCGAAGGGCTGGAGATTGTATTTGATGGGAAGCTTCAGGAAGATGTTGGGGAACCTGCAAGTAACAGGAACGATTTCAGAGAAAGTTTCTGTTAATAATGATGACTTTTATGATTCAGAAAACCCACAATCCAGACATAGCACCAGCTGTGGGAAATATCCTATTCTGTGACTGATGCATTGAGAAAGAAATAGGACACTACATCTTATTTTCTGGGTTGATCACTAAATTCTAAGTGTGAATAGTTTGCTCTTGCGAATTCATACTCAGCATTCAAATTTCTGCTCAAATGTAACTTCATCAAGTTGTCTTCTGGCCATCCTCATATGTGAGTAGGTTTATTCTCTGTTCTCATATCCCATGCTTTGATTGTCCGTTAGCTTACTCAATGCATGCTTCCACATTTGTTTGTGTGTATATTTGATTAATGTTTATTTATTCCTACTGAAATGTAGGCTCTTTGAGAGCATGGAGACTATATGTAAGTAAAGGGGATGCAATGATGCACAAAAACAAACTATTTGACTCATATTTGGCATTGAATAAATATTTGTTGAGTTCATGAATCAACAAGTCCATAAATCAATACATCCTAAATTAACCAGTCCATAGCTAGAAAGTGACGGAGGCTGGACTTAAAAGTATGTGTCTCTGAAGAGATAAAATGTCCTAAAACCTATCTTGAATAGAATGAGACGGGTGAAGAATCTTGAGGAAAGGAAGCACGGATTCAGCCTACTTCAGTATCACTGAGACAAAATTCCCTGCACTGAGTTTAGAAATACTTTACCCTTAAAGAAACATGGCATACCAAAAGTAACATTTTAGTGCCATTTCAGACACTGTCAACTTTTTGACATAAGAATTGGAAACAGAGATGTACAAAGATACCAGGCAAATGCTTAGAAACCCATAAGTGCTGAGAATTCTTTGCACAGACTCCTCTCTGCACAGACGAGCACCAGAAGCTTGCTGGAAGGGGTTCAAAGAACAGCCCACAGCAGCACTCAAGTTTGCTGAAGTGACTGACATTGGCTTCAGCCTGGAATCCAAAGGTGACAGCTGACAAGGAAGAGAGGAAAAGAAAACAGAGGCGAGATCTGAACAGTTGTGAAAGCCCAAGGCAGCAGAAGGCAAACATCTTCTGGGGTTATCAAGTGCTGGTAATAAGTTGCACCAGAGATCTTTCTAACAGAGTAACAGCTGGTGATTGAAGCAGCCAGCCTAAAGAAATGCCTCCTCCCCCCACTGCAGGGTCTGGAACAATACGGACAAGAATGTGTTGTGTGCATTTGATATCTCATTTATTCACCTCTGAGGGAAGAATCAATTGTAACAAAAGTAAACCAAAAACAAAAACAAAAAACCATTGCCATCAAGTTGATTCTGACTCATGGCGACCCTATAGGACAGAACTGAACTGCCCTATAGGGTTTCCAAGGAGCGGCTGGTGATTCGAACTGTGACCTTTTGGTTAGCAGCTGAGCTCGTAACTACTGTACCACTAGGGCTCTGTAATAAAAATAGCAGACATTTAAAAAAAAAAAAAAAAAGTTGCTGTCAAGTTGACTCTGCCTTATGATGACCCAATGTGTGTCCGAGTAGAACTGTGCCCCATAGGGTTTTTCAATGGCTGATTTTTAGGAAGTAGATTGTCAGACCTTTCTTCCAAGGCACTTCTGGGTAGACTTGAACTCCCAGACTTCCCATTGGCAGCAGAGTGTGTTAATTGTTTGCACCATCCAGGGACTCCAGACATTAAATAGTGCTTACTATAAGCCAGATAACATTCTAAGTGCTTTCCTTGTGTCAACTAATTTATAAGCCCAATAATCCTGACACATAAGTACTATTATCATGCCTACTTTTCTGATGAGGAATGGAGGCCCAAAATATTAAAATAAGTTGTTCAAAATCACAGTAAGTATTTGAATCCAGACCATCTGTCCCCTAAGAGCATGCTCTTAACTATGACACTACACTGCCCCTGTGGTGTCGCTGTTGTTATTGTGTACTGTCGAGTAGATTCCGACTCACACTGAGCCCGTGTAACAGAATAGAACTGCCTCATAGGGTTTTCTTGTCTGTAACCTTTACTGTCGCAGATTATCAGGTCTTTTCTCCCTCAGAGCCACTAGGTGGGTCTGAACCACCAACCTTTCGGTTATCAACCAAGAGCTTAACCATTGCACCACCAGGGCTCCTTACACTCCAGCTATATTATAGTATAATTGTTAACATTTATTAAATGCACGGGAGCCCCTGGGTGGCGCAAATAGTTAAGCACTCAACTATTAGCTGAGAGGCTGGCAGTTTGAGCCCACACAGAGTCTTCTCAGAAAACATGCTTGGTGATCTGCTTCTGAAAGATCACAGCCTTGAAAACCCTATGGAGCAGTTTTTCTCTGCCCATATGGGGTCGCTGTGGGTCGGAATTGACTCGACGGAAACTATCACCACCACTACAGAGAACATTGAATGCTTACCATGAATGTTTCACGTCTAAAAGATATCACATAAAATCCCAGTCAAGTTTTGGCAGAATGTTTTCCACCCTAACTTTACAGATGAGAGAACTGAGGTTCAGAGAAGTGTCATAATGGTCTGGAGTTACTGAACAAGTCTAATGTACACGAGAAGGTGATGAGCCCACTTGAAGAGATGAATGCCCTGCCCGCAAGGAGCTCTAAGCTGAGGATGGGAGTTGAGGTGGGGGAGTAATGGTAAAAGATAGGAATCAACTACCTACCCTGTGCAAGGCATGTTCCATACATTATGCCACTTAATGCTTACATCATCTCTATGAAAAAGATTCTAATTCTAACCAGCCTTCTATACCTGTGTAGGTTGTATCATATACATATTTATAAATGCCAAGGAAGGAGCTGAGGGATCTGCCTTAACAGGGATGTTTCATTGACATCTATCATAGCCCAAGGTCTCACAGTCAGTTAGAGGCAGGGACCTCATTCAAATTCAGGTCTATCTAATTGTCAAGCCCAATCCATGGTTGCAGCTTCTCTAGGCCTCAGATCTTAGCCAGGTTCACATCTTTAATCCTTATCTTTTCACAGTAAGCAGGTATGAGGGACTCAGTATTGATAAACAATATAACTGCAAAACCTATAGAGGACAATCCATTCATAGTGTTACTCATGGAAAGCTTCCAAAGTACTCAATAATTGATACAAATGACCAGGTGTTTGTTCCAACCGTGTTTTTTTCCCCCCCCAAGAGCATTCTTAAAAAGGACAAATGGGATCAGAATAAGAAAGGACAGAGTATTTCTATAAAATACAAAAGGGGGGCGGGAGAAGCAAGGAAAACAGACTTTTGCAGTATTTTAGATGTCTTTGTAGGCAGAAATAGCTTTTTTCAAAGATGATTATGCATATTTTAGGAATGTGTGGTATGGATTTTTCCACAACAATAAAATAACTCACTGTATGATCCTAAACAGGTACCATCACTTCTCTCGACCACTGTCCCCTCAGCTTCTAGTTGAGTGTTCAGGCCACCTGGGCAAGCTTCTGACCAATCAAAAGAAAACCACCTGTGCCAGGGCTCCAAGAAGGTAGTGCTCAGAGCCCCAGTGGTTCCGCATTGCCTGAAAGAACAAATCCACTTTCAGCAGCTTGAATTCTCAGGCTCTGAATGATTGGCCCCCAGTTCCTTATCACCTGGGCACCCTCATTTCTTACCACCTCCCATCACATTCTAAGCTTGGTTTTGCTGTTTTTGTTGTTGTTGTTTGCTTGTCTGATTTTTTTAAAGAAAATGTCATGTTCATTCAGGATTCAACTCTCTTCAGATAGTATTTCCTCTTCTTGGTAGGTTTTCACATCTTTCTCTCTGAACGAATGCCTACTCCTCCTTCAAGAACCAAAACCCATACCCTGTGAGAGCAATGCCTTAAAAAAGGTACAGCTGGTGTCTTTAACATGTATATTTGCCTATAGCTGGACAAAACTATTTTTATGTTCCAAACATCTAACTCCTAATAAAGTTCAACATTTACATTGGAAAATATTACTTTTCAAGAAAAACCTTAAGCTTGGGTGTATGTGTGTGTTTAACTTACACAGATGTTTATCCACTGTTTGTCTGAGTTAAGGGTGTGCATCTCCCTTTTATCTCTCACTTGCCCATCTGAGTCTTTAGAATGCACTTCTCGAATGCTCAGTTGTAGAGGATCTTGTGTAGATTTCCTAGGTTGAGTCAGGTCAGTCTTGGTTGGGCTTGATCAAGAATTTGCTCTGGTCCTTCTAAGTGGCAATGTGTGGGTAGGAGTAACTTTAAGTGTTTATTGATATCTCTGTCAGAATTCAAAAATCCATGAAGGGGAGTTTTTTTCTTTATAATTTGAAACTGTTCATGGTTCTCCTTTACCGAAAGAACACATGAGAAACTATAATTTCTAGAATGTCCTATATCTCCTCCATCACCTATTCCTCCTTTTCTATCTACAAAATCTTTATAACTTCATATTGCAGAATGTAGCACCCAACCTTCTTTCCCCTTGTATTCCTAACAGCTTAGTGATTTCCATAATGAAAGCAGAAGAACAGAGTGTGTATGCTGGCTGGGTTGAAAGGGCTGGCTTAATGACAGACTTTCTGGTTTGTGGATCAGGCATCTGTATAAAAATCAACCTGTAGGGTCTTCTGAATTCATTCTCTCCAAACTGTAAACCAAAACCAAAAAACCAAACCTGTTGCTGTTGAGTCATAACTCAGGCTAATTCCATCAAAAATAGTTGAACAATCGCATACCTATCAGTGTTGTTCTGAATCTGAAATACTCGCTCTTCTTTTTATGGACACTTTATTGTAAAGTTTTAGGCAAGGGGGTGAATCAGTTTCAGCTAACTAGTTAATGAGTCAAGGGAGTCATCTCTTAGCACTTATCTCTTTTAATTTATGGACACCTCCCTGGGAGCCCCCAGTGCTGACATTCTGCCTGACATATAATAGGTGCTCAATAAATTGTTGATTGATGAATGGATTATTCCAATGTGTACTTGGGTAGTATGGTGTATGCTAAATTAAATGCTTTCTTACTTAAACTGAGCTACAAGTTTAAATATAATTCTGCCCCATGGCAATTTCTCAAAAGAGAAAGGCCATTAACTCTGCTGACATGTGTCATCTCCAACTTGACTTAGTACCCCAACCCAACATTTCTCAACTAGGTTTAGTTGATTAAATAAAACTATGTGGGATGATTTGTCTCTGTCTGGAAGAACTCATGACTGAGTGGTCTCCTCCTATTTCAGTTCAGGTGTCAGTAGATTTCTGAGGAAAATTGCTTTTTTCTTTAGGAAAGAGGCTTAAAAATTTTATTTCAAGAAAGTATGTAGATGATTAAATGTATAACTTAATTGGAATAGTTCGTGTTCACTGAATATTTCAATTTCTTATCCCAAATTATCGAGTGTACTACAGCTTTTCATTCATTCTCTCATACTTACCTATCCTCTAAAGAAAACATCCACCCCAAGAAAGATCTCAAAAATTGTGTAAGAATAGAATTCATGCTGTGATCTTTTTGTGTCTTTTTCTTAGTAATTTTCAACTTCTCAAATTGAACTCAATTTTTTTCTTTTGAAATTTATTTTATCCTATCAGCACTTTGAAAGTATATAGAAAAGTCCTCTGGCAGAAACACAAAGTTCAGAGCAAATGAAGTTGTCATCATCATGATCATCATTTTAAGGGGTGAGGAGAAGAAATAAAACTTCTGCCCATCAATTGACTAGTTTTTCCCCTAGCACAGAAAGTGTCCATTTTTATGTTTTCCATGCCAGGACTCTCACTGTATTATGCAAGTGGTACACTGGGTCATTGTTTGTATGGCAGATACTCAGACTTCTCTTCAAACAAAACTTCACTGTCCAGCTGCAAAGAGTATGGTAGCTGACCACCTCCACTTGGGGGAATCTTCAGGATATGTTTCAGTCACTTATTAGCCTATGTCACACTCCCTCATGTGGCCCCCAGCCAATTATTGAATAAGAAATTGGTATAAGGATCTGACCATTTCCACCCAACATGGGATTCCTCTGGTGAGTAATCTTTGATCCAGACTTCTCTGTTGGGTTGCCAGAGACTTTGCCAAGTCTACACTGGGATCTCACAGCTCCCCTGCCCTATCATGCTTCCTCTCCTTTCTTTACACAGGATGATTCCCAAATAAACCTTTTACTCAGCATCTGCTTCCCAGGGAACCCAAACTTTGGACAATCTGTTAGGAAGATAAATAAGAAAGTAAATCCAATGGATGAAACATCATGAAGAGTTAGCACTACTTTCTCTCTACTCTGTACTCAAATATGAAACGATGCTCTCTGAAGTTTCAGCCATTTGCTAGTAAGATATGGATATAAAAGGAAGAACTCTCTGTTCAGGCTTACAATTAAGCAAACTGCTCACTTTCAAGGAGTCTTGTACCAGAGTTTGTAGAACAAGCCCAGCTAATAACGATCATAAAATGGTGCCATGTTTTCCCTTTGGTTTTGTCATTTATTTTCACATTTCCCTTTTCATGGCAAAAAGGTGTTGATAGACCAGACAGCTATCAAGCCTTCCTGGTCCCCTGTCTCACTTTCTTAACAAAAGCAGGAAGTCATTCAAATACCTGCGTGCTGTACATCAAGAAGCCCATCGTCCTTTGTATGCATATCATGCTTTGCAATGATTTCATTACCATTTAGGATCCTCTCTACAGCCCTTTGAAGTATGCAAAACATATTCACCTAAGGACATTGTAGCTCAGGGAGGCAAGAAGGCCTGACTTAGGTATCATTACAATGATTATCATCATCACCACTGAGTGTTTAATATGTGGCAGGTACCGTACTGAGTGCTCTATATTCATTATCTAATTTACAGCTTAAAACTATGACATTAACATTATGATGTCCAATTCTCAGATTTGAAAACTAAGCCTAGAGAGTTTATGTAGTATGTCCAGTGTCAAATTGTTAAAAACATCAGCTATGCTATGTTCCTCAGGTCTGACAAATGGATTCATTTTGCCTAGTTCCAACACAATTGCTCTTTTTCTCTCATCTATGTGTTATATTAATAGGAGTACACGAGAGACTTTATAATACTTGTAATTGATTATAGCTTTTTTTGTTTTGTTTTGTATCCTGGCATGTATGATGAGCACGGATTTCATTGCACAGAATGTATTTTCACTTCTCTGATCAATCATAAATGTTTATCTCCTTTCTTTGATTGCTTTTTCTCATTAAGCGTGCTGAACTCATCCTGATTTTCTTTGTCAAGTCCATATTGTTTTCTGGTGTAACTGTTCTTCCCAAGCAACAAACATCTTTTTTTTTTTCCTTTTGTGAAGTTATATTTTAATTAAACCATTATAATATTGCTGAACGGCACAGCATGTAAGTATGATAGATTTGGCTTTGAATCCTGGCACTGATGCTGATACTCTGGGTGTCTAACAATTTATTCATTGTGTGTAAGATTCACAGGATAACACTTATTTTATAGGCTTGTTATGTACATTAAAATGAAAGTATTCATCCAACCATTCTTTCATGTATTCTACATCATTCAGTGGTGACAGGAAAGACAGATATAAATAAGTAATTGCCACAAAACAGATACACAAGTTATTAATAATATTTATTAATCATTCACTCTATGCTAGGCATTGTGCCAAGAGCACTATATGCTTTGTCTCATTGAACCATTTTGATAGCCATACCAGTTGCCATCAAGTTGATTCCAATGTATGGTGACCCCAAGTGTGTCAGAGTATAACTGTGCTCCATAGTGTTTTCAGTAGCCGATTTTTTGGAAGTAGATCTCTAGGCCTTCCTTCTGAGGTGCTTCTGGGTGGACTTAAACCACCTTTTGATTAATAGCTGAGCACATTAACCATTAGTACCACCCAGGGACCCATGATAGCCTTAGGAGTAGGTAATATTATATTCTCACTTTACCAATTGGGAAACTACATGAACCCTGGAGGCATAGTGGTTAAGAGCTTGGCTGCTAACCAAAAGGTCAGCAGTTTGAAGCTACCAGATGCTCCTTGGGAACACTATGGGGCAGTTCTCCTCTATCCTATAGGGTGGCTAGGAGTCGGAATCGACTTGACAGCAACAGATCATAAGTACCCTAAAGTGACTCCCCAATCACTCAAACCCTTGTGTAATCCTCTGCCCTTGAGTAAATCAGACCTGTGACTTGGCAAAGGTAAAAGGATTTTCCAGATGTAATTAAGGGTCCCAAACCAGTTGATTTTGAGTTGATCAAAGGGAGATCATCCTAGGTGAGTCTAACCTAATCAAGTAAGTTCTTTAAAAGAGGGACAGGGTCTCCCCTTAGGTGAGAGAGATTGTCCTGTTTGCCTTGAAGAAGCAAGGTGCAATGAGTTCTACAGTCTCAAGCAAATTAATTCTGCCAATAACCTAAGGAGCTTGGAAAAGGGATCCTGCCACAGTTGAGCAACTGCTGAGAATGCAGCCCAGCCACCATTTTAATTTGCAGCCTGCAAAACAGACCCTGTGCAACAGCCCAGACTCCCAACCCATGGAAACTGTTGCAATAATAAACATGCTGTAAGCCACTGAGTTTGCAGTAATTTGTTATGCAGCAATAGAAAACAAATGCTCTGGGAACAAAAAAGAAAAAAAAATCAACAAAATTCCACAGACAAGATTATTTCTATTCATATTTTCAACAAGAGTTTACGAAGTTCCTACTGTATGTCAGTGAATCTCAAACTGTCTAGATCAGTAGCATCAGCAGCACCTGCAATATGACAGAAATACAAATTAACATGCCCTACCCCAGAGCTACTGAATGAGAAACTCTAGGGATGGGGCCAGGCAATTTGTGTCTTAACAAGCCCTGCAGGAGCTTCCAATGAATGCTAACCTTTGAAACTTTCCGCTATAAGTCTAACAATAATGTAGGGATTAAGCTAAGAACATAATGAAAATAAACTTTCCCTCAATGAGTACACAGTTTACTGGGAGAATCTGATAGATAAGCAAATAATCTCAACATAGTGTAACAGGCAACTAGAGAGAAAAGTATAACTTATGCTTTACTGGAGCCACAGGAGAACTAAGTCTTCCCAGGAGACATGGGTATCTGCACAGAAAAGGTGACATGCAAGAAAATACTTAAAAGAGAAATAGGATTTCTGCAGCTGATGGAGAAGAAAGTCATTTAAGGCAACACAAATTGCCTATCTAAGTAGATGGAAGTCTAGATAATGATGACTTATGGGGAGTACAGGGGGCAGATGGATGAATGTATGGAAGGATATCGGAAGGGTAAGACTAAACAGGCACTAAAAAGTTTGGGCTTTATCTATAATCATTACTGAACCACTAAAGAATATTCAGCAGGAAATAATCTACTTGGAATTTTGTTTCAGAAGGTGTTTCTATGGATAGAATTGTGCCTTCGAAAAATGTGTCAATGTCAACTTGGCTAGGCCATGATTCCCAGTATTGTGTGATTGTCCACCATTTTGTCATCTGATGTGATTTTCCCATGTGCTGTAAATCCTACCTATACGATGTCTTAGAAAAAGTAAAGCCAGAACACTCCTTAGAAGCAAGTATGGCAAGGCTTCATCTCACATACTTTGGACATGTTATCGGAGGGATCAGTCCCTGGAGAAGGACATGATGCTTGGTAAAGTAGGAGGTCAGTGAAAAAGAGGAAGACTCTCAACAAAATGGACTGACACATGACTGGGACAATGGCCTGAAGCATAACAATTGTGGGGATGGTGAAGGACCAGGCAGTGTTTCGTTCTGTTGTACGCAGGGTTGCTATGAGTCGAAAGGGACTCAAAGGAACCAAACAACAACAACAACATGATGTTAATGACGCAGGATTAGAGGCAGTTATGTTAATGAGGCAGGACTCAATCTGTAGGATTAGGTTGTATTTTGAGTCAATCTCTTTTGAGATATAAAAGAGAGAAGCGAGCAGAGAGACTGGGGGACCTTCTACCACCAAGAAAGCAGAGCCAGGAGTGGAGCATATCCTTTGAACCCGGGGTCCCTGTCCTGAGATGCACCTAGACCTGGGGAAGATTGAGAACAAGGACCTTCCCCCATAACCAACAGAGAGAGAGAGAACTCTTGCCTGGAGCTGGCACCCTGAATTCAGACTTCTAGCCTCCTAAACTGTGAGAGAATAAATTTATCTTTGTTAAAGCCACGCACTTGTGGTATTTCTGTTATAGCAGCATTCAATGACTAAAACAGAAGGCTAAATTTGATGGGAGCAAGATGTGGTAAATGCAAAGAAGCCTTGGTTGTGTGATTTGTTCCTTTCATGGTCTCAAGCTTGTCACTTAACTTTATTGGGTCTCAGCGTCTTCTCTAAAGTATTATTATATATTAATTCTTTTAACTCCATCCAGAGTCTTTCCATAAAGAGCAGACATTGGATGACATTTCTGAAGGTCTTTTTTTTTTTTTTTTTTTAGGACAGCAATAATTATAATGCTGTAAAATACTGCTATCATTATCCAAATAATTAAACTCTACCTTCATCGTCTCAGAATTACAGCCAGTAAATATTTACTGTGTTACTAAGCATATGAGGTCTCTATGAGTTGGAATCAACTCAACGGCAACTAACAATGAGTTTGTGTTTACTGAGTGTTTACCCTTTGTTAGGAACCATGCTAAGCTATTTCCTTGTATCATTAATTATAGTCATAGAAATCAATGCTTCTCCAACTTTAATGTGCATTGGAATCTTGTTAAAATGCAGACTCTGATTCAGAAGGTGTGGGTTTGAGCCCGAGGGTCTGCATTTCTAACAAGCTGTCAGGTCAGACCAATGTGTATCAAGGATATAAACAACCTTGTATGTAGATGAGAAAACAGGGTCAAGAGGGTACATAATTTACCAGGACCACAGATCTAGGAAGTGGTTGAGTCTAGTAGTAGGATCTAAACTCAAATGTACCTAATGTCGAAGCCCATGTTTTGTGACTACTAACATAATTTGTCTTCTGTGTTCTTGATTCTGTGCTATGTGTTTAAGGAATGCTGTTTATCCTCAAAGTCTTAATAGTCTGATGGCCAAGATAAATGTTGTTGATGAGTAATCTATTATCTTTGACTATCCATAAATTTCATAAGAATTAAGGTTGAAAACTGTCCAGGAAGAGCTGGATAAATCAGGATAAATATCTTGAAGGAAATGTTATTTGAAATATGGGGAGGGTCTGGCTGGGTGAAATAAATACAAATTATTTTTTTTTTTTAAGAAGGTGCAGAGATTAGAATCGGCAGAATATGTTTTGAGGAGGAGAATGAGCTACCTTAAAGTGTGAGAATTTACTGGAAAGAGGTGGGAGATAGTGTTGGGTAGGTCAACTGCAACCTCACTGTGGAATTATTTTTTTACATATAATTTATTTTTTGTTGTTGAGAATATACACAGCAACCAATTTAACAATTTCTACATGTACAATTCAGTTAACTTGATTACAGTCTTCAAGTTGTGCAACCTTTCTCATCCTCCTTTTCCAAATTGTTCCTTCCCATTAACATAAACTCACTGCCCCCAAAATTTCCTATCTAATCTTTCGCGTTGCTATTGTCAATTTGATCCCATACAGACAGTTCTTTAAAAGAGCACAATGCTTAAGTCAGACATTCTTTACTAGTTAAGCTAAACTATTATTTCGGTTTAAGAAGACTTCAGGGAATATTTTTGGTTTAAGGTTTAAAGATTATCTCAGGGCTATAGTTCTGGGGGTTTATCCAGCTTCCATAGCTCCAGAAAACCTGGATTCCACGGAAGTTTGAAATTCTGTTCTGCATTTTATCCCTTTTGATCAGGATTCTTCTACAGAATCTTTGATTCATTATGGAATTCTTAGAAGCCACTGAATAATTATGAACTGATAGTGATAGTTTCTCAAGTTGATCTTTGGACTAAAATTAATTAATGGAATACAACCATAAACTTTTAGAGCTAAGAATGAATAACCTATCTAGGTCTCAACTTTTCTTTCATAGAGATAAAAATTCAAGACTTAAAACCAGTTTGTTCTGGCTTTACCTCCTGCTAAGTATTTGCATTTCTGCCTCAGATATACTGTATACATATACTCTTATGTTTACATAAGAATCACCTGGGGATACATAAGAATAAATTGGGGATCTTGTGTAAACATAGATTCTGATTCAATGTGTCTGGGGTAGAAATGCAAATTCTCAGCAGGGGGTCAAACCAGAATGAATTGGTCTGAAGCCCTGGAAAAATCAAGGCTGAGAGAGGAGGTACAAGGTGAAAAAGCCTAGAGTAAAGCTGGGACTTGAACTAGATACTCATCTCTTATTTATGTTGTTTGGCCCCTTGTGGTGGGAACTCAACAAGTGATTAAATGTGACTACTTAAAACGGTTAGTACAAAATAGTAGACCAGCATCCCTTCTAAGAAAATAGAAGCCACAGGGTACATGCATATGACTCTGCCATGTTCTTTTTTTATGTGTGTATCTGTGTTTGTGCTTGTGTGTGTGTGTGTGTGTGCACGTTGCCACTTTAAAAATTATAATATCTTAAAGTCAGTGAAACTGCCTAGAAGTGACTTTGATAAAACAGAACCAACTACTGACACATATCTGGGTTATTCTTGGTGCCCACTAAGGGAAACATTATGCCAGGATGTGAACGCATGCTGGGGATATGGGAGGCGGAGAGACAGTCACCCTTTTACATGAAAATAGCCAATGTCGGTGGTGGAGACAGTGGCAGATTTTACCACAGAGCCATGAATTCAATTTTCAGCTTTCCTATGTCATGCTTTTCTGGTTTGTTAACACACTCAAAGGAGAAACAGGCACGCTTATTCAGTGTCTGACAACTCCTGTGTGAGTGTAAAGTGTTCATACTGCTTTTAAGTCAAAGAGGTCCCTGCAATCACTTCTAAAACCCCAACACTAAACCGAAATGGAGATCACCCTAGTTACTCTGCATAATTCAAGGCAACCAAGCTGAAGGGTATTTTGAAGTTGGTCTTCTCATTTATAGGATTTGTTATTCACTAGCCCTGAAATCATTAACAATCACTTGAGTCCACAGCTGAGCGGTGGAACACCCCTTTGAGTAGAGTGCTACTTTCCGCTTTTCATTTTCAGAAACACTGTCAGAACTAATCTTTAAGTGGGAAAAAACACATGATTTCAATTAGTTTCTAGGGGATATCAACCTGGAAACTCATTTACTTGATACTTTAGAGTTTCAAATTGTTCTTATTCACCACAGCCAGGGAAGCTGAAGAAACCAGCATCTTTATCACGATCTTCTCGGTGTCTTTTGAGCTAGTCAGAAAGAGCATGTTCATAATAAATATACACACACAATTTACTGACGGGGTGACATGGTTACATGGCGTTTTAATAACCCTGACAATCTGCATTCAGGTATTTTAAGGGACCCTTCCTCAGAGTATTATTTTTGATGCAGATAACAGGAATTCAAATATACTGCTATCTTGGGCGTGAGTAAAGCAAAAGAGAAGGAGCCTGGTGGCTCAAAAGTTAAGAACTCAGCTATTGACTGAAAGTTGGTGGTTCAAACCCATCCAGTGGCTCTGTGGGAAAAAGACCTGGTGATCTGCTTCTATAAAGATGACAGCTTAGAAAACCCTATACGGGAAGTTCTACTCTGTCACTTGGGGTTCCTGTATGTTGAAATTGCCTCGATGGCACCTAACAACAACAAACACAAAGGGAAAGAGAAGATATCATCACATATCTGAGCCACATACTCCCTCCACCTCTCCCCACCACATTATCTAATAGTAGGGAATACTTGGAGCCCTGGTGGCAAAGCAGTTAAGAGTTTGGGAACACTTAGAGGAGAAATTCTCAGTAAACTTTAGGGCTACAGTTGGGTCTCACCAGTCTCTTTGTCATCATATGACTATAAAAGTCACGATATCAATACTCTGGTGAGATTTTTCAAAAAATAGCAGTGTGCGTGGGACACCCAGTGTTCCACCAGGCTTGAGATTTTTTCCAAACCATTCCTCCTATGCACTCAATCTTCCTTTTGTCCATTAGCTGTCCTCTACATCACCTTCTCAAGCTAGCTCACATACAGTTCCGTATGCTGATTGAACAGCTCACCTAGAATCAATTAACCAGCCTTATGCCAGGTATCAGTCTCTGGTGGTGCAAATGGTTAACATGCTCAACCGCTAACTGAAAGGTTGGAGCTTCAAGTCCATCCAGAGGTGCCTCGGAAGAAAAGCCTGGTGACTTCCTTCCAAAGAATCATCTATGGAAAACACTATGGCGCATAGTTCTACTGATAGACATGCAGTCATTACTGATTATGTCACACATCTATTTTACTTACTTCTGGGGAAAAGTTGTTCTGCCCTTGAAAACACATCTTTTCTGAACTTTCTCAAGGAGTATACACCCTATGTCTGAAGTTTAATATGCCAGACTCAAACACCTCTCCAACTCATTATTGCTCCCAGGGGCAGATTACCCAATAATCAAAGTAAGCACAGGGTTACTTGTGCTTACTTCCTAATCTCTAGGGAACAATTTCACATGGGTTTCACCATATCTTTGATGTGGTAAAAAAACATGTGAAATTGTTCCCTACAGATCAGGAAGTAAGTATAAGTAAGTCCGCGCTTACCTTGCTCACTGGGTCATCTGCCCATCAGGATTGTAAATTTGAAAAGAGGCTTTGATTCATTAGGAAGGTGCTGTGGGGTTGGGAGAGAGACAGATGCTAGCCATACCTAGAAGCAGAATCTTTGATGTGGTGAAAAATGTGAAATTGTTCACTACAGATGACCTGGTAAGCAAGGTAAGCACCATGCTTACCTTGCCTATTGGATAATCTACCTGTGATCGCTCCCACTTTGTCATTTCAGGTCTTAGAAGGCAAAGCCCTAGACCTGACACTCAACTGTCCAATTATTTGTTTATTTAAACTTCTCCTGTGTATGACCTTGGGTAAATAACTCAACTCACTGAGACTTATCCCTCATCTATAAAATGCATAGGTTGAAACTGTTGCTCTCACAGGCCTCTGCATCTATAAAAAAATAAAGTAGTGAGGCTGAGATGTGATGTGCATAACTGAGGTGGGGGAGTATCAGCAAGGGAAACAAATGCAGACACCAAAGAAATCAAAATACCTTCAATGAATTGGTCTAAAGTTGGTAAGAGTAGATGTTGCCCAATTCTAATGATCAATAATCAAAAAAAAAAAAAAAAATCAGTCAAGGTATAGTAGTGCTTCCTTGGCTATATGTAATATTTCCAGAATGTAAAAGCTGAGTGTGTCCCCGTTGTCTACTTGGCCTTTGATGTATAGCTAATGCAAAAGATGTCTCTACTGCAAGCACACAGTTACGGTCACTAAATATAAAGTTCTTGGATCATTGCAATGACACAGCAAATTAATTCAGAAAGAGCCTCCTGAGAAAACCAATGTATGAGGTAGAAGAACCTCCACGATGTGCTTCAGAGAGCTCCCACTGTCAAAGCGAAAGGCAGTAGAATCACAGTACTTTTCCAAACCGTAATTTGTTAAGGGAGCTTTGTCTGTGTGGCATCCATTAGCCTGTGACTCTGTGCCATTAATAATTAGCAAACATTTCAAACATGAATAGTGCATAGAAATGAAAAGATAAAATGTGGTTTATTGGTGATTCTCTTAGACCATAGGCTGACAGTCATTCTTTGACCTTGTCTTCACTATTGCATTCAATCAGCCACCAAGCCCTGCAAATTGTATCTCAGAGATTTATATTCTCGTGACAGTCCCACCACCAATACTTTCATTCCCGTACTAACCAAATCTTGCTTCAATTGTTGATCGAATATTTTATTTACTTGTCTTTCTTTTCCTCCATCTTAATCTCTTCCATTGAGAAAGCACAAGATGCTAGATATACCTTTTTAAATTTACAAATCTGATGTCTGTCACTATTCTGCCTAAAAATACCCATGTGATATGTTTCATTTTAACTGAGTGTATTAGCATTCCTTTCTAGCTCCATTTCTGCCTTCTACACAACCCCACATGACTTGCCTTCCTCTAACCAAATATTTGGGAAACATATTCCTCACTATAGACATCATGAATTTTCATAATTATTTTTCTGAAAACATACTGTTCCACATGTCTGGAATGTTATTTTTATGCTTGGTAAATTCTTATACTTCAAGTCTCTGTTCGCCCCTGTGAAAACAGTTCTTATGTTTCCACGAACAACTGTATGTCCTTCCTCTGTAATACACTATTAACCTGTTGATTTATCTGTTACTACTCATAATACTGGCCAGTACAAGGCACTGTATAAGTGAGGACTCAATCTAATTCAATTTATACCCTCAGGGTCTATACCGTGCCAGGGAGACTTCAAGCAGTAAGTAAATAGTGTATGAACAAAAGAAATAGAGGAGGGGCAGAATAGGAAAGAATATTTACAAAAGCAAGAAGAACTCACATCATGAAAGTTAATGTAATGAAAAAGTGATGTCATTAATTAAATTTTGCATAGACTTTTTTAGAGGACGTTTAAAAGTATTGTCAGAAGTTGCAGGTGGCCTATGTTGAGGCTCATTGGAAAATCTTTTTTTTTTTTTTCCAGAAAGTTCTCTGATCAAGCTGGCAATTTTCTTGCCCAAAGTCATTTTAAACTTCTCTCCATTTTCCATCTCGGACAAACATACCAAACTCATCAAGGCATAGAAAATGCAAGAGGTCATAGTGGTTGCACCTACACGAGCAACCATAGATACAGATGCAGAGAACTTCTATTAAGGAGATACAGAGGAAACACACAGTCACAAATACCATTTTGCAGGAGACAGAAAAAAATCTTTTGTAGAAATCATTTAATGAAAACTCAATAATCAGAGTAGTCTTGTAACAAAAGCAGAGGCAGAGTTAATTTAGAAGCAAACCTTTTCTTGCTAGTAGCGGACACCCTAATCGTTGCTGTCAAGTCAATTCCAACTCAGAGAAACCTTTTAGGACAAGGTAAAACTGCCCCATAGGGTTTCCAAGGCTGTAATCTTTATGGAAGCAAACTGGTAGGTTCAAACCGCCGACCTTTGGTTAACAGCCGAGCACTTAATCACTGTGTTACTAGGGCTCCTTCAGTGGACATTCTAGCACAAGCTAAATATCATGAACACGCAGAAAAGGAAAAAAATTAAAAAACTACCAACACCCTACTATCTAATGGTAATCACCAGGTCCTTTTATTGAGAAAGTTGAGGCTAAGATCCAAACTTACATTTTGCCTGGGAGAGACTTTTACATATTCATATGTAAACTGAAGTGTACTTAGATTCCCTTATAGATCAGTGGTTCTCAACTGGATTGGGGGGAGGTGATCTTTCCTCCCAGGGGACATTTGGCAATATCAGCAGACATTTTTTGTTGTCACAACAGGGGGTAGGTGTGCTACTGGCATTTAGTGGATAGAGGTCAAGAAAGCTGCTAACCATCCTACAATACACAGTAGCACTCCCACGACAAACAATTTTCTGTCCCAATACATACAGTGCCAAGTCTGAGGCACCATGTCAGAGATTGTTGACTTGGATATTCTCAGCAATCTTGGTATTGGTTTCAGTAATAGTGTGTTAAACTAAAATACCAACCAAAGAAAAATCTACACCTGTGTCTATACGTAGATACCCAGACCTGGTAGCTTTAGCTAACTAGTGGAGTCTCAAATATGGTATTCAGAGAGGGAAAACCATTTAAGTTCTCACCTCCTCTTTTTGTGCCTCACTCTCCCCAGGTCCTTGCTCCTAGATCCACATTTCTGCTCACAGATGGATGGGCTGAATTTTATACGAGCAAAAAGTAGACCACAGCTATAGCAAAGATGTAGTGACTTATGACAGCAAGGCAGAATACCATATTTAGTGCATCTCAGCAGGACTAGCCTGGCTGCCTGAGACAGAAGAATTCTTTAATGTGGGAATCCATTCCCTGTACTCTTCAGTCATCTGGAATCTACCATTGAAGGAGGACTGGACTGGAAGTCGGAGGATCTGAATTCACAGCCTGGTCCTGAATTTGCTTCTCTGTGCCTCAGTTTCTACATGATCAAAATGGATGATCAGGAATGTGAAGACATTTCCCCACCTAGCAACAGGATAGTTTCTGACAATGTCATCCAGCATGTAAACACAAATGTAAAGCAGCTGAAAGTGGTATTTCCTGTGTGTCCACTCTGTCTGAGGAATGCCTGCATATTTGGAACACACAGACAGCCACCGGAAGTTTCTATGAGTAAAGCCATATGGCTGCTTCCTTTCTCCCTTTTCTGGCACCTTACAGCATTAATTACTTCTGCATGTCATCAACTACTGGTTAGTAGGCTTACTCTTCCAAGCAATATTCAAGGTGCTTCTGAAAGTGCAGAAATTGTACATGAAGAGTGGTTCTCAAAGTGCAACGCCAGTAAGAATCACCTGGGAATTTTGTTAAAAATGCAACCCCCCTCGCCAAAGCCCTAGAGATTCAGATACGTTAGGTGCGGTACATAAAGGTTGGCAGCTTCGGTATCATCTAGTTTCCTCTTTTTCAATCAAAAAGACTTATATTTTCTTTTGAGGGACCAACAATACACTCAGCCCTACAGCTAATCTGAGATTGTCCTCACTTAGTTCTACACTGATTGGTTCATGGATGGATACACTCCTAAGATGGACCAATGTAGCCAGTGCTTCACTGAAGCCCTCTGTCCCTTGAATGGTGTGGAGTTACATCTATGCAGTCTGTAACTCATGCAGCCATTGTTGCTACCACGTGGGGAGGTGACCTGATGATGAAATCGTGAAGGTGAGTTTCCCATGTGCATTCAGGATGGAATATATTTTTTGTGAACAGTTTAAGAATGCATATATTTCACAATGAGAGGTATATCCACATTCTCTTGCTTTATTCTAAAGTGGATCTTATATTCCTAGCATTTGATGTTGGAGTAGAAGAAAAAAAAAAGAAAGAGTACATATGTGCTGTGACTAAAACCCTCAAAATAGTTTATATTATGTTAGTACTTGACACTATGCTTATGTTATGTTGAAAAAATATGTTTGTGCCTATCAAATGTGTTTTATTTTTTAACACATTTTCATATATGTCAATGTAGGATTTTGAACTAATTTTCATTACCAGGATAGACTTCATGAGTTCACTTCTACTTTTTAATCTCATTCTGAAAGATTTCTTAAGTTTAAATAAGAAAGACTCTGGATTAAGAGGTCAGCCATTCTATTAAAACAGAAAAGCAGAAAATAATTTTCTCTGCACATGATCCAATGACATTAAACTGGCATCTATATAACTGATCCTTCTGCAAAATTTTAAAACATTTTCTTATGCATAAGCTAATATTGCAAGGAACAGAAAGGATCTTGTTCAAACAAACACTAAAATTGTGAATAAAACTATATTTTCAGTCAATTCAACCAGTTTTGCTAAATCAACCAGATCTCTTTCACATTCAATAATTTATTAACTATGAGGATTTCTGGGTATCTCCTGGGAATTTGTTTGAAAATAGACCCATTAATAAATATTTATCTACTCTGTGCCAAGCACGATGAAGATAAGTTTAAAAACTAGATTTGATTACAACAGAAGCATAGCATAAAATGCAGAGAGCCCCTGTATTAATCAGGGTGTACTGTACTTTGGAGGGAAAAAAAAAGTTTTCATCAAGGGTTCTATATACCAGAAATGGGCACTACAGTTAAAAACAGTTACCATTTGACTGTCTGGTGTGTGAAAGATAGTGCTAGGATATATATCCAGCCACTACCTGTAACCACCTTCTATTACAGTTTTGTTTATGAGACAACTGAAGTTTTAAAGAATCAAGTTACAAGCAAACTTTTCTCACAATATGTAACTCAAGGACAGCATTTACTGGGAAAGATTTGGCATACAGAGTTCTTTAGGAAGACTGAATAATCCATCTCTCTTGGACTTCTGCTTCCTTGCCAAATTTTAAAAAATCATTGCTAAGGTTCGGTGAACTGGGGGTCTTATCTATGGGCCCTAAAATTAGGTCTCAAACATCACCACTTTTGCCAATATTCCAGAGCTGTTCTTGAATATTCATCCCATCAAACAGTGACTTCTGATTCCTCTTTCCCATGCAAGCCCGGCAATGCAGCAAAAAGCTATTCTTCACTGTCACGCACGTCACATAGACGAGGCTCTGCTGGCAGTTCAAGATAAGTAATATCTGCTGGAAGAGAGTCAAAGATGTAAATCCTTTCTGTGCCTTATGTACTGCAGACTTGTTTAGCACAAGAGTGTCTGGATGCTGGGGAAGCCGATCTCCTCCAAATGACTTACAAACTTCGAGGAGGGGTGAAGAAATGGGCAGATGAGAGCAGGTGCGGGGGGAAATACAGTGGTGGGGAAAGATGACCGCCTCCCCGGGTACGGCCCCTGTGGAGGAGTGGGGCCGCCAGTGGACTTAGTCAGAACTTATCAGTTTCCTTTGATGCTTCTTTCTTGAATGTCCTTGAACAAATCACTGAAATTCCATAGTCCTCAGTGTCCTCATTTGTAAGTTAGGAAAATCATTGCCTATAATACCTCCTTGATAGTGGTGGGTGTTTTTAGGGTACCATGATTTTACAGGTTATACAGTTTACAACAAAGAATTGTTTACTTTAGGAGTTAATGTCTGGCACAAAGGATTAAGCCCTCCAATACCAACCAAAATGTTGGTGGTTCAAACCCACCCAGAGGTGCCTTGAAAGAAAGGCCTGGTGATCTGCTTCCAAAAGATCACAGCTTTGAAAACCCTATGAAGTGCAGTTCTACTCAGCAACACATGGTGTCGCCATGAGTCAGAATCAAATCTACAACAACTGTGTGTGTGTGTGTGTGTGTGTGTGTGTGTGTGTGTGTGTGTGTGTGTGTTTAATGGCTTACGCCACAATTCCTTCCCAAACGGTCCACTTCTTTTCCTCTCATATGAGGATATACACTGAAGGCAACCCTCTAACAGCATAAAAGCATAAGAGTAGTGTTGTCATTGTGATGATTAGTTTTATTATTTTTATGCAGACGTTGAGAGCAGGTAGCATGCAGAATGGTAGTGATAAAATACTCAGTCTCTATAACCAGACTGACCTAGGTTTGACATTGAACAAGTTACTTACCTCCTTAAACATCATTGTGATTCATCTGCAAAATGAACAGATGATAGCATCTATCTCCTCAAGTTGCTGAGTATCAAATGAGATTATGCTTGGCCACATGTCTGGCATAGAAAAACCCTCGAAGGTTTGCCATTGTTGATCTTCTGCCATGTTTGTTGTTGTTAAACTTTCTGATAACGCTGGGGAGTATCATTATCTTTTATTGAATAAATACATCTGTGTGGTATTCACCCAGAAAAGCTCTACATAGAGTTGTCCATGTGAGAAGCAGCCCAATGGCATGCCACAGCTACAATTTGGAATTCTTGTCTTGGTAACTCTTGATTTAGGTAGAGCTCTTTTTGGAAAACCTTGTTTACTCTGTTCATGGTATTCTAATACATATGGGATCTCTCTCAATTGAAAATTGCACAGGTATCTCACACTTTAGTTTCAGCTCTTCTGGAGAAAAACTACATTTTACTTGGAAGTGTCTTATTCACTCAGACCTTATAAAGTGAAATTTTCTATATACGATATAGCTTATATTTTAAGTCAGATGATCCACACAAACACACCCTTAAAATGTGGGAATGTACTATGGACAAACAGAGAGAAACATATTTTACTTACATCGATCAGGATTCTGTGGATTAGAGGGAGCCCCCTTTATGCTCCATGACTGTCACTCTCATGCTCTAAGTCCCTGGTTCTGCGGGCACATAGTACTGCTTCAGAAGGGGCTGAGGAGCTCTGGAATGAGTCATATCGCCTACGTGGTGACTGCACTCTGTTCCTGCTGTTTAATGTCTATGGCATGCAATAATACCCCCATGAGGACAATAACTGATTCTTAGGGCCACAATATCTTAGATATTAGAATGGTTTTTGGTCCTTCAAAGGGCCACAGTTCACAAATAGATATCATGCAATTATAATTGCATGAGCTGGGATAAGGGGCAATTAGGGAAAGAAAATGTCTAAAAAGGCTCCTTATGGGGGTAATAAAAATAAGGTTGAAAAACATTGCTGTATGGCTATTGAGAATCCAACAATGACTCAGCAGTACTCTCTTATCTAAACACAAGGTTTGGAAACAATTAAATGAAAGGTTGATGGGAACCAAAATAATATCTTCATATGGTAAAGCTGATATTAAAATCTGTCAGAAAGTAGACTCTCTCAAATTGAAATTCAGAAGTAGGCAGACTTTCCCACCTAGTCCCAATAAGTGATATAAAACTGCTCACCTTGCCGTCTGAGGGCCTGAGCCTGTAGAAATTTCATCAGGGCACAGAAGACAAAGAGCATGCGACATGTGTTCAGAACCAAGATAGTCTTCAGGAGGTATGTGGCAAAAGAGATATGCTAGATAGGCCCCATTTTTCCTTCTAAACTCATCAATCAGATGAAGTAGCTTCTCCACTCCTGGGAAGCAGTGAATGAGGAGTACAAAGAGGCCTGAAATGTGAAATTACTGGAGCTCATTCAACATGGAAAGAAACTTCTGGACAGTAGCCATCTTCACAGCCAGGACAGCTCCTTTCTCAGAGGTGAAGCTCATTAAAACCAAACCAAACCAAATCCATTGCTGTCAATTCCGACTCATTGCGACCCTACAGGATGGAGTAGAACAGCCCTATAGGGTTTCCAAGGCTGTAATCTTTACAAAAGTAGACTGCCACATCTTTCTTCCGCTGAGCAGAACCTCTGCTAGAATTCTAGCAGATCATTAGGTCTCAAAGGCAGAAAACGGACAATACGAGTGCTCGTTAAGGAATTCTTAGGAGGAGAGTGTCTGAGAAGCAGCTTTATTCTGGGTAGATTTTTATCCCCTCAGTTAAGTGTAGACTGGCATGCAGTGTTGACTATTGGCCTGGACTTCCACCTACAGAAACATCTCCCAGACTGGGAAGTCTTGCCTTCCTCATTCACCTGAGCCCTGTTCTTTTGGAACATCTGCACCCTTTTTTCTGGATGTTCCACCTTCACAGGTGATTTTACTTATTATTGCAGCTACTTTGTTGTTCCCATCTCTGCTATCCCAGCGTTCTACAACTATTTGCCTACTATTTTGAGTTATGCAATTCTCTGTCACAACCTTACAAAGTTCACAGTTTCTAGAAATGTAAATGTATACATATATTTTCTACTTATAATCATCCCAGATAAGAAAAAAAGTCCTCTTCCCCGCCCTCTCCAAATGCAATATTTTCAAGGTCTTCTTGAAGTAGTGGCAGAGAATTAAAATATTATGCATAAAAAGGGATTGTGATTATTCTCCAACAAACCCTCATTAATCAGTGCTAGAGAGGAGACAAGCTATATGTTCCTGGCGAAAATAAAATTCTTACACTTTCCCAACATACAATTTGTTTCCAACAATTTGAGGAGGGAACAGATTCATATTCAATATACTTCGGTAGTCATTCTGCTTCCTCATTTACAGGAGTAACTTCTGTGTGTGTGTGTGTGTTTTCCTTCTTCTTCAATTAAATTTCCTTTGGATGTAATAACCTTTTCTCTCTTCACTACCCCGCCAACTCATACCAAACACTCCTTGCAAGGAACTGTTCATTTTCAATGTCCCTCTGAAAGTTTAAATGTCGCATTTGCATTTCACTCAATGTTTAAAATACAAGGAGCTCAAAATGAAATGAAACCATAGGAGAAGGTCTCTCAGTGAATGGAAAATAGTAATAAATCCAGTGCTCTGACCCTAATTATGAGGGTTCAACCTCACAAGGCCCCTTTCATTCATCCTGCTCAGCGGGAAGTGCTAACACAATCCACTCTCCAAACCCCTTGCTCATCTCCCTCTGTTGCCACCGGAGTTTCTGTGTGTTGAGTGATCACAGCATTGAGCCATTTGCTCTCAGCCTATCTTTGTATTTCCTAAGATGAGGCCTTGTAGCAAAACAAAACCTAAATCTTTCTGCGAATATACTGGACTTTAAAACTGTACAGATAATAAGGGCTTTGCTGTGTTTTGATCCACTGAGAACTATTTCTAGCAGTTTCCAATAGCAGATACATTGCCACAGAATAATGGAGCAGTTTTTCATCCTTTCATGGAGTTAGCAAGATTATTTGTCATTGAAAATAATAAGCAGATACTCAGAATGAAGCAGGCTGTTCCGTAGAAGAGACTTTACAAAGAATGTGTCTTTGGAGCCAGTAAATCTGGGTTCAAATGTTATCCCTATCATCAGGTGAAAGGTGACTTTGGGGCACAGCTGTTCTGGGTCTCAGTTTTCCCATCTGTAAATTATGAACACTAAAACTTTCTTCAAACTTTATTGTGAGGATTAAATGGCAGGACATATTCAAAAGTTCTAAATTTTAGTAAATTATTAAATATTCAAAATATTGTTATTCTCACTATTACTACTGCAAGCATTGCTATTCACTAATAATGTTAATGCCTTTTTTCCTCTTGCTGACTTTCTGTCTCTATTGTGGGAGACACTCGGATATTCTGTTCCTTGGAAATGCCAACTTTGCAAGATGTGGGCACTCTGAAGTAGACTCCTAGGCTCAAAAAGGCTTCAGGAAGTATACCTAATTCATTATTTCAACAAGTATTGATCGGAGGCCTATTCCATGCCCCATATTGTTCTATATGTTGGACATTTAGTAACAACAAAGCAGGGTGAGTTTTCTAGGGCTTACATTCTGGTAGATGAAGACGGGGAAAAAGAAACTAACACTTGATAAGTCAAGATACTTTTTATAGAGTAATATGTGTTATAAAAGAAAGTAAAACAGAAGCATGCAACTGTGGAAGGCGGTTAATTTAGACTGAGTGGTCAGGGACAGGGGCAGCCTCACTCTGAAGATGATTTTGAGCTTATTCCTTAATTTCAAGTAGGAGCCTGTCATGGAAAGAGTTGGAATAGGAGGGGAGGACATTCGAGGCAGAGGGAGCAGCCAGGGAAAGCCACTAAGCTGGCACTACAAAGAAGGCCAATGCATCTGAGGCCTACTGAATTGGGCAAAAAGGAAGGGGTATTGAAGGGTGAAGTGGAGATGTACGCAGAGAGACAGCGTCAGCCTCTGTAGGCCATTATAAAGTATTCTACTTGGGGAAGTGGGGAAAGGGGGAAAGTCTCACCGTGAGACTACTGAATTGACTCTTGCTGATGTCCATCCAGTTGTGATGATAATGACTTGTATCAGGGGATATCCAGCAGAGTACATGTGCAACAGGATAGATCAGAATATATTTTGGAACTAGAGTTGATAGGCCTAGTTGAATGGATATGAGGGATGAGCAGAGAAAGAATAAATTGCTCCTAAACTGTTTCTAGTCAGAGCACTGAATGAGACAAATGGGCAATTGTCAGAAAAATAATAAATCTCTGGAATTATAAAATCACAACTAGGTATGGAATCGAAACTTTGGGATTTGAATACCAAGATGAATAACTTATTTACCACGTGGCCACAGGCAAATAATAAAATGTCTTTGAACTTAACTCTCCTGGTCTACAAAATAGGGATAATAAAACTACTTTAACCTATCTGAAGGGGGTGTGTTGAGACCCAAGTTAAATAAAAAACTGTAGTTTTAAGGTATATTTTACTGTGTGTTTAATATATGCGATGTACTACACCTAGTGTGTGTCAAGGTTGTATCCTTTCACCATACTTATTTAATCTGTAAACTGAGCCGATAATCTAAGCACCTGGACTACATGAAGAAGAATACGGCATCAGGTTTGGAGGAAAACTCATTAACAACCTGCGATATGCAGGTGTCACAACCTTGCTTGCTGAAAGTGAAGAGGACTTAAAGCACTTACTGATGAAGACAAAAGACCACAGCTTTCAGTATGGATTACACTTCAACTTAAAGAAAACAAAAATCCTCACCATTGGACCAAGAAGCAACATCATGATAAACGGAGAAAAGACTGAAGTTGTCAAGGATTTCATTTTACTTGGATCCACAATCAACACCCATGGAAGCAGCAGTCAAGAAATCAAAAGATGCATTGCATTGGGGAAATCTTCTGCAAAGGACCTCTTTAAAGCATTGAAAATCAAAGATATCACCTTGAAGACTAAGGTGCACCTCACCCAAGTCATGGTATTTTCAATTGCCTCATATCCACACGAAAGCTGGACAATAAAGAAGGAAGACTGAAGAAGAATTGACACCCTTGAATTGTGGTGTTGGTGAAGAATATTGAATATACCATGCACTACCAAAAGAACAAACAAATCTGTCTTGGAAGAAGTACAACCAGAATGCTCCTTAGAAGCAAAGATGGTGAGACTATGTCTCATATACTTTGGACACATTTTCAGGAGGGATCAGTCCCTGGAAAAGGACATCATGCTTGGTAAAGCAGACAGTGAAAAACAAAAAGATCCTCAAGGAAATGGACTGACACAGTGGCTGCAACAATGGGCTCAAATCTAGCAATGACTGGGCAGTGTTTAGTTCTGTTGTACATAGTGTTGCTATGAGTCAGAACTGGCTCGATGACACTTAACAGCATCAGTAGCGCTTTTAGTTTATTTAAACCTTAAACTATCCACAAAAAGTAATTAATATTACTACAGATGATGAACCTGAGGGTCAGAGAGATTAAAAATGTACACACAGTCAAACAGCAGGATTGCAGGACCATGTGCTCTCGAATCTAGAGTCTATGCCGTTAACTATTCCCCAAAATGTCTCTTAATTATTTGTGTAAAGTTACAGAACCACATAGAAGCAAGTCATCCTTAATACTGTTAATAAGAATGATTAAAAGGAAAAGAAATATTTTATATAGGAACAGTTTTAAAAATCAAAAGAGAAACCACATATAAGTAAAAGTTCAACTTTGGCTGCAGCATGGCTACTCTGTGATGGGAAAAACAACCCGGAATGAAATTATGTGATAAATTATCTTAATCCTTTCAATACAAAAGAAAAGATTTATTCCAACAGCAATGACAGTATCTGATACTTATTTGCTATCTCTTACAGTACCTACCACCTATAAATAGATCCCTAAACAGGTGTTTTAGGAGCCCTGGTGGTGCAGTGGTTAAGCGCTTGGCTGCTAACCGAAAGGTCAGGAGTTTGAATCCACCAGCAGCTCCATGGGAGAAATATGTGGCAGTCGGTTTCCATAAAGATTTACAGCCTTGGAAACCCCGTAGGGCAGTTCTACTCTGTCCTACAGGGTCGCTATGAGTCGGAATCGACTCGACAGCAATAGGTTTGGTTTTTTGTTTGTTTTTAAACAGGTGTTTAATAAATGCCTACAGAATACATGAATAGATCTCTTGGACTATAGTCTGTATATTTCTATGGAGTATAATTTTCTGAAGGGTAGGCCTTGTTTTTTTCTTTTCTCTTGTCTTATTTTGCCTTCTTCCCTCATGGTATTTAGAACATAGTAGAGGTTCACTGAACTTATTATTTATCAGTAAAACAGGCTCTTGCTCCTAGGCACTAATGAGAAGGAACATGAGCACAGATGGTACTCAAGTGCCAATAAGTCAATAACCATTTTCTTCACTATCCTGAGGAAAAGGATAAAATTGTTGGGACTTGGGGTCCAAATCCAACCAGATAAAGGGTTTATTCTTTTGTGTTCTGGTTGTTTTTGTTTTCTAATCAGTTGAACTTTTCTTTAGAATATAAGTTCCCAGAGCACAGAGAAACTTTACATATTTTATAATTTTCATAATGCATCTTATGTGAAACCATTTATCCTGTTTTATCATAGAGATTTACAGCCTTGGAAACCCTATGGGGTTGCTATGAGTCGTAATCGACTTGACGGCAGTGAGCATCATGTTGCTCACCGTTGAAATGGTATATACCCAGAGGTATTGGGACAGTACATTAGACAGTTAGGGGATAAAGTTGAGCCACCACCCTACCTGCCCTCTCTCCAGACTAGGTCGTTCGGATTCCCCTAGTATATGCTCTCATCCTGTATTTTATCTTCTCTGCATTAGCAGTTTCACTGTTTTTATCTATCTCTCCATCTATCCATGCATAACACCTGTCTCCCTCCCCCCTCCTAGTCTGTATATTCCAGTATGTGTGCTGAACTATGAACCATCCCTGCTTCACAACATACGTTTGTTAAATAAATAAGAGATGCATATGCCACCAGGCCTTTATGCTCATTGTCCGACCAAAGAGGAATCTGATTTTCAATGACCAAATAATGAGAGGAATAAATTGATGTATTAAGGGATGCATCAGTTATCTATGGTTGCATAACAAGTCACCCCAAAACTTAGTGATTTAAGCTAACAGCAATCATTTTATCAACGTTCACAGTTTCCATGAGTCAGGAATTTGGGAAAGTTTAGGCTGGTGGCGGTGGGTCTCTCATGTGGTTGCACTCAGATGGGGCTAGAGGCGGAATAGCAGGGGAGGGTTGAATAGTGGGGGGTGGGGTTGGAGAGCTGGGGACAGGCCGGTTGTTTCTGTCTCTTCATGCAGTCTCAGGCATTCTCCATGGGGTATCTCAGCATGGGCTAGTTTGGGCTTCCTCACAATATGGTGCCCTTAGAGCAATCAGATTGCTTATATGGTAGCTTGGGGCTCTAGTCTAAGAGTTCTAGAAAATCCAGCAGAAGCTGCATCACTCTTTACGACCTACCCTTGGGTGTAACATAATGCTACTTCTGCCATACTCATTAAGCTGAATGACCACTAAGGTCAGCCAGAAACAAAAGGAAGGGTTATAGGCCCCTTTTAACGGAGGAGTGTCTAAAAGTTTATGGGCATGTTTTAAAATCACCACAGTGGCTTATATCAAACATGTATTTTTCCTTTGAACATTTTTCTGAAATCCTTACAACTGCCTTCTTTCGTATATTTTCACATATAACTCCTTATCCTACACCAGGAGACACTGATCTGGATGCTTGTAAGGCAAATATAGCTGTTAACTAAAACCTACTTATTTGTGCAGTGTGAGGGAGACCAATTGCTATGGGCATCTACATGAAGAGGAGAGAGAATTTGGAAGTGTGTCTGATGACTTACTTCGCTTCTACTTTCTCCCCCAACAAGCCCTTAAACTGGAGGCTCCATCAGGTTGGAATATTCCAGAAAAGAAGGCAAATGAGCAGAGTTGTATTAGCTGGTAGAAGGGGAAAGCCTCCTGGGGATCCCATTGTGAGTGGGAGTAGACAGATGTGTGAGCAGCTGTTTAGCTAGATAATGAGTCAGCCCCCAAGTGCAAGTGGATAATCTACAAGGCAGCTAATCCATTCACAGATAATCAAGACTTGACCATATGCTACAGCAGGACTATGTGTGAAGGCAGCACATAAGAGAAGAGAAAGAACAGGAATTTGACTGTTATCTTAAACAAACAAAACAACAATGCATAAAATCATTCGGGTAATTATAGTAACTGCATCACATATCTAACATTTATGTTTTTCAAAGCATTATCACAAGTGCATATTAATTTGATCTCCTGTGAAATAGGCAAGGTAGGTCTCTCCATTTGCATTTATGAGATGAGAGGGCTTAAAAAGGAAGAGAAGGAAAAAAGAGAGAATAGACTAATATTTATCGCACATTAGCCCTGCATTAGGCACTGAGGCTTGCCCAGAATGACAGAAATAATTAGTGACAAGGCAGACTAGACTATTAGAATTTTAACTAGCAGTCCACTTTTTGTGGCATACATTATTAATTCTGTATTGCAAATCAAATAAAACATGCCTTTATGTTGTACCTATTATTCTCACTACGCATCTAGAAATCATAAAAATGCTTGATATACACAGACATTCTTCTGACAAACTGTAGCTATTCTAGCATTCAAGCCCTGTGGGGTTCATAAACTAATGGACAATTCTTGAGTTTCTTCTGAAGTGTGTTTATGTCAATGATCCATTCAGTTATCCTTTCAACAATTACTTATTGAGTGACCATAATGTTTAGACTTCCTTCTAGATAGCAACAGTAAGGAAAAAAATAACAAGGTAAAACTCTAACCTTCCT